>NC_086128.1:41874340-42474340 GCF_963921235.1 Mobula hypostoma
GAGTGTGGTGGTGTACATCAGAGTGTCTGGCATTGGGAGTGCAGTGATGGGCATCAGAGTGTCTGGCATTGGGAGTGTGGTGATGGGCATCAGAGTGTCTGGCATTGGGAGTGTGGTGATGGGCATCAGAGTGCCTGGCATTGGGAGTGTGGTGATGGGCATCAGAGTGTCTGGCATTGGGAGTGTGGTGATGGGCATCAGAGTGTCTGGCATTGGGAGTGTGGTGATGGACATCAGAGTGTCTGGCATTCAGAGTGCGGTGATGGACATCAGAATGTCTGGCATTGGGAGTGTGGTGATGGGCATCAGACTGCCTGGCATTGGGAGTGTGGTGATGGGCATCAGACTGCCTGGCATTGGGAGTGTGGTGATGGGCATCAGAGTGACTGGCATTGGGAGTGTGGTGATGGGCATCAGAGTGTCTGGCATTGGGAGTGTGGTGATGGGCATCAGAGTGACTGGCATTGGTAGTGTGGTGATGGGCATCAGAGTGTCTGACATTGGGAGTGTGGTGATGGGCATCAGAGTGTCTGGCATTGGAATGCGGTGATGGGCATCAGAGTGCCTGGCATTGGGAGTGTGGTGATGGACATCAGAGGGTCTGGCATTGGGAGTGTGGTGATGGGCATCAGAGTGTCTGGCATTAGGAGTGTGGTGATGGGAATCAGAGTGCCTGGCATTGGGAGTGTGGTGATGGGCATCAGAGTGTCTGGCATTGGGAGTGTGGTGATGGGCATCAGAGTGCCTGGCATTGGAATGCGGTGATGGGCATCAGAGTGCCTGGCATTGGGAGTGTGGTGATGGGCATCAGAGTGTCTGGCATTGGGAGTGTGGTGGTGGGCATCAGAGTATCTGGCATTGGGAGTGTGGTGATGGACATCAGAGTGTCTGGCATTGGGAGTGTGGTGATGGGCATCAGAGTGTCTGGCATTGGGAGTGTGGTGATGGACATCAGAGTGTCTGGCATTGGGAGTGTGGTGATGGGCATCAGAGTGTCTGGCATTGGGAGTGTGGTGATGGGCATCAGAGTGTCTGGCATTGGGAGTGTGGTGATGGGCATCAGAGTGTCTGGCATTGGGAGTGTGGTGATGGGCATCAGAGTGTCTGGCATTGGGAGTGTGGTGATGGACATCAGAGTGTCTGGCATTTGCAGTGTGGTGATGGGCATCAGAGTGTCTGGCATTGGGAGTGCTTTGATGGGCATCAGAGTATCTGGCATTGGGAGTGTGGTGATGGGCATCAGAGTGTCTGGCATTGGGAGTGTGGTGATGGGCATCAGAGTGCCTGGCATTGGGAGTGTGGTGATGGGCATCAGTCAGAGTGTCTGGCATTGGAGTGCTGGTGATGGGCATCAGAGTGTCTGGCATTGGGAGTGTGGTGATGGGCATCAGAGTGTCTGGCATTGGGAGTGTGGTGATGGGCATCAGAGTGTCTGGCATTGGGAGTGTGGTGATGGGCATCAGAGTGTCTGGCATTGGGAGTGTGGTGATGGACATCAGAGTGTCTGGCATTGGGAGTGTGGTGATGGGCATCAGAGTGTCTGGCATTGGGAGTGTGGTGATGGGCATCAGAGTGTCTGGCATTGGGAGTGTGGTGATGGGCATCAGAGTGTCTGGCATTGGGAGTGTGGTGATGGGCATCAGAGTGTCTGGCATTGGGAGTGTGGTGATGGGCATCAGAGTGTCTGGCATTGGGAGTGTGGTGATGGGCATCAGAGTGTCTGGCATTGGGAGTGTGGTGATGGGCATCAGAGTGTCTGGCATTGGGAGTGTGGTGATGGGCATCAGAGTGCCTGGCATTGGGAGTGTGGTGATGGGCATCAGAGTGTCTGGCATTGGGAGTGTGGTGATGGGCATCAGAGTGTCTGGCATTGGGAGTGTGGTGATGGACATCAGAGTGTCTGGCAATGGGAGTGTGGTGATGGGCATCAGAGTGTCTGGCATTGGAATGCGGTGATGGGCATCAGAGTGCCTGGCATTGGGAGTGTGGTGATGGACATCAGAGTGTCTGGCATTGGGAGTGTGGTGATGGGCATCAGAGTGTCTGGCATTGGGAGTGTGGTGATGGGCATCAGAGTGTCTGGCATTGGGAGTGTGGTGATGGGCATCAGAGTGTCTGGCATTGGGAGTGTGGTGATGGGCATCAGAGTGTCTGGCATTGGGAGTGTGGTGATGGGCATCAGAGTGTCTGGCATTGGGAGTGTGGTGATGGGCATCAGAGTGTCTGGCATTGGGAGTGTGGTGATGGGCATCAGAGTGTCTGGCATTGGGAGGGTGTGGTTGTGGCATCAGAGTGCTCAGTCTGGCATTGGAGTGTGGTGATGGGCATCAGAGTGCCTGGCATTGGGAGTGTGGTGATGGCATCAGAGTGTCCTGGCATGTGGGAGTGTGGTGAGTGTGGTGTGGGCATCAGAGTGTCTGGCATTGGGAGTGTGGTGATGGGCATCAGAGTGTCTGGCATTGGAGTGTGGTGATGGGCATCAGAGTGTCTGGCATTGGGAGTGTGGTGATGGGCATCAGAGTGTCTGGCATTGGGAGTGTGGTGATGGGCATCAGAGTGTCTGGCATTGGGAGTGTGGTGATGGGCATCAGAGTGTCTGGCATTGTGGTATGGATGAGTGTGGTGATGGGCATCAGAGTGTCTGGCATTGGGATGGTGATGGTGATGGGCATCAGAGTGTCTGGCATTGGGAGTGTGGTGATGGACATCAGAGTGTCTGGCATTGGAGTGTGGTGATGGGCATCAGAGTGTCTGGCATTGGGAGTGTGGTGATGGGCATCAGAGTGTCTGGCATTGGGAGTGTGGTGATGGGCATCAGAGTGTCTGGCATTGGGAGTGTGGTGATGGGCATCAGAGTGTCTGGCATTGGGAGTGTGGTGATGGGCATCAGAGTGCCTGGCATTGGGAGTGTGGTGATGGACATCAGAGTGTCTGGCATTGGGAGTGTGGTGATGGGCATCAGAGTGTCTGGCATTGGGAGTGTGGTGATGGGCATCAGAGTGTCTGGCATTGGGAGTGTGGTGATGGGCATCAGAGTGTCTGGCATTGGGAGTGTGGTGATGGGCATCAGAGTGTCTGGCATTGGGAGTGTGGTGATGGGCATCAGAGTGTCTGGCATTGGGAGTGTGGTGATGGGCATCAGAGTGTCTGGCATTGGGAGTGTGGTGATGGGCATCAGAGTGTCTGGCATTGGAGTGTGGTGATGGGCATCAGAGTGCCTGGCATTGGATGGTGATGACAGGTGCTGGCATGGGTGTGGTGATGGGCATCAGAGTGTCTGGCATTGGGAGTGTGGTGATGGGCATCAGAGTGTCTGGCATTGGGAGTGTGGTGATGGGCATCAGAGTGTCTGGCATTGGAGTGTGGTGATGGGCATCAGAGTGTCTGGCATTGGGAGTGTGGTGATGGGCATCAGAGTGTCTGGCATTGGGAGTGTGGTGATGGGCATCAGAGTGTCTGGCATTGGGAGTGTGGTGATGGGCATCAGAGTGTCTGGCATTGGGAGTGGGTGATGGTGCATCAGATGGGCATGTGGTGATGGCATCAGTGTCTGGCATTGGGAGTGTGGTGATGGGCATCAGAGTGTCTGGCATTGGGAGTGTGGTGATGGGCATCAGAGTGTCTGGCATTGGGAGTGTGGTGATGGGCATCAGAGTGTCTGGCATTGGGAGTGTGGTGATGGGCATCAGAGTGTCTGGCATTGGGAGTGTGGTGATGCATCAGAGGTTGGCATGGGCAGTGTGGTGATGGCATCAGAGTGTCTGGCATTGGGAGTGTGGTGATGGGCATCAGAGTGTCTGGCATTGGGAGTGTGGTGATGGGCATCAGAGTGTCTGGCATTGGGAGTGTGGTGATGGGCATCAGAGTGCTGGCATTGGGAGTGTGGTGATGGGCATCAGAGTGTCTGGCATTGGGAGTGTGGTGATGGGCATCAGAGTGTCTGGCATTGGGAGTGTGGTGATGGGCATCAGAGTGTCTGGCATTGGGAGTGTGGTGATGGGCATCAGAGTGTCTGGCATTGGGAGTGTGGTGATGGGCATCAGAGTGTCTGGCATTGGGAGTGTGGTGATGGGCATCAGAGTGTCTGGCATTGGGAGTGTGGTGATGGGCATCAGAGTGTCTGGCATTGGGAGTGTGGTGATGGCATCAGAGTGTCTGGCATTGGGAGTGTGGTGATGGGCATCAGAGTGTCTGGCATTGGGAGTGTGGTGATGGGCATCAGAGTGCCTGGCATTGGGAGTGTGGTGATGGGCATCAGAGTGTCTGGCATTGGGAGTGTGGTGATGGGCATCAGAGTGTCTGGCATTGGGAGTGTGGTGATGGACATCAGAGTGTCTGGCATTGGGAGTGTGGTGATGGGCATCAGAGTGTCTGGCATTGGGAGTGTGGTGATGGGCATCAGACTGCCTGGCATTGGGAGTGTGGTGATGGGCATCAGAGTGCCTGGCATTGGGAGTGTGGTGATGGACATCAGAGTGTCTGGCATTGGGAGTGTGGTGATGGGCATCAGAGTGTCTGGCATTGGGAGTGTGGTGATGGGCATCAGAGTGTCTGAAATTGGGAGTGTGGTGATGGGCATCAGAGTGTCTGGCATTGGGAGTGTGGTGATGGGCATCAGAGTGTCTGGCAGTTCTGGCATTGGAATGCGGTGATGGGCATCAGAGTGCCTGGCATTGGGAGTGTGGTGATGGACATCAGAGTGTCTGGCATTGGGAGTGTGGTGATGGGCATCAGAGTGTCTGGCATTGGGAGTGTGGTGATGGGCATCAGAGTGTCTGGCATTGGGAGTGTGGTGATGGGCATCAGAGTGTCTGGCATTGGGAGTCTGGTGATGGGCATCAGAGTGCCTGGCATTGGAATGTGGTGATGGGCATCAGAGTGCCTGGCATTCGAGTGTGGTGATGGGCATCAGAGTGTCTGGCATTGGGAGTGTGGTGATGGGCATCAGAGTGTCTGGCATTGGGAGTGTGGTGATGGACATCAGAGTGTCGGGCATTGGGAGTGTGGTGATGGGCATCAGAGTGTCTGGCATTGGGAGTGTGGTGATGGGCATCAGAGTGTCTGGCATTGGGAGTGTGGTGATGGGCATCAGAGTGTCTGGCATTGGGAGTGTGGTGATGGGCATCAGAGTGTCTGGCATTGGGAGTGTGGTGATGGGCATCAGAGTGTCTGGCATTGGGAGTGTGGTGATGGGCATCAGAGTGTCTGGCATTGGGAGTGTGGTGATGGACATCAGAGTGTCTGGCATTGGGAGTGTGGTGATGGGCATCAGAGTGTCTGGCATTGGGAGTGTGGTGATGGGCATCAGAGTTCTGGCATTGGGAGTGTGGTGATGGGCATCAGAGTGTCTGGCATTGGGAGTGTGGTGATGGGCATCAGAGTGTCTGGCATTGGGAGTGTGGTGATGGGCATCAGAGTGTCTGGCATTGGGAGTGCTGTGATGGGCATCAGAGTATCTGGCATTGGGAGTGTGGTGATGGGCATCAGAGTGTCTGGCATTGGGAGTGTGGTGATGGGCATCAGAGTGTCTGGCATTGGGAGTGTGGTGATGGGCATCAGAGTGTCTGGCATTGGGAGTGTGGTGATGGGCATCAGAGTGTCTGGCATTGGGAGTGTGGTGATGGGCATCAGAGTGTCTGGCATTGGGAGTGTGGTGATGGGCATCAGAGTGCCTGGCATTGGGAGTGTGGTGATGGGCATCAGAGTGTCTGGCATTGGGAGTGTGGTGATGGGCATCAGAGTGTCTGGCATTGGGAGTGTGGTGATGGGCATCAGAGTGTCTGGCATTGGGAGTGTGGTGATGGGCATCAGAGTGTCTGGTATTGGGAGTGTGGTGATGGGCATCAGAGTGCCTGGCATTGGGAGTGTGGTGATGGGCATCAGATTGCCTGACATTGGGAGTGTGGTGATGGGCATCAGAGTGTCTGGCATTGGGAGTGTGGTGATGGGCATCAGCGTGTCTGAAATTGGGAGTGTGGTGATGGACATCAGAGTGTCTGGCAATGGGAGTGTGGTGATGGGCATCAGAGTGTCTGGCATTGGGAGTGCGGTGATGGGCATCAGAGTGCCTGGCATTGGGAGTGTGGTGATGGACATCAGAGTGTCTGGCAATGGGAGTGTGGTGATGGGCATCAGAGTGTCTGGCATTGGGAGTGTGGTGATGGGCATCAGAGTGTCTGGCATTGGGAGTGTGGTGATGGGCATCAGAGTGTCTGGCATTGGGAGTGTGGTGATGGGCATCAGAGTGTCTGGCATTGGGAGTGTGGTGATGGGCATCAGAGTGTCTGGCATTGGGAGTGTGGTGATGGACATCAGAGTGTCTGGCATTGGGAGTGTGGTGATGGGCATCAGAGTGTCTGGCATTGGGAGTGTGGTGATGGGCATCAGAGTGTCTGGCATTGGGAGTGTGGTGATGGGCATCAGAGTGCCTGGCATTGGGAGTGTGGTGATGGGCATCAGAGTGTCTGGCATTGGGAGTGTGGTGATGGGCATCAGAGTGTCTGGCATTGGGAGTGTGGTGATGGACATCAGAGTGTCTGGCATTGGGAGTGTGGTGATGGGCATCAGAGTGTCTGGCATTGGAGTGTGGTGATGGGCATCAGAGTGCCTGGCATTGGGAGTGTGGTGATGGCATCAGAGTGTCTGGCATTGGGAGTGTGGTGATGGGCATCAGAGTGTCTGGCATTGGGAGTGTGGTGATGGGCATCAGAGTGTCTGGCATTGGGAGTGTGGTGATGGGCATCAGAGTGTCTGGCATTGGGAGTGTGGTGATGGGCATCAGAGTGTCTGGCATTGGGAGTGTGGTGATGGGCATCAGAGTGTCTGGCATTGGAGTGTGGTGATGGATCAGAGTGTCTGGCATTGGAGTGTGGTGATGGGCATCAGAGTGTCTGGCATTGGGAGTGTGGTGATGGGCATCAGAGTTCTGGCATTGGGAGTGTGGTGATGGACATCAGAGTGTCTGGCATTGGGAGTGTGGTGATGGGCATCAGAGTGTCTGGCATTGGGAGTGTGGTGATGGGCATCAGAGTGCATCTGGCATTGGAGTGTGGTGATGGGCATCAGAGTGCCTGGCATTGGGAGTGTGGTGATGGACATCAGAGTGTCTGGCATTGGGAGTGTGGTGATGGGCATCAGAGTGTCTGGCATTGGAGTGTGGTGATGGACATCAGAGTGTCTGGCATTGGAGTGTGGTGATGGGCATCAGATGTCTGGCATTGGGAGTGTGGTGATGGGCATCAGAGTGTCTGGCATTGGGAGTGTGGTGATGGGCATCAGAGTGTCTGGCATTGGGAGTGTGGTGATGGGCATCAGAGTGTCTGGCATTGGGAGTGTGGTGATGGGCATCAGAGTGTCTGGCATTGGGAGTGTGGTGATGGGCATCAGAGTGTCTGGCATTGGAGTGTGGTGATGGGCATCAGAGTGTCTGGCATTGGGAGTGTGGTGATGGGCATCAGAGTGTCTGGCATTGGGAGTGTGGTGATGGGCATCAGAGTGTCTGGCATTGGGAGTGTGGTGATGGGCATCAGAGTGTCTGGCATTGGGAGTGCTGTGATGGGCATCAGAGTGTCTGGCATTGGGAGTGTGGTGATGGGCATCAGAGTGTCTGGCATTGGAGGTGATGTGATGGGCATCAGAGTGTCTGGCATTGGGAGTGTGGTGATGGGCATCAGAGTGTCTGGCATTGGAGTGGGTGATGGGCATCAGAGTGCCTGGCATTGGAGTGTGGTGATGGGCATCAGAGTGTCTGGCATTGGGAGTGTGGTGATGGGCATCAGAGGTCTGGCATTGGGTGTGGTGTGGTGTGGACATCAGAGTGTCTGGCATTGGGAGTGTGGTGATGGGCATCAGAGTGTCTGGCATTAGGAGTGCTGTGATGGGCATCAGAGCGTCTGGCATTGGGAGTGTGGTGATGGGCATCAGAGTGTCTGGCATTGGGAGTGTGGTGATGACATCAGATGTCTGGCATGGATTGGTGGTGATGGGCATCAGAGTGTCTGGCATTGGGAGTGTGGTGATGGGCATCAGAGCATCTGGCATTGGAGTGGGGTGATGGGCATCAGAGTGCCTGGCATTGGGAGTGTGGTGATGGGCATCAGAGTGTCTGGCATTGGGAGTGCGGTGACGGGCATCAGAGTATCTGGCATTGGGAGTGTGGTGGTGGACATCAGAGTGTCTGGCATTGGGAGTGTGGTGATGGACATCACAGTGTCTGGCATTGGGAGTGTGGTGATGGGCATCAGACTGCCTGGCATTGGGAGTGTGGTGATGGACATCAGACTGCCTGGCATTGGGAGTGCGGTGATGGACATCAGAATGTCTGACATTGGGAGTGTGGTGATGGGCATCAGAGTGTCTGGCATTGGGAGTGTGGTGATGGGCATCAGAGTGTCTGGCATTGGGAGTGTGGTGATGGGCATCAGAGTGTCTGGCATTGGGAGTGTGGTGATGGGCATCAGAGTGTCTGGCATTGGAATGCGGTGATGGGCATCAGAGTGCCTGGCATTGGGAGTGTGGTGATGGACATCAGAGTGTCTGGCATTGGGAGTGTGGTGATGGGCATCAGAGTGTCTGGCATTGGGAGTGTGGTGATGGGCATCAGAGTGTCTGGCATTGGGAGTGTGGTGATGGGCATCAGAGTGTCTGGCATTAGGAGTGTGGTGATGGGCATCAGAGTGCCTGGCATTGGAATGCGGTGATGGGCATCAGAGTGCCTGGCATTGGGAGTGTGGTGATGGGCATCAGAGTGTCTGGCATTGGGAGTGTGGTGATGGGCATCAGAGTGTCTGACATTGGGAGTGTGGTGATGGACATCAGAGTGTCTGGCATTGGGAGTGTGGTGATGGGCATCAGAGTGTCTGGCATTGGGAGTGTGGTGATGGGCATCAGAGTGCCTGGCATTGGGAGTGTGGTGATGGGCATCAGAGTGTCTGGCATTGGGAGTGTGGTGATGGGCATCAGAGTGTCTGGCATTGGGAGTGTGGTGATGGGCATCAGAGTGTCTGGCATTGGGAGTGTGGTGATGGGCATCAGAGTGTCTGGCATTGGGAGTGTGGTGATGGGCATCAGACTGCCTGGCATTGGGAGTGTGGTGATGGGCATCAGAGTGACTGGCATTGGGAGTGTGGTGATGGGCATCAGAGTGTCTGGCATTGGGAGTGTGGTGATGGGCATCAGAGTGTCTGGCATTGGGAGTGTGGTGATGGGCATCAGAGTGCCTGGCATTGGGAGTGTGGTGATGGGCATCAGAGTGTCTGGCATTTGGAGTGCTTTGATGGGCATCAGAGTTCTGGCATTGGGAGTGTGGTGATGGGCATCAGAGTGTCTGGCATTGGGAGTGTGGTGATGGGCATCAGAGTGTCTGGCATTGGGAGTGTGGTGATGGGCATCAGAGTGTCTGGCATTGGGAGTGTGGTGATGGACATCAGAGTGTCTGGCATTGGGAGTGTGGTGATGGGCATCAGAGTGTCTGGCATTGGGAGTGTGGTGATGGGCATCAGAGTGCCTGGCATTGGGAGTGTGGTGATGGGCATCAGAGTGTCTGGCATTGGGAGTGTGGTGATGGGCATCAGAGTGTCTGGCATTGGGAGTGTGGTGATGGGCATCAGAGTGTCTGGCATTGGGAGTGTGGTGATGACATCAGAGTGTCTGGCATTGGGAGTGTGGTGATGGGCATCAGAGTGTCTGGCATTGGAGTGTGGTGATGGGCATCAGAGTGTCTGGCATTGGAGTGTGGTGATGGGCATCAGAGTGTCTGGCATTGGGAGTGTGGTGATGGGCATCAGAGTGTCTGGCATTGGGAGTGTGGTGATGGACATCAGAGTGTCTGGCAATGGGAGTGTGGTGATGGGCATCAGAGTGTCTGGCATTGGAATGCGGTAATGGGAAACAGAGTGCCTGGCATTGGGAGTGTGGTGATGGGCATCAGAGTGTCTCGCATGGGAGTGTGGTGATGGGCATCAGAGTGTCTGGCATTGGGAGTGTGGTGATGTACATCAGAGTGTCTGGCATTGGAGTGTGGTGATGGGCATCAGAGTGTCTGGCATTGGGAGTGTGGTGATGGGCATCAGAGTGTCTGGCATTGGGAGTGCTGTGATGGGCATCAGAGTGTCTGGCATTGGGAGTGTGGTGATGGACATCAGAGTGTCTGGCATTGGGAGTGTGGTGATGGGCATCAGAGTGTCTGGCATTGGGAGTGTGGTGATGGGCATCAGAGTGTCTGGCATTGGGAGTGTGGTGATGGGCATCAGAGTGCCTGGCATTGGGAGTGTGGTGATGGACATCAGAGTGTCTAGCAATGGGAGTGTGGTGATGGGCATCAGAGTGTCTGGCATTGGGAGTGTGGTGATGGACATCAGAGTGTCTGGCATTGGGAATGTGGTGATGGGCATCAGAGTGTCTGGTATTAGGAGTGTGGTGATGGGCATCACAGTGCCTGGCATTGGGAGTGTGGTGATGGACATCAGAGAGTCTGGTATTCGGAGTGTGGTGATGGGCATCAGAGTGTCTGGCATTGGGAGTGTGGTGATGCGCATCAGAGTGTCTGGCATTGGGAGTGTGGTGATGGGCATCAGAGTGTCTGGCATTGGGAGTGTGGTGATGGGCATCAGAGTGTCTGGTATTCGGAGTGTGGTGATGGGCATCAGAGTGTCTGGCATTGGGAGTGTGGTGATGCGCATCAGAGTGTCTGGCATTGGGAGTGTGGTGATGGGCATCAGAGTGTCTGGCATTGGGAGTGTGGTGATGGGCATCAGCGTGTCTGAAATTGGGAGTGTGGTGATGGACATCAGAGTGTCTGGCAATGGGAGTGTGGTGATGGGCATCAGAGTGTCTGGCATTGGAATGCGGTGATGGGCATCAGAGTGCCTGGCATTGGGAGTGTGGTGATGGACATCAGAGTGTCTGGCATTGGGAGTGTGGTGATGGGCATCAGAGTGTCTGGCATTGGGAGTGTGGTGATGGGCATCAGAGTGTCTGGCATTGGGAGTGTGGTGATGGGCATCAGAGTGTCTGGCATTGGGAGTGTGGTGATGGGCATCAGAGTGTCTGGCATTGGGAGTGTGGTGATGGGCATCAGAGTGTCTGGCATTGGGAGTGTGGTGATGGGCATCAGAGTGCCTGGCATTGGGAGTGTGGTGATGGGCATCAGCGTGTCTGGCATTGGGAGTGTGGTGATGGGCATCAGAGTGTCTGGCATTGGGAGTGTGGTGATGGGCATCAGAGTGCCTGGCATTGGGAGTGTGGTGATGGACATCAGAGTGTCTGGCATTGGGAGTGTGGTGATGGGCATCAGAGTGTCTGGCATTGGGAGTGTGGTGATGGACATCAGAGTGTCTGGCATTGGGAGTGTGGTGATGGGCATCAGGAGTGTCTGGCATTGGGAGTGTGGTGATGGGCATCAGAGTGTCTGGCATTGGGAGTGTGGTGATGGGCATCAGAGTGTCTGGCATTGGGAGTGTGGTGATGGGCATCAGAGTGTCTGGCATTGGAGTGTGGTGATGGGCATCAGAGTGTCTGGCATTGGGAGTGTGGTGATGGGCATCAGAGTGTCTGGCATTGGGAGTGTGGTGATGGACATCAGAGTGTCTGGCATTGGGAGTGTGGTGATGGGCATCAGAGTGTCTGGCATTGGGAGTGTGGTGATGGGCATCAGAGTGTCTGGCATTGGGAGTGTGGTGATGGGCATCAGAGTGTCTGGCATTGGGAGTGTGGTGATGGGCATCAGAGTGTCTGGCATTGGGAGTGTGGTGATGGGCATCAGAGTGTCTGGCATTGGGAGTGTGGTGATGGGCATCAGAGTGTCTGGCATTGGGAGTGTGGTGATGGGCATCAGAGTGTCTGGCATTGGGAGTGTGGTGATGGGCATCAGAGTGCCTGGCATTGGAGTGTGGTGATGGGCATCAGAGTGTCTGGCATTGGGAGTGTGGTGATGGGCATCAGAGTATCTGGCATTGGGAGTGTGGTGATGGACATCAGAGTGTCTGGCATTGGGAGTGTGGTGATGGGCATCAGAGTGTCTGGCATTGGGAGTGTGGTGATGGGCATCAGAGTGCCTGGCATTGGGAGTGTGGTGATGGACATCAGAGTGTCTGGCATTCGGAGTGTGGTGATGGGCATCAGAGTGTCTGGCATTGGGAGTGTGGTGATGGGCATCAGAGTGTCTGGCATTGGGAGTGTGGTGATGGGCATCAGAGTGTCTGGCATTGGGAGTGTGGTGATGGGCATCAGAGTGTCTGGCATTGGGAGTGTGGTGATGGGCATCAGAGTGTCTGGCATTGGAATGCGGTGATGGGCATCAGAGTGCCTGGCATTGGGAGTGTGGTGATGGGCATCAGAGTGTCTGGCATTGGGAGTGTGGTGATGGGCATCAGAGTGTCTGGCATTGGGAGTGTGGTGATGGGCATCAGACTTCTGGCATTGGGAGTGTGTGTGGTGATGGGCATCAGAGTGTCTGGCATTGGGAGTGTGGTGATGGGCATCAGAGTGTCTGGCATTGGGAGTGTGGTGATGGGCATCAGAGTGTCTGGCATTGGAGTGTGGTGATGGGCATCAGAGTGTCTGGCATTGGGAGTGTGGTGATGGCATCAGAGTGTCTGGCATTGGGAGTGTGGTGATGGGCATCAGAGTGCCTGGCATTGGGAGTGTGGTGATGGACATCAGAGGGTCTGGCATTGGGAGTGTGGTGATGGGCATCAGAGTGTCTGGCATTAGGAGTGTGGTGATGGGCATCAGAGTGCCTGGCATTGGAATGCAGTGATGGGCATCAGAGTGCCTGGCATTGGGAGTGTGGTGATGGACATCAGAGCGTCTGGCATTGGGAGTGTGGTGATGGGCATCAGAGTGTCTGGCATTGGGAGTGTGGTGATGGGCATCAGAGTGTCTGGCATTGGGAGTGTGGTGATGGGCATCAGAGTGTCTGGCATTGGGTGTGTGGTGATGGACATCAGAGTGTCTGACATTGGGAGTGTGGTGATGGGCATCAGAGTGTCTGGCATTGGGAGTGTGGTGATGGGCATCAGAGTGTCTGGCATTGGGAGTGTGGTGATGGGCATCAGAGTGTCTGGCATTGGGAGTGTGGTGATGGGCATCAGAGTGTCTGGCATTGGGAGTGTGGTGATGGACATCAGAGTGTCTGGCATTGGGAGTGTGGTGATGGGCATCAGAGTGCCTGGCATTGGAATGTGGTGATGGGCATCAGAGTGTCTGGCATTGGGAGTGTGGTGATGGACATCAGAGTGTCTGGCATTGGGAGTGTGGTGATGGGCATCAGAGTGCCTGGCATTGGGAGTGTGGTGATGGGCATCAGAGTGTCTGGCATTGGGAGTGTGGTGATGGGCATCAGAGTGTCTGGCATTGGGAGTGTGGTGATGGGCATCAGAGTGTCTGGCATTGGGAGTGTGGTGATGGGCATCAGAGTGTCTGGCATTGGGAGTGTGGTGATGGGCATCAGAGTGTCTGGCATTGGGAGTGTGGTGATGGGCATCAGAGTGTCTGGCATTGGGAGTGTGGTGATGGGCATCAGAGTGTCTGGCATTGGAATGCGGTGATGGGCATCAGAGTGCCTGGCATTGGGAGTGTGGTGATGGACATCAGACTGCCTGGCATTCAGAGTGTGGTGATGGACATCAGAGTGTCTGGCATTGGGAGTGTGGTGATGGGCATCAGAGTGCCTGGCATTGGGAGTGTGGTGATGGACATCAGAGTGTCTGGCATTGGGAGTGTGGTGATGGGCATCAGAGTGTCTGGCATTGGGAGTGTGGTGATGGGCATCAGAGTGTCTGGCATTGGGAGTGTGGTGATGGGCATCAGAGTGCCTGGCATTGGAATGCGGTGATGGGCATCAGAGTGCCTGGCATTGGGAGTGTGGTGATGGACATCAGAGTGTCTGGCAATGGGAGTGTGGTGCTGGGCATCAGAGTGTCTGGCATTGGGAGTGTGGTGGTGGGCATCAGAGTGGCTGACATTGGTGTGTGGTGATGGACATCAGAGTGTCTGGCATTGGGAGTGTGGTGATGGGCATCAGAGTGTCTGGCATTGGGAGTGTGGTGGTGGGCATCAGAGTGGCTGACATTGGTGTGTGGTGATGGACATCAGAGTGTCTAGCAATGGGAGTGTGGTGATGGGCATCAGAGTGTCTGGCATTGGGAGTGTGGTGATGGACATCAGAGTGTCTGGCATTGGGAGTGTGGTGATGGGCATCAGAGTGTCTGGCATTGGGAGTGTGGTGATGGGCATCAGAGTGTCTGGCATTGGGAATGCGGTGATGGGCATCAGAGTGCCTGGCATTGGGAGTGTGGTGATGGACATCAGAGGTCTGGCATTGGGAGTGTGGTGATGGGCATCAGAGTGTCTGGCATTGGGAGTGTGGTGATGGGCATCAGAGTGTCTGGCATTGGGAGTGTGGTGATGGGCATCAGAGTGCCTGGCATTGGGAGTGTGGTGATGGACATCAGAGTGTCTGGCATTGGGAGTGTGGTGATGGGCATCAGAGTGTCTGGCATTGGGAGTGTGGTGATGGGCATCAGAGTGTCTGGCATTGGGAGTGTGGTGATGGGCATCAGAGTGTCTGGCATTGGAATGCGGTGATGGGCATCAGAGTGCCTGGCATTGGGAGTGTGGTGATGGACATCAGAGTGTCTGGCATTGGGAGTGTGGTGATGGGCATCAGAGTGTCTGGCATTGGGAGTGTGGTGATGGGCATCAGAGTGTCTGGCATTGGGAGTGTGGTGATGGACATCAGAGTGTCTGGCATTGGGAGTGTGGTGATGGGCATCAGAGTGTCTGGCATTGGGAGTGTGGTGATGGGCATCAGAGTGTCTGGCATTGGGAGTGTGGTGATGGACATCAGAGTGTCTGGCAATGGGAGTGTGGTGATGGGCATCAGAGTGTCTGGCATTGGGAATGTGGTGATGGGCATCAGAGTGTCTGGCATTGGAAGTGTGGTGATGGACATCAGAGTGTCTGGCATTGGGAGTGTGTCTGCTGATGGGCATCAGAGTGCCTGGCATTGGGAGTGTGGTGATGGGCATCAGAGTGTCTGGCATTGGGAGTGTGGTGGTGGACATCAGAGTGTCTGGCATTGGGAGTGTGGTGATGGACATCAGAGTGTCTGGCATTCAGAGTGTGGTGATGGGCATCAGAGTGTCTGGCATTGGGAGTGTGGTGATGGGCATCAGAGTGTCTGGCATTGGGAGTGTGGTGATGGGCATCAGAGTGCCTGGCATTGGGAGTGTGGTGATGGACATCAGACTGCCTGGCATTGGGAGTGTGGTGATGGGCATCAGAGTGTCTGGCATTGGGAGTGTGGTGATGGGCATCAGAGTGTCTGGCATTGGGAGTGTGGTGATGGACATCAGAGTGTCTGGCAATGGGAGTGTGGTGATGGGCATCAGAGTGTCTGGCATTGGAATGCGGTGATGGGCATCAGAGTGCCTGGCATTGGGAGTGTGGTGATGGACATCAGAGTGTCTGGCAATGGGAGTGTGGTGATGGGCATCAGAGTGTCTGGCATTGGGAGTGTGGTGATGGGCATCAGAGTGTCTGGCATTGGGAGTGTGGTGATGGGCATCAGAGTGTCTGGCATTGGGAGTGTGGTGATGGGCATCAGAGTGTCTGGCATTGGGAGTGTGGTGATGGGCATCAGAGTGTCTGGCATTGGGAGTGTGGTGATGGGCATCAGAGTGACTGGCATTGGTAGTGTGGTGATGGGCATCAGAGTGTCTGACATTGGGAGTGTGGTGATGGGCATCAGAGTGTCTGGCATTGGAATGCGGTGATGGGCATCAGAGTGCCTGGCATTGGGAGTGTGGTGATGGACATCAGAGTGTCTGGCATTGGGAGTGTGGTGATGGGCATCAGAGTGTCTGGCATTGGAATGCGGTGATGGGCATCAGAGTGCCTGGCATTGGGAGTGTGGTGATGGACATCAGAGTGTCTGGCATTGGGAGTGTGGTGATGGGCATCAGAGTGTCTGGCATTGGGAGTGTGGTGATGGGCATCAGAGTGTCTGGCATTGGGAGTGTGGTGATGGGCATCAGAGTGTCTGGCATTGGGAGTGTGGTGATGGGCATCAGAGTGTCTGGCATTGGAATGCGGTGATGGGCATCAGAGTGCCTGGCATTGGGAGTGTGGTGATGGACATCAGAGTGTCTGGCAATGGGAGTGTGGTGATGGGCATCAGAGTGTCTGGCATTGGGAGTGTGGTGGTGGGCATCAGAGTGTCTGGCATTGGAGTGTGGTGATGGACATCAGAGTGTCTGGCATTGGGAGTGTGGTGATGGGCATCAGAGTGTCTGGCATTGGGAGTGTGGTGATGGGCATCAGAGTGTCTGGCATTGGGAGTGTGGTGATGGGCATCAGAGTGCCTGGCATTGGAATGCGGTGATGGGCATCAGAGTGTCTGGCATTGGGAGTGTGGTGATGGACATCAGAGCGTCTGACATTGGGAGTGTGGTGATGGGCATCAGAGTGTCTGGCATTGGGAGTGTGGTGATGGGCATCAGAGTGTCTGGCATTGGGAGTGTGGTGATGGGCATCAGAGTGTCTGGCATTGGGAGTGTGGTGATGGACATCAGAGTGTCTGGCATTGGGAGTGTGGTGATGGGCATCAGAGTGTCTGGCATTGGGAGTGTGGTGATGGGCATCAGAGTGTCTGGCATTGGGAGTGTGGTGATGGGCATCAGAGTGTCTGGCATTGGAATGCGGTGATGGGCATCAGAGTGTCTGGCATTGGGAGTGTGGTGATGGGCATCAACGTGTCTGACATTGGGAGTGTGGTGATGGACATCAGAGTGTCTGGCAATGGGAGTGTGGTGATGGGCATCAGAGTGTCTGGCATTGGAATGCGGTAATGGGCATCAGAGTGCCTGGCATTGGGAGTGTGGTGATGGACATCAGAGTGTCTGGCATTGGGAGTGTGGTGATGGGCATCAGAGTGTCTGGCATTGGGAGTGTGGTGATGGGCATCAGAGTGTCTGGCATTGGGAGTGTGGTGATGGGCATCAGAGTGTCTGGCAATGGGAGTGTGGTGATGGGCATCAGAGTGTCTGGCATTGGGAGTGTGGTGATGGGCATCAGTGTCTGGCATTCAGAGTGTGGTGATGGGCATCAGAGTGTCTGGCATTGGGAGTGTGGTGATGGGCATCAGAGTGTCTGGCATTGGGAGTGTGGTGATGGACATCAGAGTGTCTGGCATTGGAGTGTGGTGATGGGCATCAGAGTGTCTGGGATTGGGAGTGCGGTGGTGGGCATCAGAGGGTCAGGCATTGGGAGTGTGGTGATGGACATCAGACTGCCTGGCATTGGGAGTGTGGTGATGGGCATTAGACTGTCTGGCATTGGAATGCGGTGATGGGAATCAGAGTGCCTGGCATTGGGAGTGTGGTGATGGACATCAGAGTGTCTGGCATTGGGAGTGTGGTGATGGGCATCAGAGTGTCTGGCATTGGGAGTGTGGTGATGGGCATCAGAGTGTCTGGCATTGGGAGTGTGGTGATGGACATCAGAGTGTCTGGCATTGGGAGTGTGGTGATGGGCATCAGAGTGTCTGGCATTGGGAGTGTGGTGATGGGCATCAGAGTGTCTGGCATTGGGAGTGTGGTGATGGGCATCAGAGTGTCTGGCATTGGAATGCAGTGATGGGCATCGGAGTGTCTGGCATTGGGAGTGTGGTGATGGACATCAGAGCGTCTGACATTGGGAGTGTGGTGATGGGCATCAGAGTGTCTGGCATTGGGAGTGTGGTGATGGGCATCAGAGTGTCTGGCATTGGGAGTGTGGTGATGGGCATCAGAGTGTCTGGCATTGGGAGTGTGGTGATGGACATCAGAGTGTCTGGCATGGGAGTGTGGTGATGGGCATCAGAGTGTCTGGCATTGGGAGTGTGGTGATGGGCATCAGAGTGTCTGGCATTGGAATGCGGTGATGGGCATCAGAGTGCCTGGCATTGGGAGTGTGGTGATGGACATCAGACTGCCTGGCATTGGGAGTGTGGTGATGGGCATCAGAGTGTCTGGCATTGGGAGTGTGGTGATGGGCATCAGAGTGTCTGGCATTGGGAGTGTGGTGATGGACATCAGAGTGTCTGGCAATGGGAGTGTGGTGATGGGCATCAGAGTGTCTGGCATTGGAATGCGGTGATGGGCATCAGAGTGCCTGGCATTGGGAGTGTGGTGATGGACATCAGAGTGTCTGGCATTGGGAGTGTGGTGATGGGCATCAGAGTGTCTGGCATTGGGAGTGTGGTGATGGGCATCAGAGTGTCTGGCATTGGGAGTGTGGTGATGGGCATCAGAGTGTCTGGCATTGGGAGTGTGGTGATGGGCATCAGAGTGTCTGGCATTGGGAGTGTGGTGATGGGCATCGAGTCTGGCATTGGAGTGTGGTGATGGGCATCAGAGTGTCTGGCATTGGGAGTGTGGTTGTGGGCATCAGAGTGTCTGGCATTGGGAGTGTGGTGATGGACATCAGAGTGTCGGGCATTGGGAGTGTGGTGATGGGCATCAGAGTGTCTGGCATTGGGAGTGTGGTGATGGGCATCAGAGTGTCTGGCATTGGGAGTGTGGTGATGGGCATCAGAGTGTCTGGCATTCAGAGTGCGGTGATGGGCATCAGAGTGTCTGGCATTGGGAGTGTGGTGATGGGCATCAGAGTGTCTGGCATTGGGAGTGTGGTGATGGGCATCAGAGTGTCTGGCATTGGGAGTGTGGTGATGGGCATCAGAGTGTCTGGCATTCGAGTGTGGTGATGGGCATCAGAGTGTCTGGCATTGGGAGTGTGGTGATGGACATCAGAGTGTCTGGCATTGGGAGTGTGGTGATGGACATCAGAGTGTCTGGCATTCGGAGTGTGGTGATGGGCATCAGAGTGTCTGGCATTGGGAGTGTGGTGATGGGCATCAGAGTGTCTGACATTGGGAGTGTGGTGATGGACATCAGAGTGTCTGGCATTGGGAGTGTGGTGATGGACATCAGAGTGTCTGGCATTGGGAGTGTGGTGATGGGCATCAGAGTGTCTGGCATTGGGAGTGTGGTGATGGGCATCAGAGTGTCTGGCATTGGAATGTGGTGATGGGCATCAGAGTGCCTGGCATTGGGAGTGTGGTGATGGACATCAGAGTGCCTGGCATTGGGAGTGTGGTGATGGACATCAGAGTGTCTGGCATTGGGAGTGTGGTGATGGGCATCAGAGTGTCTGGCATTGGGAGTGTGGTGATGGGCATCAGAGTGTCTGGCATTGGGAGTGTGGTGATGGACATCAGAGTGTCTGGCATTGGGAGTGTGGTGATGGGCATCAGAGTGTCTGGCATTGGGAGTGTGGTGATGGGCATCAGAGTGTCTGGCATTGGGAGTGTGGTGATGGGCATCAGAGTGTCTGGCATTGGGAGTGTGGTGATGGGCATCAGAGTGTCTGGCATTGGGAGTGTGGTGATGGACATCAGAGTGTCTGGCATTGGGAGTGTGGTGATGGGCATCAGAGTGTCTGGCATTAGGAGTGTGGTGATGGGCATCAGAGTGCCTGGCATTGGAATGCGGTGATGGACATCAGAGTGTCTGACATTGGGAGTGTGGTGATGGGAATCAGACTGCCTGGCATTGGGAGTGTGGTGATGGACATCAGACTGCCTGGCATTGGGAGTGTGGTGATGGGCATCAGAGTGTCTGGCATTGGGAGTGTGGTGATGGGCATCAGAGTGCCTGGCATTGGGAGTGTGGTGATGGACATCAGAGTGTCTGGCATTGGGAGTGTGGTGATGGGCATCAGAGTGTCTGGCATTGGGAGTGTGGTGATGGGCATCAGAGTGTCTGGCATTGGGAGTGTGGTGATGGGCATCAGAGTGCCTGGCATTGGAATGCGGTGATGGGCATCAGAGTGCCTGGCATTGGGAGTGTGGTGATGGACATCAGAGTGTCTGGCATTGGGAGTGTGGTGATGGGCATCAGAGTGTCTGGCATTGGGAGTGTGGTGATGGGCATCAGAGTGTCTGGCATTGGGAGTGTGGTGATGGACATCAGAGTGTCTGGCAATGGGAGTGTGGTGATGGGCATCAGAGTGTCTGGCATTGGGAGTGTGGTGATGGGCATCAGAGTGTCTGGCATTGGGAGTGTGGTGATGGGCATCAGAGTGTCTGGCATTGGGAGTGTGGTGATGGGCATCAGAGTGTCTGGCATTGGGAGTGTGGTGATGGGCATCAGAGTGTCTGGCATTGGGAGTGTGGTGATGGGCATCAGAGTGTCTGGCATTCAGAGTGTGGTGATGGGCATCAGAATGTCTGGCATTGGAATGCAGTGATGGTCATCAGAGTGCCTGTCATTAGGAGTGTGGTGATGGACATCAGAGCGTCTGGCATTGGGAGTGTGGTGATGGGCATCAGAGTGTCTGGCATTCAGAGTGTGGTGATGGGCATCAGAGTGTCTGGCATTGGGAGTGTGGTGATGGACATCAGAGTGCCTGGCATTGGGAGTGTGGTGATGGACATCAGAGTGTCTGGCATTCAGAATGTGGTAATGGGCATCAGAGTGTCTGGCATTGGGAGTGTGGTGATGGGCATCAGAGTGTCTGGCATTGGGAGTGTGGTGATGGGCATCAGAGTGTCTGGCATTGGAATGCGGTGATGGGCATCAGAGTGCCTGGCATTGGGAGTGTGGTGATGGACATCAGAGTGTCTGGCATTGGGAGTGTGGTGATGGGCATCAGAGTGTCTGGCATTCAGAGTGTGGTGATGGGCATCAGAGTATCTGGCATTGGGAGTGTGGTGGTGGACATCAGAGTGTCTGGCATTGGGAGTGTGGTGATGGGCATCAGAGTGTCTGGCATTGGAGTGTGGTGATGGGCATCAGAGTGTCTGGCATTGGGAGTGTGGTGATGGACATCAGAGTGTCTGGCAATGGGAGTGTGGTGATGGGCATCAGAGTGTCTGGCATTGGAATGCGGTGATGGGCATCAGAGTGTCTGGCATTGGGAGTGTGGTGATGGACATCAGAGTGTCTGGCATTGGGAGTGTGGTGATGGGCATCAGAGTGTCTGGCATTGGGAGTGTGGTGATGGGCATCAGAGTGTCTGGCATTGGGAGTGTGGTGATGGGCATCAGAGTGTCTGGCATTGGGAGTGTGGTGATGGGCATCAGAGTGTCTGGCATTGGGAGTGTGGTGATGGGCATCAGAGTGTCTGGCATTGGGAGTGTGGTGATGGACATCAGAGTGTCTGGCATTGGGAGTGTGGTGATGGGCATCAGAGTGTCTGGCATTGGGAGTGTGGTGATGGGCATCAGAGTGTCTGGCATTGGGAGTGTGGTGATGGGCATCAGAGTGCCTGGCATTGGGAGTGTGGTGATGGACATCAGAGTGCCTGGCATTGGGAGTGTGGTGATGGGCATCAGAGTGTCTGGCATTGGGAGTGTGGTGATGGGCATCAGAGTGTCTGACATTGGGAGTGTGGTGATGGACATCAGAGTGTCTGGCAATGGGAGTGTGGTGATGGGCATCAGAGTGTCTGGCATTGGAATGCGGTAATGGGAATCAGAGTGCCTGGCATTGGGAGTGTGGTGATGGACATCAGAGTGTCTGGCATTGGGAGTGTGGTGATGGGCATCAGAGTGTCTGGCATTGGGAGTGTGGTGATGGGCATCAGAGTGTCGGGCATTGAGAGTGTGGTGATGGGCATCAGAGTGTCTGGCATTGGGAGTGTGGTGATGGGCATCAGAGTGTCTGGCATTGGGAGTGTGGTGATGGGCATCAGAGTGTCTGGCATTGGAGTGTGGTGATGGGCATCAGAGTGACTGGCATTGGGAGTGTGGTGATGGGCATCAGAGTGTCTGGCATTGGGAGTGTGGTGATGGGCATCAGAGTGTCTGGCATTGGAATGCGGTGATGGGCATCAGAGTGCCTGGCATTGGGAGTGTGGTGATGGACATCAGACTGCCTGGCATTGGGAGTGTGGTGATGGACATCAGAATGTCTGGCATTGGGAGTGTGGTGATGGGCATCAGACTGCCTGGCATTGGGAGTGTGGTGATGGACATCAGAGTGTCTGGCAATGGGAGTGTGGTGATGGGCATCAGAGTGTCTGGCATTGGGAGTGTGGTGATGGGCATCAGAGTGTCTGGCATTGGGAGTGTGGTGATGGACATCAGAGTGCCTGGCATTGGGAGTGTGGTGATGGGCATCAGAGTGTCTGGCATTGGGAGTGTGGTGATGGGCATCAGAGTGTCTGGCATTGGGAGTGTGGTGATGGGCATCAGAGTGTCTGGCATTGGAATGCGGTGATGGGCATCAGCATGTCTGGCATTGGGAATGTGGTGATGGACATCAGAGCGTCTGACATTGGGAGTGTGGTGATGGGCATCAGAGTGTCTGGCATTCAGAGTGTGGTGATGGGCATCAGAGTGTCTGGCATTGCGAGTGTGGTGGTGGACATCAGAGTGTCTGGCATTGGGAGTGTGGTGATGGACATCAGAGTGTCTGGCATTCAGAGTGTGGTGATGGGCATCAGAGTGTCTGGCATTGGGAGTGTGGTGATGGGCATCAGAGTGTCTGGCATTGGGAGTGTGGTGATGGGCATCAGAGTGTCTGGCATTGGGAATGCGGTGATGGGCATCAGAGTGTCTGGCATTGGGAGTGTGGTGATGGGCATCAGAGTGTCTGACATTGGGAGTGTGGTGATGGACATCAGAGTGTCTGGCAATGGGAGTGTGGTGATGGGCATCAGAGTGTCTGGCATTGGGAATGCAGTGATGGGCATCAGAGTGCCTGGCATTGGGAGTGTGGTGATGGACATCAGACTGCCTGGCATTGCGAGTGTGGTGATGGGCATCAGAGTGTCTGGCATTGGGAGTGTGGTGATGGGCATCAGAGTGTCTGGCATTGGGAGTGTGGTGATGGGCATCAGAGTGTCTGGCATTGGAGTGTGGTGATGGGCATCAGAGTGTCTGGCATTGGGAGTGTGGTGATGGGCATCAGAGTGTCTGGCATTGGGAGTGTGGTGATGGGCATCAGAGTGTCTGGCATTCAGAGTGTGGTGATGGGCATCAGAGTGTCTGGCATTGGGAGTGTGGTGATGGACATCAGAGTGTCTGGCATTGGGAGTGTGGTGATGGGCATCAGAGTGTCTGGCATTGGGAGTGTGGTGATGGGCATCAGAGTGTCTGGCATTGGGAGTGTGGTGATGGACATCAGAGTGCCTGGCATTGGGAGTGTGGTGATGGGCATCAGAGTGTCTGGCATTGGGAGTGTGGTGATGGGCATCAGAGTGCCTGGCATTGGGAGTGTGGTGATGGACATCAGAGTGTCTGGCATTGGGAGTGTGGTGATGGGCATCAGAGTGTCTGGCATTGGGAGTGTGGTGGTGGGCATCAGAGGGTCTGGCATTGGTAGTGTGGTGATGGACATCAGAGTATCTGGCATTGTGTGTGGTGGTGGACATCAGAGTGTCTGGCATTGGGAGTGTGGTGATGGACATCAGAGTGTCTGGCATTCAGAGTGTGGTGATGGGCATCAGAGTGTCTGGCATTGGGAGTGTGGTGATGGGCATCAGAGTGTCTGGCATTGGGAGTGTGGTGATGGGCATCAGAGTGTCTGGCATTGGAATGCGGTGATGGGCATCAGAGTGCCTGGCATTGGGAGTGTGGTGATGGACATCAGACTGCCTGGCATTGGGAGTGTGGTGATGGGCATCAGAGTGTCTGGCATTGGGAGTGTGGTGATGGGCATCAGAGTGTCTGACATTGGGAGTGTGGTGATGGACATCAGAGTGTCTGGCAATGGGAGTGTGGTGATGGGCATAAGAGTGTCTGGCATTGGAATGCGGTGATGGGCATCAGAGTGCCTGGCATTGGGAGTGTGGTGATGGACATCAGAGTGTCTGGCAATGGGAGTGTGGTGATGGGCATCAGAGTGTCTGGCATTGGGAGTGTGGTAATGGGCATCAGAGTGTCTGGCATTGGGAGTGTGGTGATGGGCATCAGAGTGTCTGGCATTGGGAGTGTGGTGATGGGCATCAGAGTGTCTGGCATTGGGAGTGTGGTGATGGGCATCAGAGTGTCTGGCATTGGAGTGTGGTGATGGGCATCAGAGTGTCTGGCATTGGGAGTGTGGTGATGGGCATCAGAGTGTCTGGCATTGGGAGTGTGGTGATGGACATCAGAGTCCTGGCATTGGGAGTGTGGTGATGGGCATCAGAGTGCTGGCATTGGGAGTGTGGTGATGGGCATCAGAGTGTCTGGCATTGGGAGTGTGGTGATGGGCATCAGTGTCTGGCATTGGAGTATGGTGATGTACATCAGAGTGTCTGGCATTGGAGTGTGGTGATGGGCATCAGAGTATCTGGCATTGGGAGTGTGGTGATGGGCATCAGAGTGTCTGGCATTGGGAGTGTGGTGATGGGCATCAGAGTGTCTGGCATTGGAGTGTGGTGATGGGCATCAGAGTGTCTGGCATTGGGAGTGTGGTGATGGGCATCAGAGTGTCTGGCATTGGGAGTGTGGTGATGGACATCAGAGAGTCTGGCATTCGGAGTGTGGTGATGGGCATCAGAGTGTCTGGCATTGGGAGTGTGGTGATGGGCATCAGAGTGTCTGACATTGGGAGTGTGGTGATGGACATCAGAGTGTCTGGCATTGGGAGTGTGGTGATGGGCATCAGAGTGACTGGCATTGGTAGTGTGGTGATGGGCATCAGAGTGTCTGACATTGGGAGTGTGGTGATGGGCATCAGAGTGTCTGGCATTGGAATGCGGTAATGGGAATCAGAGTGCCTGGCATTGGGAGTGTGGTGATGGACATCAGACTGCCTGGCATTGGGAGTGTGGTGATGGACATCAGAGTGTCTGGCAATGGGAGTGTGGTGATGGGCATCAGAGTGTCTGGCATTGGGAGTGTGGTGATGGGCATCAGAGTGTCTGGCATTGGGAGTGTGGTGATGGACATCAGAGTGTCTGGCATTGGGATTGTGTGTGGTGATGGGCATCAGAGTGTCTGGCATTGGGAGTGTGGTGATGGGCATCAGAGTGTCTGGCATTGGGAGTGTGGTGATGGGCATCAGAGTGTCTGGCATTGGAATGCGGTGATGGGCATCAGCATGTCTGGCATTGGGAATGTGGTGATGGACATCAGAGCGTCTGACATTGGGAGTGTGGTGATGGGCATCAGAGTGTCTGGCATTGGGAGTGTGGTGATGGGCATCAGAGTGTCTGGCATTCAGAGTGTGGTGATGGACATCAGAGTGTCTGGCATTGGGAGTGTGGTGATGGGCATCAGAGTGCCTGGCATTGGGAGTGTGGTGATGGACATCAGAGTGTCTGGCATTGGGAGTGTGGTGATGGGCATCAGAGTGTCTGGCATTGGGAGTGTGGTGATGGGCATCAGAGTGTCTGGCATTGGGAGTGTGGTGATGGGCATCAGAGTGCCTGGCATTCGAATGCGGTGATGGGCATCAGAGTGTCTGGCATTGGGAGTGTGGTGATGGACATCAGAGTGTCTGGCATTGGGAGTGTGGTGATGGGCATCAGACTGCCTGGCATTGGGAGTGTGGTGATGGGCATCAGAGTGTCTGGCATTGGGAGTGTGGTGATGGACATCAGAGTGTCTGGCATTGGGAGTGTGGTGATGGGCATCAGAGTGTCTGGCATTGGGAGTGTGGTGATGGGCATCAGAGTGTCTGGCATTGGGAGTGTGGTGATGGGCATCAGAGTGTCTGGCATTGGGAGTGTGGTGATGGGCATCAGAGTGACTGGCATTGGGAGTGTGGTGATGGGCATCAGAGTGTCTGGCATTGGGAGTGTGGTGATGGGCATCAGAGTGTCTGGCATTGGAATGCGGTGATGGGCATCAGAGTGCCTGGCATTGGGAGTGTGGTGATGGACATCAGACTGCCTGGCATTGGGAGTGTGGTGATGGGCATCAGAGTGTCTGGCATTGGGAGTGTGGTGATGGGCATCAGAGTGTCTGAAATTGGGAGTGTGGTGATGGACATCAGAGTGTCTGGCAATGGGAGTGTGGTGATGGGCATCAGAGTGTCTGGCATTGGAATGCGGTGATGGGCATCAGAGTGCCTGGCATTGGGAGTGTGGTGATGGACATCAGAGTGTCTGGCATTGGGAGTGTGGTGATGGGCATCAGAGTGTCTGGCATTGGGAGTGTGGTGATGGGCATCAGAGTGTCTGGCATTGGGAGTGTGGTGATGGGCATCAGAGTGTCTGGCATTGGGAGTGTGGTGATGGGCATCAGAGTGTCTGGCATTGGGAGTGTGGTGATGGGCATCAGAGTGTCTGGCATTGGGAGTGTGGTGATGGGCATCAGAGTGTCTGGCATTGGGAGTGTGGTGATGGGCATCAGAGTGTCTGGCATTGGGAGTGTGGTGATGGACATCAGAGTGTCTGGCATTGGGAGTGTGGTGATGGGCATCAGAGTGTCTGGCAATGGGAGTGTGGGGATGGGCATCAGAGTGTCTGGCATTGGGAGTGTGGTTGTGGGCATCAGAGTGTCTGGCATTCAGAGTGCGGTGATGGACATCAGAGTGTCTGACATTGGGAGTGTGGTGATGGGCATCAGACTGCCTGGCATTGGGAGTGTGGTGATGGGCATCAGAGTGACTGGCATTGGGAGTGTGGTGATGGGCATCAGAGTGTCTGACATTGGGAGTGTGGTGATGGGCATCAGAGTGTCTGGCATTGGTAGTGTGGTGGTGGGCATCAGAGTGGCTGACATTGGTGTGTGGTGATGGACATCAGAGTGTCTAGCAATGGGAGTGTGGTGATGGGCATCAGAGTATCTGGCATTGGGAGTGTGGTGATGGGCATCAGAGTGTCTGGCATTGGGAGTGTGGTGATGGGCATCAGAGTGTCTGGCATTGGGAGTGTGGTGATGGACATCAGAGTGTCTGGCATTGGGAGTGTGGTGATGGGCATCAGAGTGTCTGGCATTAGGAGTGTGGTGATGGGCATCAGAGTGCCTGGCATTGGAATGCGGTGATGGGCATCAGAGTGCCTGGCATTGGGAGTGTGGTGATGGACATCAGACTGCCTGGCATTGGGAGTGTGGTGATGCACATCAGAGTGTCTGGCAATGGGAGTGTGGTGATGGGCATCAGAGTGTCTGGCATTGGGAGTGTGGTGGTGGGCATCAGAGTGTCTGGCATTGGGAGTGTGGTGATGGACATCAGAGTGTCTGGCATTGGGAGTGTGGTGATGGGCATCAGAGTGTCTGGCATTGGGAGTGTGGTGATGGGCATCAGAGTGTCTGGCATTGGGAGTGTGGTGATGGGCATCAGAGTGCCTGGCATTGGAATGCGGTGATGGGCATCAGAGTGTCTGGCATTGGGAGTGTGGTGATGGACATCAGAGTGTCTGGCAATGGGAGTGTGGGGATGGGCATCAGAGTGTCTGGCATTGGGAGTGTGGTTGTGGGCATCAGAGTGTCTGGCATTCAGAGTGCGGTGATGGACATCAGAGTGTCTGACATTGGGAGTGTGGTGATGGGCATCAGACTGCCTGGCATTGGGAGTGTGGTGATGGACATCAGAGTGTCTGGCATTGGGAGTGTGGTGATGGGCATCAGACTGCCTGGCATTGGGAGTGTGGTGATGGGCATCAGAGTGTCTGGCATTAGGAATGTGGTGATGGGCATCAGAGTGCCTGGCATTGGAATGCGGTGATGGGCATCAGAGTGTCTGGCATTGGGAGTGTGGTGATGGACATCAGAGTGTCTGGCATTGGGAGTGTGGTGATGGGCATCAGACTGCCTGGCATTGGGAGTGTGGTGATGGGCATCAGAGTGACTGGCATTGGGAGTGTGGTGATGGACATCAGAGTGTCTGGCATTGGGAGTGTGGTGATGGGCATCAGAGTGTCTGGCATTGGGAGTGTGGTGATGGGCATCAGAGTGTCTGGCATTGGGAGTGTGGTGATGGGCATCAGAGTGTCTGGCATTGGGAGTGTGGTGATGGGCATCAGAGTGTCTGGCATTGGGAGTGTGGTGATGGACATCAGAGTGTCTGGCATTGGGAGTGTGGTGATGGGCATCAGAGTGTCTGGTATTGGGAGTGTGGTGATGGGCATCAGAGTGCCTGGCATTGGAATGCGGTGATGGGCATCAGAGTGCCTGGCATTGGGAGTGTGGTGATGGACATCAGAGTGTCTGGCATTGGGAGTGTGGTGATGGGCATCAGAGTGCCTGGCATTCGAATGCGGTGATGCGCATCAGAGTGTCTGGCATTGGGAGTGTGGTGATGGACATCAGACTGCCTGGCATTGGGAGTGTGGTGATGGACATCAGAGTGTCTGGCATTGGGAGTGTGGTGATGGGCATCAGAGTGTCTGGCATTGGGAGTGTGGTTGTGGGCATCAGAGTGTCTGGCATTGGGAGTGTGGTGATGGATATCAGAGTGTCTGGCATTGCGAGTGTGGTGATGGGCATCAGAGTGTCTGGCAATGGGAGTGTGGGGATGGGCATCAGAGTGTCTGGCATTGGGAGTGTGGTTGTGGGCATCAGAGTGTCTGGCATTGGGAATGCGGTGATGGGCATCAGAGTGTCTGGCATTGGGAGTGTGGTGATGGACATCAGAGTGTCTGGCATTGGGAGTGTGGTGATGGGCATCAGAGTGTCTGGCATTGGGAGTGTGGTGATGGGCATCAGAGTGGCTGGCATTGGGAGTGTGGTGATGGACATCAGAGTGTCTGGCAATGGGAGTGTGGTGATGGGCATCAGAGTGTCTGGCATTGGGAGTGTGGTGATGGGCATCAGAGTGTCGGGCATTGGGAGTGTGGTGATGGGCATCAGAGTGTCTGGCAATGGGAGTGTGGGGATGGGCATCAGAGTGTCTGGCATTGGGAGTGTGGTGGTGGGCATCAGAGTGTCTGGCATTCAGAGTGCGGTGATGGACATCAGAGTGTCTGACATTGGGAGTGTGGTGATGGACATCAGAGTATCTGGCATTGTGTGTGGTGATGGGCATCAGAGTGTCTGGCATTCAGAGTGTGGTGATGGGCATCAGAGTGTCTGGCATTGGGAGTGTGGTGATGGGCATCAGAGTGTCTGGCATTGGGAGTGTGGTGATGGACATCAGAGTGTCTGGCATTGGGAGTGTGGTGATGGGCATCAGAGTGCCTGGCATTGGAATGCTGTGATGGGCATCAGAGTGCCTGGCATTGGGAGTGTGGTGATGGACATCAGAGTGCCTGGCATTGGGAGTGTGGTGATGGACATCAGAGTGTCTGGCAATGGGAGTGTGGTGATGGGCATCAGAGTGTCTGGCATTGGTAGTGTGGTGGTGGGCATCAGAGTGGCTGACATTGGTGTGTGGTGATGGACATCAGAGTGTCTGGCATTGGGAGTGTGGTGATGGGCATCAGAGTGTCTGGCATTGGGAGTGTGGTGATGGGCATCAGAGTGTCTGGCATTGGGAGTGTGGTGATGGGCATCAGAGTGTCTGGCATTGGAATGCGGTGATGGGCATCAGAGTGTCTGGCATTGGGAGTGTGGTGATGGACATCAGAGTGTCTGGCATTGGGAGTGTGGTGATGGGCATCAGAGTGTCTGGCATTGGGAGTGTGGTGATGGGCATCAGAGTGTCTGGCATTCAGAGTGTGGTGATGGACATCAGAGTGTCTGGCATTGGGAGTGTGGTGATGGGCATCAGACTGCCTGGCATTGGGAGTGTGGTGATGGACATCAGAGTGTCTGGCATTGGGAGTGTGGTGATGGGCATCAGAGTGTCTGGCATTGGGAGTGTGGTGATGGGCATCAGAGTGTCTGGCATTGGGAGTGTGGTGATGGGCATCAGAGTGCCTGGCATTGGAATGCGGTGATGGGCATCAGAGTGTCTGGCATTGGAAGTCTGGTGATGGACATCAGAGTGTCTGGCAATGGGAGTGTGGTGATGTGCATCAGAGTGCCTGGCATTGGGAGTGTGGTGATGGGCATCAGAGTGTCTGGCATTGGGAGTGTGGTGATGGGCATCAGAGTGTCTGGCATTGGGAGTGTGGTGATGGGCATCAGAGTGTCTGGCATTGGGAGTGTGGTGATGGGCATCAGAGTGTCTGGCATTGGGAGTGTGGTGATGGGCATCAGAGTGTCTGGCATTGGGAGTGTGGTGATGGGCATCAGAGTGTCTGGCATTGGGAGTGTGGTGATGGACATCAGAGTGTCTGGCATTGGGAGTGTGGTGATGGGCATCAGAGTGTCTGGCATTGGGAGTGTGGTGATGGGCATCAGAGTGTCTGGCATTGGAATGCGGTGATGGGCATCAGAGTGCCTGGCATTGGGAGTGTGGTGATGGACATCAGAGTGTCTGGCATTGGGAGTGTGGTGATGGGCATCAGAGCATCTGGCATTGGGAGTGCTGTGATGGGCATCAGAGTGTCTGGCATTGGGAGTGTGGTGATGGACATCAGACTGCCTGGCATTGGGAGTGTGGTGATGGACATCAGAGTGTCTGGCAATGGGAGTGTGGTGATGGGCATCAGAGTGTCTGGCATTGGGAGTGTGGTGGTGGGCATCAGAGTGGCTGGCATTGGGAGTGTGGTGATGGACATCAGAGTGTCTGGCATTGGGAGTGTGGTGATGGGCATCAGAGTGTCTGGCATTGGGAGTGTGGTGATGGGCATCAGAGTGTCTGGCATTGGGAGTGTGGTGATGGGCATCAGAGTGTCTGGCATTGGGAGTGTGGTGATGGGCATCAGAGTGTCTGGCATTGGGAGTGTGGTGATGGACATCAGAGTGTCTGGCAATGGGAGTGTGGTGATGGGCATCAGAGTGTCTGGCATTGGGAGTGTGGTGGTGGGCATCAGAGTGTCTGGCATTCAGAGTGTGGTGATGGACATCAGAGTGTCTGACATTGGGAGTGTGGTGATGGGCATCAGACTGCCTGGCATTGGGAGTGTGGTGATGGACATCAGAGTGTCTGGCATTGGGAGTGTGGTGATGGGCATCAGAGTGTCTGGCATTGGGAGTGTGGTGATGGGCATCAGAGTGTCTGGCATTGGGAGTGTGGTGATGGGCATCAGAGTGCCTGGCATTGGAATGCGGTGATGGGCATCAGAGTGTCTGGCATTGGGAGTGTGGTGATGGACATCAGAGTGTCTGGCATTGGGAGTGTGGTGATGGGCATCAGACTGCCTGGCATTGGGAGTGTGGTGATGGGCATCAGAGTGACTGGCATTGGTAGTGTGGTGATGGGCATCAGAGTGTCTGACATTGGGAGTGTGGTGATGGGCATCAGAGTGTCTGGCATTGGGAGTGTGGTGATGGGCATCAGAGTGTCTGGCATTGGGAGTGTGGTGATGGGCATCAGAGTGTCTGGCATTGGGAGTGTGGTGGTGGACATCAGAGTGTCTGGCATTGGGAGTGTGGTGATGGACATCAGAGTGTCTGGCATTGGGAGTGTGGTGATGGGCATCAGAGTGTCTGGCATTGGGAGTGTGGTGATGGGCATCAGAGTGTCTGGCATTGGAATGCGGTGATGGGCATCAGAGTGCCTGGCATTGGGAGTGTGGTGATGGACATCAGACTGCCTGGCATTGGGAGTGTGGTGATGGGCATCAGAGTGTCTGGCATTGGGAGTGCGGTGATGGGCATCAGAGTATCTGGCATTGGGAGTGTGGTGATGGACATCAGAGTGTCTGGCATTGGGAGTGTGATGATGGGCATCAGAGTGCCTGGCATTGGGAGTGTGGTGATGGCCATCAGCGTGTCTGGCATTGGGAGTGTGGTGATGGACATCAGCGTGTCTGACATTGGGAATGTGATGGTGGGCATCAGAGTGACTGGCATTGGGAGTGTTGTGGTGCTGTTCATGGGATTGCAGTGGCTGGATCAGGGGAGGTGGCGTGTGAGCGTATTGGTGTGGGTCGGGGTTCTGTTCATGGAAGTGCAGTCCGTCTTTTCCTGTGCAGTGGAAGGTTTCAGATCTTGCAGTGCAGTGGCGGGGGTCAGGGCGACTGGTCGTGGGGAAGTGGAATGCTTCAGGTGATCTGGCACTGTGAGTACAGCTGTAGGGGACAGGAATCTGGCAGCGGGTGTACATTGGTGGGGTTCAGATTTATACTGAATCGACTTGATTTTATTTCTTACATCCTTCATATATATAAGGAGTAAAAATCTTCACATTACGTCTCCTTATGAATGTGCAATGTGCAAATTATAATAAATAGTATGTACAACAGGACTGTCAATGTAACATAGAAATACAATTGTACAGAGTGAATTAATCAGTCTGTTGGCCTGGTGGAAGAAGCTGTCCCGGAGCCTGTTGGTCCTGGTTTTTATGCTGTGGTACCGTTTCCTGGATGGTAGCTGCTGGATCAGTCTGTGGTTGGGGTGACTCGGGTCCCGAATGATCCTTTAGGCCCTTTTTACACACCTGTCTCTGTAAATGTACTGAATAGTGGGATGTTCACAACTACAGATGTGCTGGGCTGTCCACACCACTCTCTGCAGAGTCCTACGACTGAGGGAAGTACAGTTCCCATCCCAGGCAGTGATGCAGCCAGTCAGGATGCTCTCAATTGTTTCCCTGTAGAAAGTCTTCAGGATTTGGGGACTCATGCTGAACTTCTTCAACAGTCTGAGGTGAAAGGGGCGCTGTTGTGCTTTTTTCACCACACATAGACCACGAGAGATCTTCGGTGATGTTTATGCTGAGGAACTTAAAACTGTTCACCCTCTCAACCCCAGATCCATTGATGTCAATAGAGGTTAGCCTGTCTCTGTTCCTCCTGTAGTCCACAATCAGCTCCTTTGTTTTTGCGGCATTGAGAGAGAGTTTTCTTGACACCATTGTGTTTGGGTGGTGATTTCTTCTTTGTAGGCTGCCTTGTAATTATTTGAGATAAGACCAATCAACGTAGTGTCTTCGGCAAATTTAATTAGCAGATTGGAGCTGTGGGTGGTGACACAGTCATGGGTATACAGAGAGTAAAGGAGGGGGCTTAGGACACAGCCCTGAGGGGCACCTGTGCTGAGGGTCAGAGGAGCAGAGATGAAGGAGCCCACCCTTACCACCTGCCGGCGATCTGACAGGAAGTCCAGGATCCAGCTACACAAGGCAGGGTGAAGGCCGAGGTCTCAGCTTCCTGTTGAGCCTGGAGGGAATTATGGTGTTGAATGCTGAACTGTAGACCAAGAACAGCATTCTCACATGAGCATCCTTCTTCTCCAGGTGTGTAAGGACGGTGTGTAGAGCTGTGGCTGTTGTGTCATCTGTCGATTGGTTGTGTTGGTGAGCGGATTGTAGGGGGTCCAGTGTGGGTGGTAGCAAGCTGCAGATGTAATCCTTGACCAGCCTCTCAAAGCATTTGCTTATTATTGAGGTGAGTGTGACAGGACACCAGTCGTTCATACATGTTACTTTGGTATTTTTAGGTACAGGAACAATGGTGGATGCTTTGAAGCAGGAGGGCACTCTACACTGGGGAAGGAAGAGATTAAAACTGTCTGTAAACACACCTGCAAGTTGTGCCATGCACATCCTGAGGACCCGCCCAGGGATGCCGTCTGGTCCCGCAGCCTTGCGACTGTCCACTCATCGGAAACAACTGCGTACTTCAGCCTCAGAGATGACTAAAGTGCGGCTCTCTTCGGGGGCTCCGTGTTGGTGACACCAAACCAAGCGTAAAAATGATTTAGCTCATCTGGGAGAGAGGCAATGATGTTGGCAGCACCACTGTGCTTAGCTTTGAAGTCTGCGATGGTGTGCAGACCTTGCCATAAGCTGTGTGTGTTGTTGGTGGAGAGTTGTGAGGATCCAGCAGTAAGTGTCCAGTGGTGGGGGTCAGGAGATCTGGCAGTAGTGTGCAGTGGAACTGCATCAGGGGATCTGACAGTCGGAATGCAGTGGTGGGGTCAAGGGTTCTCGTATTGGGAGTGTAGTGATGGAGATCAGGGGAGATCGCGGTGGGTGTGCAGAGGTGGGGAGTAGGGGCTCTGGCACTGAGAAAGAGATCTGGAGATCAGACAGTGGGGTTGCAGTGGTGGGGCCAAATGATCTGGAAGTGGAAATGCAGTGCTGGGGTTCAGGGGGGTCAGTGGATCTGTTATTGGGATTGCAGTGGCAGGGGTTTGGCAGCAGCCTCTGCAGCTGGGGGTTGTGTTACATCAACACTGAAGACAAAGCACAAGGTTTTTGTGGCCTGCATGAGGTACCGTAAGACACTATTTAAAGCTCCACTCCACCTTCAGTCAGTGCAGATAATTAGTGCACTGCAATTTTAGTGTTCTGCACCCTAATGACCTTTTGGGTCATTAATGAATGATGAAGTAGGGTGCCTGCTGCTGCAGATTTTAGAACTGAGCAGACAATGACCTTTCTCAATGATGAAAATTTGCTGCCCAAGATTGAGGCTGGGTCCCTGGGTCCGAAGGGGGAAAGGGGCCAGCAAACACGGGCCAAGGATCAGTGCCTGTAGTCAGATTGAGTAGTGTCTCTCTCTTTTGATGATGTCGGAGGTTGTTACTGGGGCTCTGTGTTTATGAATTTGGACTATGGGCTATGGACTTTATCAGTCTTATGGTTTTTATATTCTGTGTTTTCGCCCATTATTTCTCTTTTTTTGTGGGTGGGGACGTTGGGGGGGGTCAATGTTCTAGTTGCATTTCGTGAAGAGGAAGGGGCTTGAGGGTCAATGTTCTTGTTACATTTTGTATGGGGGGGGAGTTGCAGTTTCTCTTTGAACTAACTTCCATGGTTTTCATTATTTTGTGATTATCTGGAGAAGAATTTCAAGAGTTGTATACTGCATACATATTTTGATAATAAATTAACCTTTGAACCTTTGGTGGCTTAAGTACCATTGAACTTGAATAAAAAGTCTGTTCAACACTTCTCTCTCAGTCAATGTCAATGGCAGTGCAATAGCTGGTTTTTCACCATCATGCTGTTGGTGTGAAAAATGGCCTGTGAAACAATTGTGACAACACGTTAGAGTAATCCATCAAACATGAAACAACTTGAGGCATTTCTGAAAAATATATCAATGCAAGTCCTTTAGTCTCCATTCAGGAGCAATGCTAATGCCCGGCAATTGTGTCCACATTATAATGTTTTCATTCATTTTCTTGTTATTGGGCAACTGGCAAAGATTTTATTAGCCAGTTTCAAATGGTTTCAAACTGAATAGGTTACTGGTAATTTCTGATGGTAGTTAACTACTGCCGTTTTCCTTCTTGAAACAATGCTACCACACCTTGAAAACATGGTGTGAATGATGTAGAAATGCAATAGCACTGTCTAATAGAATCACCTGCTTTCCAAAGCTGAAGATGTCTCATCAAAACAATAATCAAAATGATTCTGCCATCTGTGGGTTAGGGTATGTCCCACTTGAGGCTTGAGATCTTTGGTTCAAGCCCTAGTCCAGAGAATGGAACACTAATTACCTAGGCTGACACTGCAATGCAGTACTGAGAGAGAGCTGGCATGCAACAACAACCACTAGACTTCAACACTACTTCATAGTTCTAAAGCAGGGGTTCCCAGCTGGGGGTCCATGGAGCCCTCAGTTAATGGTAGGGGTGCATGGCATAAAAAAGATTGCGAACCCTTGCTCTAAAGCTTTTGCAGTGTCTCCATATCATGAAAAATCTAGGCAAAGATCCAAAACCGTTTTTCTTCTTATTAAGTTAGGCAGCTTCCTTTTCAACCAGCAGATCTTGAGTTAAAATGTGATGGGTTATTTCATTGCTTATAACTTAATAAAGAAAAAAAAGAAAGCAGCTTTGTGATCTCCTGGTTTAGGATGTATCAAAATTGATAAAGCAGAGGACAAAAGAAGGCAGTTCTTTTTTTTCATTAAATATCCTTTCACACAAGGCAGCAGCAACACTGACAGCCTTTCAATCATTATCTTCTTCCTCACCTGCTTGACAGGGGGCTGATGAATTCAATGGGATCAATGGGCTTACTTCCACAACTGAGAGATATGGAGCACCTAACCCCGTACCTAAGTGAATGACTGACTGAAACAGCACCATGCATTCAAATCTGCATTCTCAAGCCCAGCCTTTCTAATTGATAATTAACCAGTCCAAAATAATATGCAACTCCTCACCTCCACAAAAAGAAACCATCAAAAAATGCTACAGGAATTTAAAATGTTGGAATGTTCATTGCATCTCTTTTCTTAGATTATTATATATACACACACAGTATATGTTATGGTTTACAGTGGATAATTATTTGATCTGATTTTGGTGGATTTTCATTCAAGATATTCCCCACTTTATTCCCCAAACGATCACAGATTGTAAATGTTGAATATCTGTGAATGAACAGTTTGTTCTTTTTTTTTGTAATTTGTTTTTATTGAATTTCATCATCAAACAAACATTTCCATAAAATGTATTTCAGATACTGTACATATATATCATTTAATTATATTTGTCACAAATCTCCACATAATATTTATCTGAGGTATACACTTATAGAAAGGAGAGGAAAGAAAGAACAATCGAAAGAAGAAAACTATGTACAGAGTAGGGAGTGATCTTTTTTTACAACATATTCATTGACTTTATGGTTAAATATATTCTGTGATATGATTATATATGATTAAATTTCAAACCCCATATCCTGCTAACCTGAGAGTATTTTACCAAAAAGGGATACAATTGTACCAGATGGTGGAAGAGGCGACTACAGACATGAACAACAGAGGACTGTCCATTAGCGTGGTCAGACCAAGGGAAAGTCTGGCTGAGCAGTTGTCCCGAGCTGCTTGGGAAATAGTAAGAGAACCGAGAAAGCAGGGGCCGGGAACAGGACGAGAGAAGGATATTAGGAAGAGACTGTGAGTTCTCTGAAGACAACCCTCACCTCCTCCAGAAGAGCCATAAGGTTTGGCTAACTTTAAAAATGCTGATAAACTAAACGGAAGCAAAAATAGACGGTGATATACCTATCTCGAGAAATACGCGTTATAATGTAGTTTTTATATTACTCAATTTTCTAAAAATTCATTTATTCATTCCTTTTTCCCCACCTAAATGAGAATATATACATGGGAGGAATACACAGGGAAATCATTTCTTTGTAATGGACATAGTTTTTTTTTACTTACTTTTATGGGTACTGCACCGGGGGCCCTCAACCCATAGGCAGGAGGGACTATCCCACATGGCTAGACTTTTCTTCTAGCCCAACCCAGTGTCATCTAGAGACCCCAGCCTTGGAATCACACCTTTGTTACTTTTTTTTTATTATTCGCATTTCTTGGCTCTTATTTGTTCAGCTCGATACATCAGACAAATGAAGATATCAGGGGAATTACTATTAAAGAGCCAGAGCATAAATTGGCCTGTTACGTGGATGACATTTTGATCTATCTAGGGCAACCAACAGACTCTTTACCTAAATTGACGCAATTCTTTGAACAATATGACCAATTACCAGGATACAAGATCAACACAGATAAAACCCAACTACTTTCATATAACTATAGCCCACCAAGAGAAATTGAAAGTAGATATATTTGGGCATGGCAAACAGAGTCCGTCAAATACTTGGTCATCATTATGCCAAAAGATCAGTTTGTTCTTTTTTAATGATATTTGCACACAACAATAAACAATTTCTTAAAAGTTCTCTCTGCACCACATCCAGTTACTACTTTCTATGACAAGTACTTTGGTGGGAAGTGATGATGTTACTTCAGCTCTTTCTACAAAAATTAAGGTTACCGGAATATGTATATATTATAAATATGAGGAATGTAGAATTATTTTAAATTGGAGAAAAATCTCATCATTAATTCAATTATAGTTGAACTCTAATCCCATTTCATTTCAAGACTATATAATTTCACTCAATAGGTGCATCATCACAAAAGATTAGATAATTAGCTTTTAAAACGTATTTTTGTTTTCAATGACTAACCCATCTTCTTTTTATGTAGCATGGGCTTCTTCATTCATTTTATCTGATGTGGCATTGCTGACAAGACCAGTATGTATACTTTATACTTTATTGTCGCCAAACAATTGATACTAGAACGTACAATCATCACAGCGATATTTGATTCTGCGCTTCCTGCTCCCTGGATTACAAATCGATAGTAAATATTAAAAATTTAAATTATAAACCATAGATAGAAAATAGAAAATGGAAAGTAAGGTGGTGCAAAAAAACCGAGCGGCAGGTCTGGATATTTGGAGGGTACGGCCCAGATCCGGGTCAGGATCCGTTCAGCAGTCTTATCACAGTTGGAAGGAAGCTGTTCCCAAATCTGGCCGTACCAGTCTTCAAGCTCCTGAGCCTTCTCCCGGAGGGAAGAGGGACGAAAAGTGTGTTGGCTGGGTGGGTTGTGTCCTTGATTATCCTGGCAGCAAGTGAGTCCAAGGACGGAAGATTGGTTTGTGTGATGTGCTGCGTTGTGTTCACAATCTTCTGCAGCTTTTTATACAGTACATAACTTCCCTCAAGGTGGTGGAGGTGAGCCACCTTCTTGACGTTGAATAGCTTTTAAGGCTGTTTCAAAGAGCAGCTAGGAGTCACCGAGTTTTGGGAGCTATGGCCAATACCCAACTTGGACCCAAGTGTGGAAAGATTTGTTTTCCTAAAGGATGCCAGCAAACTAAATCTATCCACTATTTTCATTGCAACAGAATGGATGGGGGAGAGATAAAGGTGGTCTCTGTTTTATAGATGGTACAAATGCCATCAGTAAACTCACTAATGACACGACTGATGTTGGTAGATCTCAGATGGTGACGAGGAAGCATACAGGAGTGAGATAGATCAGCTGGTTGAGTGGTGTCACAACAGTAAACTTGCACTCAACATCAGTAAGACCAAGGCATTCATTGTGGACTTCAAGAAGAAGAAGTCGAGAAATCACACACCAGCAATTATTGATGGGTCAGTAGTGGAAAAGGTGATCAGTTTCCTAGGGTTGTAACATTTCAGAAGATCTTATTCTGGGCCCAACATATTGATACAATTGTGAAGAGGGCATGTCAGCAACTATATTTCACTAAGAGCTTCAGGAGATTTGGTATGTCACCAAACACTCCAGCAAATTTCTACAGATGTACTGTGGAGCGTATTCGGCCTAATTGCATCACCATCTGGTATGAAGGGGCCACTGCACAGGATTGAAAAAAGCTGCAGAGAGTTATAAACTCAGCCAGCTCCATCTTGGGCACGAGCTTGCCCAGCATCAAGGACATCTTCAAAAGTCAATGCCTCATAAAGATGGCATCTGTCATTAAGGACCCCGACCACTCAGGACATGATGTCTCTTCACTGCTGCCATCAAAGAGGAGGGACAGGAGACTGAAGACACAGATTCAATGTTTTAGGAACAGCTTTTTACCCTCTTCCATCAAATTTCTGAACGGCCATTGAACCCATGAACACTAGCACACTATTTTGCTCTTTTCTTGCACAATTTTTTTACATATTCCTTATTGTAAATTATAGTAATTTATTATGTATTGCACTGCACTACTGTCGCAAAAGAACAAAATTCAAGACAGATGTCAATGATAGTAAACCTGATTTCAATTCTGATCTCATTCCAGATTTGTGGAATCAACTCATTGAATATAAATTCTCCAGCTTTCAAGGCACGATTCCAATTTGCATTTCTAGATTAATGATTCTGGAGTCTAGATGATATCCAGTAAGCTAACAGCTAAGCTACTGAATCCACAAATTTTTAAAGTGCTTCGGATTTTGACTCCCAAGGAATTTCAGGATCACATTTGATCAGAGTGCTAATGAGCATTAACATCAATGCTAGCTATGGCATCAAATTCTTAGCTAAATGAGAATATTTGATAATAAGGATATATTGGGATATGAGGGTGAGGGTCTTTCAAATTAACACATTAGATTCATTCCTCAGAAATCTGTTGCAGAATGAACCTCCCAGTAAACATGAAATTCCAACAGTGCATGGCCACCTTTACGAAGATACATTTATCTAATACAAATGTAATGTCACAATATTTTTTCTTTAATGAAGAAAACATATTGATTTGGTTAGGTGAGGGGATTCACAGCCTCAAGTTGAAACGACACATACAGGCAGCAGCTTTGAAAGATATCTAACCCTCTGGGATGCCATTTCCAATATTTATAAAATACATCAGGGACTCTTACATTGTTATAATCAGAGCAATGGCAACCATAAAGTCAGAACAGAAAAGAGACAGATATTTTGTCTCTATGGGAAGTCAGCAAATCTTCTTCCTTAAGTTTATTAGCTTATTTATCCAATAGTCCTATTGTGATGCAATTTACAATATTCTATTTGACATTCTCTTAACACAGCTTTAAGTCGAACACCATCTCATATATCATTGAGTTATATAGAATGGAAATATTTGTAGGTCTAGTGCCTTAGCTGCTAGATAACTCCAAATAAAGGAAATTCTCTCAAACTGCATCTTCATATAGGGGTTTTGAAATGTGGGCCTTTTTATAGAGTCAGAGAAAAGTTTGGCACAGAAACAGGCTCTTTGGCCCATCTAGTCCATGCCGAACCATTTAAACTGCCTACACCCAATGACCTGCACCAGGACCATAGCCCTCCATACCAATACTATCTATATATCTATCCAACCTTCTCTTAAATGTTGAACTTGAGCTCGCATGCACCACTTGAGCTTGCAACTCATTCCACACTCTAACGACCCTCTGAGTGAAGAAGTTTCCACGTGTTCCCTTAAACTTTTCACCTTTCACCCTTTACCCATGACCTCCAGTTGTAGTCCCACCCAACCTCAGTTGAAAAAGTCTACCTACATTTACTCTGTCTATACCTGTCAAAATTTTGTATAGCTCTATCAAATATCTCCCCTCAATCTTCCGTGTTAAAAAGAATAAAATCTTAACTTATTCAATCTTTACTTATAACTTAGGTCTTCCAGTCCCAGCAACATCCTTGCAGATTTTCACTGAACTCTTTCAACCTTATTTAAATTTTTCCTGTAGGTAGGTGACCGATTCTGCACACAATACTCCAAATTAGGCCTCACCAATGTTTCATGCAACTTCAACATAACATCCCATCTCCTGTACTCAATAAACACACGTCAAAGTTGCTGGTGAATGCAGCAGGCCAGGCAGCATCTCTAGGAAGAGGTACAGTCCTGACGAAGGGTCTCGGCCCAAAACATCGACTGTACCTCTTCCTAGAGATGCTGCCTGGCCTGCTGCGTTCACCAGCAACTTTGATGTGTGTTGCTTGAATTTCCAGCATCTGCAGAATTCCTTGTGTTCCTGTACTCAATACTTTGATTTATGAAGGCCAATGTGCCAAAAGCTCTTTACGATCCTATCTACCTGTGCCACCACTTTTGATGCATTATGGACCTGTATTTCCAGATCTCTTTGTTCCACTGCACTCCTCAGTGTCCCAACGTTCACTGTGTAAGACCTACCCTGACTGGTCCTACTAAAGTGCATCACCTCATACTTGTCTGCATTAAATTCCATCTGCCATTTTTCTGCCCATTTCTTACGCTGGTCCAGATCCCGCTACAAGCTCTGATGGTCTTTCTTGCTGTCCACTACACCCTCAATCTTGGTGTCATCCGCAAATTTGCTGAACCATTTAACTACATTATCATCCAGATCATTGCTATCGATGACAAACAACAACGGACCAAGTCCTGGCACACTCCACTACCCTCAGGCCTCCAGTGGGAGAAACAGCCATCGACTAACCCTCTCTGGCTTCTCCTGCAAAGCCACACGCAAATTACCATTCTTTTGGCTCCACACATGAATTACCATTCTGATCTTCCAGAGTACCAATTTTGTCCCTTGCAATCCATATGCTCTTAACGTATCTGTAGAATCCCTTAGGATTCCCTTTCACCTTGTCTTCAAGGGCAACCTCGTGCCTTCTTTTAGCCTTCCTGATTTCTTTCTTAAGTGTTTTCTTACATTTCTTACACTCAAGTACCTCATTTGTTCCTACCTGCCTATACCTGCCATGCACCTCTTTTTTTTTCTTAACCAGGGCCTCAATATCTGTTGAAAACCAAGATTCTCTAATACTATTATCTTTACTTTTTATTCTGACAGGCACATACGAACTTTGTACTCTCAAAATTTTACCTTTTAAGACCTCCCACTTATGGGTACACCTTTGCCAGAAAACAGCTTGTCCCATTCCACACTTCCCAGATCCTCTCTGATATCATCAAAATTGGCATTTCTCTAGTTTAGCATCTCAACCCATGGACCAGACCTATCTTGTTCCATATTTACTTTGAAACTAATGGCATTATGATCACTATATAGTGTTCCATATCACAAACTTCTATCACCTGCCCGGTCTCTGTTACAAGACGCTCCCAACCACGCCAGCTTCCGGGATTTAGTCACTCTAACTCCCCGGAGTACGGATAGCTGGCGTAGCCCCTTTAAGGGTTCAGGATGGTCCTGCTAATTGGTAATCATGTTCTGGGTGTCAGGAATCAAGTATTTAAGGAACACCTGAACTGAAGTTCGGTGCTCAATCGTAAGCCTACTAGCGATATTGTCTGGCATTTGTTTTGTGCTCAGATCCGGTTTAATACCGTGTCTCAATCCTTGCTTCGGATACCCCAGCATCTGGATCCAAACCATCCTCATCAAGGACTCTCATCACAGTACGATTGAGCCAATGTGGAACCAGTGGGGTATTGAAGCCCATCGTCAGCTGTGGCCAGCCACAGCGAGAAAATTTCAAGACAGAGCCTAGAGATGCACAACGTCACCCCCCATCCAGGGGAAAGTCGGTCACCATGGTAGTTATCAATTGGTTTTCGAAAGCTTGCAATTTCATTGCCTTGGAGAAGTTACCGTCTGTGGCTGAGATAGACAAAATTGTCCTGGACCAGGTCTTCAGGATCATGGATTCCCGATGGACAATGTCTTGGATCATCGTCCACAATTTACATCACATTTCTGGAGGGTGTTCTATAAACTGATAGGGGCAACAGCAAGCATTTCCTCTGAGTTTCACCTGCAGTCCAACTGCCAAACGGAGCGGACCAACCAAGAATTAGAACATACCCTAAGATGTCTGATCTCAGAGAGGCTGGACAAGTGGCCTGACCATTTGATGAGGGCAGAGGTCACCCACAACACCATACAATATTCAGCACAGAGGATATCACTGTTTGAATGCCAGTTTGGTTGTCCTCCGCCTCACTTTCCAGAACAGGAGGCTGAGATTGGGGTCCCTCTGGCCAAACATCTCATCCAATACTGCAAGCGAAACTGGATGAGGACAAGAAAGATCTTGCTGGACTCCACCCGGAAAGCGGACACTTAGTCGAACTGAAAGAGAAGACAGGGACCTGCTTTACAGCCTGAACAACAGGTCTGGCTGACCACTCAGGATTTGCCTTTCTGGGTGGAGTCTAGATAGTTGGCACCTAAGTTCATTGGACCCTTCAAAGTCCTGAGGAAAGTAAGCCCAGTGGCTTACACCTTGCAGTTCCTGAAGATCAATCCCACCTTCCACATCTCTAAATTAAAACCTGTCTGCACCAGCCCCTTAGCCCCACCACCATCAAGCCTCACCGCCACCCAGTTTTATCGAGGGAGAACAGGTCTTCACGGTGATAAGACTTTTGGACTCACGTACTGTTTTGGGGTGTTCAGCAATACCTCGTGGACTGGGAAGGATTTGGACCTGAAGAGAGGTGTTTGATGCCTAAAGGAGACATATTGGATCCAGTTCTCATCACCATCTCTCCAAGCAGCCAGGGCTGTCAGGAGTCGGCCATAAGGGAGGGGGTCCTGTTACGAGATGCTCTAACTCCTCAGAGTACGGATAGCTAGCATGGCCCTTTTAAGGCTTTGGGATCGTCCCGCTAATTGGTAATCATGTTTTGGGTGTCAGGAATTGAGTATTTAAGGAACACCTGAGCTACAGTTTGATGCTCAATCGTAAGCCTACTAGTGATATCATCTCGTGTCTGTTTGTGCTCAGATCCAGTTTAATACCGTGTCTCAAACCTTGCTTCAGATACCCCAGCATTTTGGACCAAATCGTCCTTGTCAAGGACTCACGTCATAATCTCATTCCCTAATAGCAGATCAAGTATCACACACTCTTCCATTGGGACTTCTATGTACTTGTTTAAGGAAACTCTCCTGAACACATTTGGAAAACTCTGTCCCATCTAGTCCTTTGACAGTATGGGATTCCCAATCAATATGTGGAAAGTTAAAATCACCTACAGTAACAATCTTATATTTCTTGCAACAGTCTACAATCTCTCTACAAATTTGTTCCTCTAAGTCCCACAGACTGTTAGGTAGTCCATAATATAGCCCCATTACCCTTCTTATTTCTCAGTTTCACCCATAAAGCTTCAATAGATGAGTTCTCCAGTCTGTCCTGACTGAGCACTGCCATGACATTTCCCCTGACTACTAACACCACTATTCCCTCTTTAATTGATCCTGCTCTGTCAAAATACTGAGCTGCCAGCCCTGCCCCTCCTGCAACCAAGTCTCACTAATGGTTACAATACCAGAATTCCAGGTGTTGACCGGTGCCCTGAGCTCATCTGCCTTTTCTACTACAGTTCTTGCATTGAAATATACACAGCTCTGAACATCAGTCACACCATGCTCAACCTTTTGATTCCTGACTTTGTCTGAGGTCTTAAGAACATCTGTCTCCACAACTTCTCCACCTGTTTATCCCCCTAGTTGTATCACATCTGGTCCACAGTCTCCTCTCAACAGCATTCTACAAGTGAGAAATAAACCGCAATTGACCCAAATAGTTAAGGCAGAGGTAATGAACATGGTAATTATAAATAGCTTTAAAATGCAAAAATGCCTACATTAGTGAGATCCGACATAGGTTGAGGGATCACTTTGTTGAACACCTTCACTCGATATGCAAAAAGCATGATTTCCCAGTGGCTAACTATTCCAATTCCAATCCCCATTCCCATTCCAACATGTCAGTCCATAGCCTCCTCTTCTGCCATGATGAGGCCACTCTCAGGCTGAAGGAGCAACACCTTACATTCCTCAAACCTGATGGCATGAACATCGATTTCTCCAACTTCTGATAATTCCCCCCCCCTTCCCTTTTCTCAATTTCCCCACTCTGCCCCCCTTATCTCTTCTCCTCACCTGCCTATCATCTCCCCCTGGTGCCCCTCCTCCTTCTCTTTCTCCTATGGTCCACCCTTCTATCCTATCAGATTCCTTCTTCAGCTCTTTACTTTTTCCACATATAACCTCCTAGCTTCTTACTTCATACCCCCTCCCCCAGCAACCTGGCTTCATCTATCACCTTCCAGCTTGTCCTCCTTCCCCTCCCCCTAACTTCTTATTCTGGCATCTTCCCCCTTTCTTTCCAGTCCTGAAGAAGGTTCTTGGCCCAAAACTTCGACTGTTTATTTCTTTCCATAGGTGCTGCCTGACCTGCTAAGCTCCTTCAGCACTTTGTGAATGCCACATAAATTTTGTAATTAAAATCTATATCGCAAAGCCCAAATATTGCTATTATACATCCAAAACATTTATGCTCCTTAAACAAACCAGCTTAGAAAGAATAATCAGATAAAGAGGGCACAGCCACTATGTTTGGAGTACAGTAGATCCACGAGTGCATTTATGAATATCACATCACCATTTACACAGATTGCAGATCTCTAATTTCCCTATTCCATGATGGCTTCTCCACAAGTTCAAATATAGGTTCTATTAACCTTGGGAGCCAAAGAACAAATATCATGGCTTTCAAAGCAAGGAAATATCAAAGATGTGCAAATACTCTGTTACCCAGTCGACGCTAGATCTAACTGCTGAGAAAGAAATACAGGGCCAAGTTGCTGTGAATGATGAGCTGGACACTCTGTCAGTGAGTACTGTACAAATGGATACCAGAAGATACTGAACTATCTCAAGTTTGTAAGTTTGGACGATCAAAGTTCAAGGTAAATGGCACAGTGGAATTCTGAAAGGAAGAGGTCTAACCAACCAGGAGGAATGGACGACGGGGTATAAATACCACTGGATTAGACAAGCCCAGGAATCATCTCTGATGAAGATGGCAGAGTTTGTCATCAAAACATTGGTTAAAATCGATACCTGTACCCAGATGGAAGCACAAGAAGAGTTTATTCTTCATATATGTCGGGAAGTCACTTGATCCTTTTTCAAAGTAAATTTGTTATTAAAGTATGCATATGTCACCGTATGCTACCCTGAGATTCATTTTCTTGAAAGCATTCACAGTAGAACAAAAATACAATAGAATTAATAAAAAAAATTTACACACAATCTGTGCAAATACAAACAGAAAAATAATGATAATAATAAATAAGTAAATAAATAACACTGAGAACATGCGTTGTAGAGTTCTTGAAAGTTAATCCATGAGTTGAGGAATCAATTCAGTGTTGGGGTGAGTGAAGTTATCCACAGGGGTTTAGGAGCTTGATGGTTGAAGGGTAATAACTGTTGCTGAACTTGGTGGTGTGGGACCTAAGGCTCCTGTACCTCCTTCTCAATGACAGCGGTAAGAAGAGAGCATGGCCTGGATGGTGGGCGGCCTTGATGATGGACCATGCATGGACTATGGAGAAAGAAATGTAGTTAATGCCCTATCAATTGCTTAGAGCTAATCTTGAGGAATGGATGTGTTGTTTGGAGAACTGGCGTTATCTCAAGGCCATTGCTTCTGACACAACTGCATCAGGCACAGCCTGGAAATACTTAGATGCATGGGATAGCAAGGTGATATCCATGGTGAATTCAAAATAAACTCTGCCATTAAGAAGTGTCAAATTGTGTCAAGTATCAAGAAAAGAGAAGTGCTTCAGCTACATTGAATCCTTGGGAGTGCTCGGAGTGGCAATGGAGTAGACTTTGCTGGACCTTTCTTTGGGAAAATGCTCCTACTGATATCTGATGCTCACTCAAATTAGAAGGACTGATATTCAATGAATATTTCAATGTCCAGTGCTACCATTGTAAAGCTTGGTCAGAGTTCGACTGTTCATGGGATTGCCTCATATTCATTCCCAGACAACATATGTTACTTCACAAATGCAGAAATTAAGGATTTTTTGAGATGAAATGGTGCAAATTTTTTTTTAGGTTATGAGAACACTCAGTCCTCTTTTATTGTCATTTAGAAATGCATACATGCATTAAGAAATGATACAATGTTTCTCCGGAGTGATATCACAGAAAATAGGACAAACCAAAGGCTAACACTGACAGAACCACATAATTATAACATATAGTTACAGCAGTACAAAGCAATACCATAATTTGATGAAGAACAAACCATGGGCACGGTAAATAAAGTCTCAAAAGTCCCCGAGTCGATTGACTCCCGAGTCCCCGATAGCAGGCGGCAAAAGGGAGAAACTCCCTGCCATAAACCTCCAGGCACCGTCAACTTGCCGATACCTTGGAAACAGCCGACCACAGCCAATACTGAGTCCATCCGTCTGAAAACTTCGAGCTTCTGACCAGCCTCTCCGATACAGCCTCCCGAGCGCCATCCTCTGCCAAGCGCCTTCGACCGAGCCCAGGCCGCTGAAACAAGCAAAGCCGAGGATTTCGGAGCCTTCTGCTCCGGAGATTCCGGTTACCACACAGTGGCAGCGGCAGCAAAGCGGCATTTCAGAAGTTTTCCAGATGTTCCTCCGTACTCTCACGTCCGTCTCCATCAAATCAGAATTGTGCACGGCCCCCTACTTGACAGATAACAGACATCACCACCAAAGTGGCCACGGGCGCTGCCGTCGCACCGCCATCTTCTCCTTCTGACATCTTCCCCATTAAATAGTTTATCTATTGGATGGCTGTTCAGACTTTCAAAGAAGGACTCAAGAAAGTTGCAGCAGCATTGAAATCAAAACATCCCCTGTAGCCTCGGTTCGTACTAACTCTTTAAACTCACCTTTTTTTCCTCTCTTTCGTGGTACTCGACAAGGCTGTCCTCTTAGTCCCCTATTATTTGATATTGCATTAGAACCTCTTGCAATTGCTATTCGAGAATCTTCAAATATTACTGGGATAACTCGGGGATTAAAGTCCCATAAATTATCACTCTATGCTGATGATTTACTTTTATATATTTCTAATCCTGAGAAATCCATTCCTGCTGTTTTAGAGTTATTAGCACAATTTGGTCTTTTCTCAGGTTATAAATTAAATCTTAGTAAGAGTGAACTCTTTCCGATTAATAAACATCTTCCCTTATATTATAAATTTCCATTTAAATTGATTAATAATTACTTTTCATATCTTGGGATTAAAATTACTTGTAAATACAAAGATTTATTTAAGACTAACTTTTTACCATTAATAGACCATATTACTCAACTTTCATCTAAATGGTTTCCCTTATATTTAACTTTGATTGGTCGTATTAATGCAGTTAGGATGTTTTTTTTGCCAAAATTTTTATATGTGTTTCAGGCATTACCAATTTTCGTTCCAAAATCTTTTTTTGATAAAGTTGACTCTAAAATTTCTTCATTTATTTGGCAGAATAAGAATCCGAGACTGGGTAAAATACATTTACAGAAAGCTAAGAGAGATGGAGGTTTAGCATTACCTAACTTTAGATTTTATTATTGGGCTATTAATATTCGACATATGAAATTTTGGTTACTTGACCAGGATATACTATCTATTCCTAAATGGGTAGCATTGGAATTACAATCTGTTCAGGGTTATACACTTGGTTCTATTTTAGGCTTCTCTCTCCCTTTTGATTCGAAACGTCTTAAGTAGGTCTCTAACCCGATAGTTAAATATGCTTTGCGCATTTGGTTTCAATTCAGAAAATTTTTTGATCTTAATCAATTCGGGTTAGCGATTCCTATTTTAGGTAACATATTTTTTCCTCCCTCTTTTACGGATCGCGCTTTTCAAACTTGGAAGACTAAGTGTATTTTACGGTTTTTGGATTTATTTTTAGATGGTTCCCTTATGTCTTTTGAACAATTATCTAATAAATATAACTTATCAAGAATACATTTTTTTAGATATTTACAAGTTAGAAATTTCCTAAGTACTATACTTTCTTCCTTTCCAATGCTTCCTCCTACATATATTTTAGATTCGATAATTAACCTTAATCCATGTCAGAAAGGTGCATCGGCTATGATTTATAATATTATTATGAAACTTAGGAAAGCTCCATTTGATAAGATTAGGGTAGATTGGGAACAGGAATTGGGGCTTACCATTTCTGTGGATGATTGGGGGCAGATTTTACAATTAGTTAATACTTCCTCTATTTGTGCTAAACATTCCCTAATTCAATTTAAAGTGGTTCATAGAGCACATATGTCCAAAGATAAGTTAGCGCGTTTTTACTCGCATATTAATCCTTTCTGTGATAGATGTTCGGGGCAGATAGCCTCTTTAACTCATATGTTTTGGTCTTGCCCTACTTTGGAAACTTTTTGGAGAGATATTTTCAATATTATTTCTAAGGTATTAAATATAGATATCTCTCCTCACCCTATTACTGCTATCTTTGGACTACCTAAAATTTCTAGTAATCTTTCCCCTTCAGCCCGTAGAATGATTGCATTTCTTACTTTAATGGCGAAAAGATGTATTTTACAACATTGGAAAGAGCTTAATGCTCCAACTACCTTTTTTTGGTTTTCTCAGATGATTTTATGTTTGAATTTGGAGAAAATTAGAAGTAACCTTTATGATTCTTCATTTAAATTTGAACAGATTTGGGGACCTTTTATTCGATATTTTCATTTAATGTAATATTTACCCTTCTTGTTTTTTTTTCACTGTTTTTAATGGAGGTCGGGATTGAGGACGTGATTTAAGTTTAACTCTGTTTGGTTTCAAGTTAGCCCATTGCTTTGCCTTGCTTTTAGTTAGCTGCACGGTGGGTTTTTTTTTGGGTTTTTTTTTTCTTTTTTTTTCCCATTGATATATATAAAATTTAGTATACTATTATGTTATCTTGGTTTCTTATGTTTAAATTACATTGTTTGTAGTATTTTTTTTTGGTATTGATATCTTTTGGAATTTTATTATACTTTAACATTGTATTAATGTTTATATGGCTTACCTTTTTTGTATACTTACTCAATAAAAAGATTTAAAAAGAAAGAAAGAAAGAAATCAAAACGTTTCAGTTTTTATACTATCACTGCTTTACAGGGCAGTCTACAGCTTAGCCTCCTGCAGAGTTACTCAGGGCAAGGAAGCTAAGGTCAAGGTTAGATATCATGAAAAACAAAATATGGAACAAATAATTAAAATGAAGCAAAACTGTAATAAAAGTGCAAAACTAGGGAGTAGTACTTAGTAAAACTAAAATGAGTACTTATGCAGAACTGAGGTTGAGGATCAAAGTGGATTCTTGCTGAGTTTGAAGAAAGTATAAGGCCATTGTTAAATCTGGACTTTTGGGGAATTGCGCAAGTCACCCAGTGACACAGACACTAAGTTAAAGCAAGGGTCTCCCAATTACCACATTTCTCAAAGCACGATTAGACTCCCAAAGTACCTTGAAATAATTATACATCACAAAGTTGTTCTGAGTAACTGCTGGAGGCAGTATCTTCTAAGATAGGGAAGGGAAGATTCCCATTACAGTCAAAGAGAATGAGAAATAAACTATTCTGATTCAAGTAGAAGTTAGCTGTTCCATTAGAGAGAGTTTTCCGAACTGCTGAACTAATTTGCAAGGATGGGTTGCGGGGTGGTGGCTATGTAGGAATAAATATATTTTAAGAAGTATATGTATGAACATAACTGAATAACAGAAACAAAGGGAACAAAGGAGAAAAAAATGGAATGAGAAAACACTAACAGATCAGATGTTGCTGGTAAGTCTTGGTAGGCCAATTGTCGAGAACATAATAACATTTATTCTTAATTGGCTTCATCACAGAAAATAAATAATGTGTCACTGGAAACACAAGGAAATCTGCAGATGCTGGTATTTCACTGTATCAACACACATCAAAGTTGCTGGTGAACGCAGCAGGCCAGGCAGCATCTCTAGGAAGAGGTACAGTCGACGTTTCAGGCCGAGACCCTTTGTCAGGACTAACTGAAGGAAGAGTTAGTAAGAGATTTGAAAGTGGGAGGGGTGGGGGAGATCCAAAATGATAGGAGAAGACAGGAGAGGGAGGGATGGAGCCAAGAGCTGGACAGGTGATTGGCAAAGGGGATATGAGAGGCTCATGAGACAGGAGGTCCGGGGAGAAAGACAAGGGAGGGGAAACCCAGAGGATGAGCAAGGGGTATAGTCAGAGGGACAGAGGGAGAAAAAGAACCTCCAACCTGATGGCATGAACATTGACTTCTCTAACTTCCACTAATACCCCACCTCCCCCTCGTGCCCCATTTGTTATTTATTTTTATACACACATTCTTACTCTCACTCTCCTTTTTCTTCCTCTGTCCCTCTGACTATACCCCTTGCCCATCCTCTGGGCTCCTCCCCCACCTTCAGATGGACAGAGTTCAGATACAAATGCTGGAAAGGCTCAGGAAAACTCACTGGCACAAACAGGCAACAAACAGGTGAAAACACAGGACTGAAATACACTGAGCAACAAACAGAGAGGCAGATGATAGGTAGAGCACAATGAGACACAGATAGCGGCAATGCAGGTAGTAATGAGAGACAGGTGAGAGGCGAAGTACTCAGTAATACAGGGGCTGGAGCAGAGCAGGAGCAGGGACAGGAGCACATGGGACATGAAAACAAACAGGAGCACATGACAATACAAAACCACAGACCAATGACTAGGGAGAAAACACACAAAAAGACAAAGTTCAAACACGAGGAAATCTGCAGATGCTGGAATTTCAAGCAACACACATAAAGGTTGCTGGTGAATGCAGCAGGCCAGGCAGCATCTCTAGGAAGAGGTGCAGTTGACGTTTCGGGCCGAGACCCTTCATCAGGACTAACTGAAGGAAGAGCTAGTAAGAAATTTGAAAGTGGGAGGGGGAGGGGGAGATCCAAAATGATAGGAGAAGACAGGAGGGGGAGGGATGGAGCCAAGAGCTGGACAGGTGATTGGCAAAGGGGATATGAGAGGATCATGGGATAGGAGGCACAGGGAGAAGGAAAAGGGGGGAGGGAACCCAGAGGATGGGCAAGGGGTATAGTCAGAGGGACAGAGGGAGAAAAAGGAGAATGAGAGAATGAATGTGTGTATATAAATAAATAACGGATGGGGTACGAGGGGGAGGTGGGGCATTAGCGGGAGTTTGAGAAGTCAGTGTTCATGCCATCAGGTTGGAGGCTACCCAGACGGAATATAAGGTGTTGTTCCTCCAACCTGAGTGTGGCTTCACCTTTACAGTAGAGGAGGCCGTGGATAGGCATATCAGAATGGGAATGGGAATGGGAATGGGACATAAATTAAAATGTGTGGCCACTGGGAGATCCTGCTTTCTCTGGCGGACAGAGCGTAGGTGTCCAGTGAAATGAACTGGGGTGATATACTACGTCCGGTGCTCCCCATGCGGCCCTCTATATATTGGCGAGACCTGACGCAGACTGGGACCCTACGCCATTGTGAGCATTTATACTTGTGCATTGATGTGTCTGGGTTGCTCTGCAATTCACCACCAAAACGCTAGTTGGCGGTGGGGTTTCTATGCCACTGTGTTGAGTTTCTTCGTGTTGAAACTCAACATGAAGAAACTTAAACTTCAAACAATGGCGGCTGAAACTGAAGGAGGGTGAATTTTCTGTATGTACAGTGTAGTGTCACTTACAGAATCAGGAATTTTGAGCCAAAATCGATTTGTCGAAAAAAATCGGCATGTACATGCATGTGCACACACCTGCCTGTGCAAGGCTTCATGGTCATGGTAGTCTTTCTCGAGGTGAACAAGTTTAAAGCGAGCATCTTTTTCCGTAAAAGCGAAAATCCTCTTTCGGTTAACGAAAACAGGTACTAATGTAGGTCTTTCGTAAAAGCGAAATGTGTCCTCCATAATTTTGGAGGTCTGTAAAGCTTTATGGAAAGCATTGCAGCCAGAGTTCCTTCCCTGCCCTTCAGTCGCCCAATGGGAAGCTATTGCAGCGTAGGAGGAAATGCGATGCTACCAAGCGGACCAATCACAGTTGTTGCGGTCTGCGTTGGCACGATGCATAGTTACATTTTGGGAGAGGTGCGCGTTAGGCTAAAGCGTAGGGTTTGTGTAGAGTACAGTGTAGGGTTCGCGGCTACGACGTACATCTGACGCACAAGTATAAATCAGCCTCAGGTCCTATCCAGTTGCTCAAGGTATCATGAATGTCATCATATCCACTTTCAATGCATTTGCAAAGTTAAAAAAAAGAGGAATCTGATGTGATCAACCATTCATTATCCTCTTCGTTATTCACTATCTATTTAAACATTATGCTTTAGTGCGACTGGAAATTACTATCAGTAGCCACTTTACTAGGTCCCTCTTGTACCTAATAGAATGACCACTAAGTGTATGTTTGTGGTCTTCTGCTGCTGTAGCCCATCCACTTAAAGGTTTGACGTGTTATGTATTCAGAGTTGTTCTTCTGCACTTCAATGTTGTAAAGTGAGATCATTTAAGTTACTTTCTCCTTCCTGTCAGCTTGAACCAGTCTGCCAATTCTTCTCCGTCCTCTCTCATTAACAGGGCATTTTCACCCCCAGAATGCCACTCAATGGATTCTTTTTTGTTTCTCGCACCATCCTCTGTAAACTCTAGCAGCAAAATTCATTCCATGATCAAAGTCACTTAGATCACATTTCTTCCCCATTCTGGAGTTTGGTCTGAACAACAACTGAACCTCTTGACCATGTCTGCGTGCTTTTATGGATTGAGTAGCTGTCACATGATTGACTGATTAGATATTGGTGAACTGGTGTATCTGATAAGATGCCCACTGTGTAATTTTTAGCCCAAACAAAACTTATGCAGTTTCCAAATTCAGATCTCCTTTCACTCTATTCTGCAACCATAAAATTTCAGTCATTCTTTATTTAGTCTCGTGACCTTCAGATACCTCAAACACTATTGATATTTTTCAATTGAATTTAGGTTTATGTCATCCTTTTTGTTACTGTTTTCATCTGCTGTGCTGATCCATATATTAGTTCTTTCTCTTTTTAAAAAAGAAGTCAAACAGATCATAAATTAAAAGAGTGACCTGAGTATAATAATAATAATTGAGAATCATTATAGTACAGGAGATGATGAAAATATTTTAGAACCTAATATGAAATATTTGCCTTTTCTGGGTTACTGCTACCAGAAAGAGCTAATAATCTTTGCACTAATTTATAATAAAATAAGAAAATATTTCATTTTAATAAGTTCCTTGAAAACTATCAAATAGTTTGAATAATTTCAAAGTTGCATGCTGTTCTATCATTTTCCAGCTTCTTGTAGGTGATTAAAATTCAGGCAGCACCATTCCCATTCCATATTCTCTTTGCTAGCATTATGCTATTGTTAAGTGCATTGTGTACTATAGGAGGCAGATTGAGAAACTGAAGACATGTTGATGCCATCTGCCTGTGTTTCTCTGTTCACAACACATGACTTTCATTAACACAGTCAGTCAGATTCACATTCATAGTAAAATATTCTTTGTATTTGTGAAGCTTAAAGTGCAATTTTCAGCGTCAGTGGGATGATACAACATGTAGTGTCAGATCAACTTCTGTTATATATTCATGGCCTTCCATTAGGGGAATGGATTAAATGGATGGCTGGCCTCATTTTAAGTCAGCAGCAGTGACTACTCTATGAAGAAAATAGATTGAACTGCAAAACAAAAGCTGCAGACTAAGTTAACATTGCCATTCTGATGAAGGGGCTTCAATATGAAAAAGAGCCTTCCTCATCTTGGCTCATAAACTGAAACTCTGATAGATCTTGGATTTGTAGCATGATACAAAATGTACGTCATTTGGTTACTGAGCAGCACAGTGTAGGTCAAGGTGCAGCTGTCTCACAGCTACCATGATTTGTGTCCGATTCCACTCCCTGTGTGGCATTTGCACATTCTCCCTGTAACCATGTGGGCACAATGTGGCTGTTCTCATTTCCTTCCACATCCCAAAAATGTCTGTTAGCTTTGAGGGCCCTCAAGAATTACCCCTAGTGTTGGTTGCTAATGGAAAAATCAGGGAAATAGTCATTTCTATCTGTAAGAAAATGGCTTCTGGGAAATAAGTTTGGGAATGGGAATACTCTGAGCTGAGAGGGATACAATGGGTTAAATGGCCTGCTATGATGTCAGAAAGAAAAATCAGCACATGAATAACTGCTGCATGTTTTCCTTTGTGCACTATCTGGAGGAAAGTCACAGAGAAATACAACACAGAAACACGCCCTTTTCTCAACTGCTCCATGCAAACAAAGATGCACAGTTAAGGCAGTTACATTTGTAGAGAATGGGAACAGTAAGAGATATAACTCCAGCCTAGATATGGGAGAGGAAGGGAAAGATAGAGATGCCCATCAGGGAATTGGTGTCCAGGTGGAGTGGAGACTGAGGTTTGCATCAGGGGTTTTGCAGAGTAGAGGAAGATGGGGCAGAGGCAGGATTGCTTCCAATAAATCTGCAGTGAAACTCAGTGAATGTGGTCATTTTTAAAACCACAAACAACAAGAATTCTGCAGATGCTGGAAATTCAAGCCACACACATCAAAGTTGCTGGTGAACACAGCAGGCCAGGCAGCATCTCTAGGAAGAGGTACAGTCAACGTTTCAGGCCGAGACCCTTCGTCAGGACTAACTGAAGGAAGAGTTAGTAAGAGATTTGAAAGTGGGAGGGGGAGGGGGAGATCCAAAATGATAGGAGAAGACAGGAGGGGGAGGGATGGAGCCAAGAGCTGGACAGGTGATTGGCAAAAGGGATACGAGAGGATCATGGGACAGGAGGTCCAGGAAGAAAGACAAGGGCGGGGGGGAACCCAGAGGATGGGCAAGGGGTATAGTCAGAGGGACAGAGGGAGAAAAAGGAGAGTGAGAGAAAGAATGTGTGTATAAATATAAATAACAGATGGGGTACGAGGGGGAGGTGGGGCATTAGTGGAAGTTAGAGAAGTCGATGTTCATGCCATCAGGTTGGAGGCTACCCAGACGGAATATAAGGTGTTGTTCCTCCAACCTGAGTGTGGCTTCATCTTTACAGTAGAGGAGGCTGTGGATAGACATGTCAGAATGGGAATGGGATGTGGAATTAAAATGTGTGGCCACTGGGAGATCCTGCTTTCTCTGGTGGACAGAGAGTAGGTGTTCAGCAAAGCAGTCTCCCAGTCTGCGTCGGGTCTCGCCAATATATAGAAGGCCACATCGGGAGCACCGGACGCAGTATATCACCCCAGCCGACTCACAGGTGAAGTGTTGCCTCACCTGGAAGGACTGTTTGGGGCCCTGAATGGTGGTAAGGGAGGAAGTGTAAGGGCATGTGTAGCACTTGTTCCGCTTACACGGATAAGTGCCAGGAGTGAGATCAGTGGGGAGGGATGGGGGGGACGAATGGACAAGGGAGTCACGTAGGGAGTGATCCCTGCAGAAAGCAGAGAGGGGCGGGGAGGGAAAGATGTGCTTAGTGGTGGGATCCCGTTGGAGGTGGCGGAAGTTACGGAGAATAATATATTGGACCCGGAGGCTGGTGAGGTGGTAGGTGAGGACCAGAGGAACCCTATTCCTAGTGGGGTGGCGGGAGGATGGAGTGAGAGCAGATGTACGTGAAATGGGTGAGATGCGTTTGAGAGCAGAGTTGATAGTGGAGGAAGGGAAGTCCCTTTCTTTAAAAAAGGAGGACATCTCCCTCGTCCTAGAATGAAAAGCCTCATCCTGAGAGCAGATGCAGCGGAGACGGAGGAATTGCGAGAAGGGGGATGGCGTTTTTGCAAGAGACAGGGTGAGAAGAGGAATAGTCCAGATAGCTGTGAGAGTCAGTAGGCTTATAGTAGACATCAGTGGATAAGCTGTCTCCAGAGACAGAGACAGAAAGATCTAGAAAGGGGAGGGAGGTGTCGGAAATGGACCAGGTAAACTTGAGGGCAGGGTGAAAGTTGGAGGCAAAGTTGATACTCAATTATTTTTGCTGAGGTTCATAACAAGAATCAGGGCTTTGCTTGGTAAAGATAATCAGATCCAATTGCCTTTCCAAAGACTTATTCCACACAAGATATAAGATGGAATAAGGACTTTAAAAAAAGCTTTTGTTAAGGAATAGTTACCTTTATTTCCAAACCAGGCGGATGACTCCCTTCTCAAAAACTAGTATGGGATCAAGAACTCTGAGCACTTCATAGAGAGGGACTCAGCTCTTGATGGAGAGAAATAACTCAACCTTGATCTTCCTGCTAATCCAGACAAAATATGTAGCTACTTAAAATAATCATTTTAAGTGTTAGAAAAGTAGAATATCATACAAAGAGCTTCATAACAAGATAGAAGCATTGGTAATCTCTCTGGAGTTCTCCTAAACTTCTACTTCATTTGCCAATCAGTGTGCTCCTTTGACTTTCTATCCTCTTTACAATTCCATCAGCAAGGAGTGCCTAAATGACAAAGTTGAAACTTGGCAGCTTTGTAAGAGAGATAGAGCCATTAACTTCCATTTATATCCATTGTACAATTTTAGTTGCTTTTAGTGGCCATTATTATTGGTAGCTGCTTTCCTTAAGTAATAAAGTTGCATACCTCACATTGAAAACTAGCCTAATCACAGGACAACTTACAATGACCAATTAACTTAATAACTGGTACGCCTTTGAACTGTGGGAGGAAATCAGTGCACCCAGAGTAAACCAACGTGATGACAGGGAGAACATACAAACTCCTTACAGCCGGCACCAGAAATGAACTCCAGAATGCCCCGAGCTGTCAGAGCATCATGCTTACCGCTACATTACCATGATGCCCATTAGATTAAAATACTTAGCTTACACGGAATAGAAGCAAGCCAAGTAGATTAACCAATCCAGGCCAGTGTTTCTGCCTCCTGCCTCATCTAAATCTATCAGTGTAACCATATCTTCCCTTCTCCCTTGTGCTTGTCCAGATTTCCCTTAAACGCATCTGTACTATTCACTCCAACCATTCATGGAGGTACAAGCTCCACATTCCTACCTTGCTTCAGGTAAAAGGGTTTCCTATGACTTCCTTACAGGATCCCTTGGTGGTCTTTTGATTATTGGAAAGATAGAGTCATCTTCTTGTTCCCTTTCTCCTTCTTGCAAAGTTTAACGCAGTTGACAGACCAACATAAAGTGCATTACTGCCAGCTACTTTTTTGGAGTGCGGAACAAAGAGACGGAAAGTATACCTACTAAATTTCTCGCCCACCCCCAAAAAACACTTAAATAATATCATAAAGTTTAATGCTTTTAAAAAAGTCATAGACACACTTATATACATAACAATATCAGTGATATCCTAACAAACTTTCCATGTTAAACTGTGTCTGTCCCAAAGATCTCAATTTAGCAATTTGATGTTTCCTTTGCACCTCATAGGAACTAAATTCAAACAATACATGCTGAACCATTTCTTGACAAGAGCTCTCCCTACAAATGGCAGTATTATGCATATTAATTCTGAACAAGGAGTTATTCAGGGGTACCTAATAAAGTGGCCACAGAATGTACAGAGAGATCCTAGCTTTATTCAAGCGGGAGCTTATTTGCTTGTTCTAGGAAAAATAACAAAGGTAAATGTGAATTATTAAGTATAGATTTTGTGTGCTTTCAGGATTAAAATATTGATTTAAGGAGTAGCATAACTGTTTTTTACAAGTTGACAAACCTTCCAAGTGTTTGTTGACAAACAGTTCCTGTCAAAGATACAGAAATCTAGTTGGTATTGGCCAATTCATCAAATGTTACTCAATCAATTGCAGAAATAGATTAATATATTGATGCACAATAATACAGAAAAAGTATTAAAACTGAAATGGTCCTGCCAGATGAGCTTATCACCAATGAATAAATGGAAAGTGAGAGGTTATATGAATCAAAAGTTTGCAGGTGTGAGAATACAAAAGAAAAACAGAAAAGGCCTGAATTACTCAACTGGTCAAACAGTATTGATAGAACAAGGAACAGAGTTAAGTGCTTCAGGGTTTATATTTTTGTTTTGTGGACGTTTGTATACTTGTGATAATACTGGCAATACTTGGCCATGTAAAACAGTAAATAAAACACAAATACCTAATTAACAATTAAGCTGAAAACGTATCAACATAAACACAATTCAAACAAAGTTAGCCTTTATTCAGTTGCAATATCATGACTTGTATTGAAGCATCAATTAGAAGAAGAAAAATTCCCCATTAAATCTCATATATGTATGGAATGTAAAGATGTAACCTTCATTTTGTGAGGCCCTCCATGAGTCGAGGTTGACCATGGATGGTGCGCCCAGCTGTCAAAGTCGACATGGGAGCCAGTACACAAACCAGGACAGCACAATGTGGAGAACAGGCCATTGCCCATGTAGCAGGCTACACTCTCCACGCAGCTAATGAATCCAGAGGAACGGCAGGGACCATTTTGGCACCAGCAGCATCACAGTAGTTGCCAGTCAGCATTGAACTCAACTTACGGACTCCAGCCTTGGATTTTTCCTCAGGGTTTACTCCCAAGAAGTTCCCCATGAGTGGGTATAGCCACAAGCCAGCAGAGATTTCAGATCAGAGTTTTCCTTCTCTTAGATGAGCTGCCCACTACGGCTGTTGAGCCCCATCTGCCTGAAGCGACTGGTTTTAAGGCCCCAGTGACCCAGCTTTGTCCCTTCTCCTGTCAGTAGAAATGGTTCCACCGGGGTTAGTAGCTAAGCCACACACGATGGACTGGATTGGTTGTCAGAGGCTATTTGAGACGCACACCATTGAGAGCATTTAATAGGTAGTGGGTGCTGATCCCCACTACCCACCTGGCTATGACAACCTTAAGAACCTTTATTACAAGTGCATAAATCACCAGACCACAGATTACAGAGAACTCTGCAGCAAACTCGGTGTTATACTCCAAGCCTCAATTGTGGCAAAAGTTTGTCTCTGTGGGTTTTTCTCAACTTCTGTGGATTATTGATTCTTTTTATAAGACTATAAGATATAGGAGCATATTTAGGCCATTTGGCCCATCGAGTCTGCTCTGCCATTTCATCGTGGCTGATCTAATTTTCCTCTCAGCCCCAATCTCCTGCCTTCTCCCCGTATCCCTTCTTGCCCTGACCAATCAAGAATCTATCAACCTCTGCCTTAAATATACATAAAGATGTGGCCTCCATAACTGCCTGTGGCAATGAATTCCACAGATTCACCACCCTCTGTTTAAAGAAATTCCTCTTCACCTTCGTTCGAAAGGGACACCTCTCTATTCTGAGGCTGTGCCCTCTGGCCTTAGACTCTCCCACCATAGGAAACATCCTCTCTACATCCACTCTATCAGGGCCTTTCACCATTCGATAGGTTTCAATGGGGTCACCCCTCATTTTTCTGAAATCTAGTGAGTACCGGCCCAGAGCCCTCAACCATTCTTCATATGACAAACCATTCAATCCTGAACCTCCTCTGAACTCTCTCCAGTTTTAGTACATCCTTTCCAAGATAAAGAGCCCAAAACTGCTCACAATACTCTAAGTGAGGTCTCACCAGTGCTTTATAAAGTCTCAACATTACATCCTTGTTTTTATATTCTAGTCCTCTTGAAAAGAATGCTAACATTGCATTTACCCTTCTCACACAGACCCAACCTGCAAATTAACCTTTAGGGGATCCTGCACAAGGCATCCCAAATCCCTTTGCACCTCATTTTTTTTCTATTTTCTCTCCACTTAGAAAATAGTCAACGCTGACAATTCCTTCTACTAAAGTTCATGACCATACACTTCCCGACGTTGTATTCCATCTGCCATTTCTTTGCTCATTCTTCTAATCTAAGTCCTTCTGCAGCCTCTCTACTTCCTCAAAACTACCTGCCCCTCCACCTATTTTCATATCGTCCGCAAACTTTGCAACAAAGACATCAATTCCATTATCTAAATCATTGACATATAAAATAAAAAGAATTGGTCCCAACACAGACCCCTGTGGAGCACCACTAGTCACCAGCAGCCAGCCAGAAAAGGCTCCCTTTATACCCACTTTTTGCCTCCTGCCAATCAGCCACTGCTTTATCCATGCTAGAATCTTCCCTGTAGTACCATGGGCTGATATCTTGTTAAGCAGCCTTGTCTGTGGCACCTTGTCAAAGGCCTTCTGAAAATCTAAGTACAAAACATTGACCGATTTTCCTTTGTCACCTTGCTTGTTATTTCTAATAGAATTCCAACAGATTTGTCAGGCAAAATTTTCCCTTGAGGAAACCATGCTAACTACGGCCTATTTTATCACGTACCTTTAAGACTTCATCCTTAATAACCGACTCCAACATCTTCCCAACCACTGAGGGTAGATTAACTGGCCTAAAGTTTCCTTTCTTCTGCCTCTCTCCCTTCTTGAAGAGTGGAGTGACATTGACAATTTTCCAGTCTTCCTGAACCATTCCCGATCTAGTGATTCTTGAAAGATCATTACTAATGCCTCCATGATCCCTTCAGCCACCTCTTTCAAAACTCTAGGGTGTACAGCATTAGTCCAGTTGAGTTACCTACGTTCAGGCCTTTCAGTTTCCCAAGAACCTTCTCTCTAGAAATGGTAACTTCACACACTTCATGTCGCCTGACATCTGGAACTTCCACCATACTCCTAGTGTTTTCCACCATGAATACTTATTCAGTTCATCTACCATTTCATTGTCCCCCATTACTACCTCTCCAGAATTGTTTTCCAGCAGTCCAATATCCATTCTTGCCTCTCTTTTACACTTTATGTTTCTGAACAAACTTTTCATATTCTCTTTAATATTGTTGGCTAGCTTACTCTTGTATTCCATCTTTACCTTCTTAATAACTTTTTTATTTGCCTTTGATTGTTTCTTTAAAACGTCCCAATCCTTTAATTTCCCACTAACTTTTACTCTATTATACGCCCTCTCTTTGGCTTTGATTTCGCTTGCTAGCCACAGTTGTATCACCTTTCCTTCAGAATACTTCTTCCTCTTTGGAATGTATATACCCTGTACCTTCCAAATCCATAAACTCCAGCCATTGCTGCTCTGCCCTCATCCCTGACAGTGTTCTTTTCCAATCAATTCTAGCCAACTCCTCTCTCATGCCTATGTAATTCCCTTTATTCCACTGATACATCTGACTTTCTCAAATTTCTGGGTGAATTTGATCAGCTCTCTAATCAAAGCTGGTTCATTCTACAATTCAGAATACTTGATCCCCCAGTGGGCTCAACCACTATCTGCTCGAAAAAGATATCTGTTAGGCATGCTAGAAATTCCCACTTCTGGGATTCAGCACCAACCTGATTTTCCCAGTCTACTTGCATATTGAAATCCCCCATGACTATTATAACATTGCCCTTTTGGCATGCACTTTCTATCTCCAGTTGTAATTTGTAGGCCAGATCCTTACTACTGTTTGGAGGTCTATATACAACTCCCATCACAGTCTTTTTACCTTTGCAGTTCCTTAGCTCTATCCACAATGACTCTGCACCTTCTGACCGTATGTCACCTCTTTCTCATGATTTAATTTCAGTTTTTACCAATAGTATCCTTGGACATTAAGCTCCCAGCTGTAATCTTCTTTCAGCCATGATTCAGTGATGCCCACAACATCATACCTGTCAAATTGTAACTGTGCTGCAAGTTCATCTACCTTCTGTCATCTGTATACTGCATGCATTCACATACAACCCCTTCTGTCCTGTATTCATTCTTTTCGATTCTGTTCGCTTTCTACATTGCAACTCATCCTGTTGATTGCAATTTTGCCCAACAGCCTCTCCTCACTACACATTGTCTCTGTTTGTAAACCAGCTACTTCATCTTCTGCACTATTATCCACCTCTCCTACCATACTTCTTGCATTGAAATATATGCAGCTCAGGCCACTAGTCGCACTTGATCAACCTTTTGATCTCCGACTTTGTCTGAGGTCTGTCTCCACAACCTCTCCACCAACTGTTCTGGCACTCTGCTTCCCATCCCCCTACCACTCCAGTTTAAACCTCAACATGCAGCATTAGCAAACCTTCCCGCTCAGATATTAGTCCCCCTTCAGTTCATGTGTAAACGGTCCCTTCTGTACAGGCCCCACCTTCCCTGAAAGAGAGCCCAAGATCCAAAAATCTTATGCCCTCCTAGCTACACCAACTCCCTAGCCACATATTAAACTGTATTGTCTTCCTAGTTCTGGCCTCACTAGCATGTGGCACGGATAGCAGTTCTGAGATCACAACCCTGAACGTCCTGCCCTTTAATTTAGCACCTAACTCCCTGAATACCCTATGCAGAACCTCGTCACTCGTCCTACCCATGTCATTGGTACCTACATGGACCACGGCCTCTGGCTGTTCACCCTCCCACTTAAGAATGCTGAGGACCCTATCCGAGATATTCCAGACCCTGGCACTCAGGAGGCAACAATCCATCTGGGAATCTCGTTCTTGCTCACAGGACCTCCTGTCCACTCCCCTAACTAATGAATCCCCAATCACCGCATCGTGCCTCTTCTCCCCGCTTCCCTTCTGGGTCACTGAGGCATAATCAGTGCCACAGACCCGACCACCAAAACTTTCCTTTGCTAGGTCATTCCCCCCCCCCCACCCCCACCGACAGTATCCAAAGTGATATACCTGTTGTTGAGGGGGATGGCCACAGGGGTACTCAGCACTGGCTCCTTAACCCCTTTCCCCTTCCTGACTGAATTTAATTGACTTAAATTTCACATATCTACCGGACTATATTTTTGGAGAAACAGTATGATCCTTGGCCCTTGTAACTTGGATGCACACAGAAGAGATGCAATCTCTTTGTTGGACACTAAACCTTGCGACCTTTGTTGGTGGTACCCAGAGAATTTGCATCAATCTGCATGAGGTTTATTAAATTTCCTATACAAGGTTATGAGAAAAAATGTATTTTTTATCCCAATCTCATCCAGGTTTCCACAATGCTATTAGAGTCATAGAGGCATAGAAAAGCTCAGCACAGAAACAGGTCTTTTGGCCCATCTAATCCATGCCAAACCATTTAAATTGCCTACTTCCAACAACCTGCACCCAGACCATTGCCTTCCATACCCCTACCATCAATGCACCTCCCTAAACTTCTCTTAAACATTGAAATCAAGCTCACATGAACCACTTGCACTGGCAGCTCCTTCCACACTCTCTCAACTACCTGAGTGAAGAAAGTTCCCCTCATAGCCCCTTTAAACTTTTCACCTTTTACCCTTAACTTATGACCTCTAGTTGAAGTTCCACCCACCCTCAGTGGATAAAGCCTGCTTGCATTTATCCTATTTATAACCCTCATAATTTTGTGTACGTCTATCAAATCTTCCGTCAGTCTTCTAATTTCAAAGGAATAAAGTCCCAACCTATTCAATCTTTCCTTATAACTCAGGTCCTCCAGTCATAGCGACATCCTTTGTAAATTTTATCTGTACTCTTTCAGCCTTATTTATATTTTTACTGCAGGTAGGTGACCAAAGCTGCACACACTACTCCAAATTAAGCCTCACCAATGTGTTATACAACTTTGACATAACATCCCATCTCCTGTACACAATAAGCACACACAAAATGCTAGAGGAACTCAGCAGGCCAGGCAGCATCTATGGAAAAAGGTACAATCGACATTTCAGGCTGAAGGGTCGTCTAGCATTTTGTGTGTGTTGTTCGGATTTCCAGCATCTGCAGATTTTCTCTTGCTCCTGTAAAATATACTTTGATACTATGAAGGCCAATGTGCCAAAAGTTTTCCTTACAACCATATCCACCTGTGACACCACTTTTGATGGATTATGGATCTGTCTTCCCAGAAACTTTTGTACTACCACACTCCTCAGTGTCTTACCGTTCACTGTGTAAGACCTACCCTGGATGGTCCAACCAAAGTGCAACACCTCACACTTGTCTGCATTATCGTTCAATGGGAAATGCCCCTCTGCTCAAAATAGGTACAATATTCCATCAGCCCTCCTTCAATAGGGCCTCAAAAGCTGCCTGCACTTGTTGTATATCTGATTCTCACTTGCTTCATTCAATAGCTGAAACTGCAACTTTATATCCTTTTCTGTAAACCTATTGATTCTCGAAGAAAAGGGTTAAGAGCTGAAGAGAACTAGACTGGAGACCTCTTAGGCCCAGAAGGAGGCCCAGAACGGAAAGTCACGTCCAGGGAACAGATGCGCCAGAGGCAAAGAAACTGAGAAAAGGGGATAGAATAGGAGAGATGTAGTCGAGATAACTGTGGGAATCAGTAGGTTTATGAAAGATGTTTGTTAACAGTTTGTCTCCAGAGATCTCCAGAGATGGAGACAGAAAGATCGAGAAAAGGGAAGGAGGTGTCAGAGATGGGCCAGGGTGGAAGTTAGAGGCAAGGATAATAAAATTGATGAGCTCAGCATGGGTGCATGAAGCAGCACAATGTAGACATCAGTGTAGTGGAGGAAGAGTTGGGGAGCATTACTGGGGAAGGCTTCAATCATGGAATATTCTATGCAGCCACCGAAGAGGCAGACATGGCTGGGGCCCAGTGGGTACCCATGGCTACCTCTCAAGTTTGGAGAAAGTGGAGGAACCGAAGGAAAATTTGTTCAGGGTGAGGGTCAGTTCTGCCGGATGGAGGAGGGTGGTGGTGGAGAGGAATGGGTTAGTTCTTTTGTCAAGAAGGAAGCAGAAGGCTTTGAGGCCTTCTTGATGGAGGAGAGAAGTGTATGGGGATTGAACATCCCTACAGTCATCCACCAGACTGACAGCCTGGATCATTGTGCCCCAGGACTCAGGAGTGGGATTTGAGCTGACTCAAAGGCAAGAATGCAACCCATTCAAACACAGCTGATACCTGCATGCATGCTGGTGGGTCTCAAATCTGAAATACCTTCTTTATTGCATTCTGGTGCCTGGTGTGCTCTTCTCGGTGAGCTCTTCTCAGTGAGCACATATCACCTTAGGTAAAAGGGAAGACATACAGTTATGACCAGCACTCCAGTTTCAATGAATGGCTTCAGATCACTACTTTCTATCACTGGCCTGTTTAGGAATAAAATAACAAAGATAATCAGAAAACAATGCAGGGGGAAATGAATATGGATACCTTTATAAATAAAAATAAGCAATACTTTAAAAAGAAAGCAATCACCAGACTGTGAGTTAAATTTTCAACTATTTGCTAGAAATGATTGCAAAATCAATGAACTCCACCGATACCTAATTCCAGTATCTCATTAAAACTCTGTAATACCTGCGAGCCCTTGTGTAGAGGTATCTGAAATCAAACTCTGACGCAGGTGAACAGTACCATCTTGCAATGTGACCTTTTCTCCTGGTGCTTGTATTCTGCATTGGTAATATCTTGTTGGTGCAGTCAGTCACTGCAGCAAATGACATTCAGTATAATCAAGATGCCACATCTGACTAATTCCCACTTGTAACAGACAGGTGATTTATCAGGCCTGAGGAGAAAGAGTAGCATGAAACTCTGAACCTTCTTCCTGATTCCAGTTCCATTCTGCCAAGGGCTGATTGCAGATAAAATGTAGTTAAGTTACTATGTGACATCCTTATAATAAGGTAAGGCAACAATATTGCAAAAATACTTAATGTGCAATCACAGAAATTAGTTGCTCAATCAGCCTTAGGAACTCGCGGTCCTTCAGTTAGCTTGTGTGTCCCTCAATTTCCGATGTTATTTCAACTTGGGAATATGTGGTGACTAGTTTCTGTAATTAAATTTAAAACTAGGGTGTTGCTGTAACAGAAGCCCTTTGATATCATCATGTATAATGGCTAGGCATTAGTAGTTGGTGAGTAATGGACTGTTAAACTAGACCAATTTGGATGAAAGATTAACAGATTTACATTTAGAAAGTAAGAAAAGGAATTATTAAACACCTATTAGCATGCAGACAGAAACAGGAAATGTATAAACCAAAATCAGTTACTATTGCATCTCAGCATGGCAGATTTTACTTTGTTTTGACACTTAATTAACCAATGCACTTGAACATCTAAAAGGGTAACGTGTATGGCTATATTTTGAATAAATTGCGTGTGTGAAAGAACAACAGGAATTAATGGAACAAGTGTGCCAAGGGGAAAGAAGAAATCAGTACCTGAAAATTCAATTTCCAAAGCTTTTTTCCCCAGTGTCATGCAAATAATAATCAATTTATTTTCCAGAAATGAAAATGCAATAATAGCTACTTTTGGGTTATCTCATTTTGCTTCAGAAATTTTATTGGGCACTTTTAGGCATAAATCACCCTGAGTTCATTTCTGCTTCAAGAGTGTGCAAAATGGCTTCATTGCCTGGGCAATGCTCCCTTTGGGAGAGTACAGGGGAAGGCAGGCCATGGCATTGATATTCTATTATCATAGTTATGCAGAATATCCATTCTAGCACACTAGAACCTCCTAATCATATCATGCATCAGGGGAAATGCTGTTACCTGTTCACTTGTGGACTCAAGATCTCAAACCAATACTTTGAAAGGAAACTGAAAATTTGAATGTTAAAGTGAAGTAATTAAAAATTAAGAAAGCAATTGAAAATTAAAGGTTACTTTTACTATTTTTTCTCATGATAAGAACCCAACAGTAAATGTTTGGGGATAAAATTTAATCAAGGAAATGGTGGAACCCATTTGCTGGTTGGTTCTGCATATGTCAGAAGTGATAAGAAAGAGATTAGGTTTGATATTGACTGCGAGGACAGAGAGGTGCCCAGAGGAAGACTAGCCAATGAAAGTGACAATAGTGAAAATTAAGATGCAAAAACTTCTACAACATCCACTCTACTTTCTCAGCTGCTACTATTTAGATGGAATGACATCTAAGGGACCCTCGTAATCTTGACATACCGATGTGGTATGTTCACTGTGGATGCTTTACTCATTTATCTTCGTATTAAACAGACTTATTAGTAATCCTTAAAGTGACAAATGTGGGTTGCTTAAAGCTAAAACATTGTAAATAAAGTTAAAAGAATGCAGTTGAGCAATACATTTCAATAAATAATAGCTTCTCGGATATCTGACCCTCCATGGCTCTCAGGAGGATCATTGTTACTCTTTATATTTTTTGTTACCATCAGTACAAAAGAATGCTGAACTTCTTGCACCATCCAGAACCCCATCCCATCCCCAATCAATGGCTTGTCAGCATCATTTAATATTGGCTTACTGTACAAAAATGAGGTCTAATCATAATGGTTACAGAATGGAAGAAGAAATGGAAAAATGGCCCCTCCCTATCCACTCACCACCTAATGGAAGTAGCCCTACTTAAACAAAACCACCTCATCTGGTAACCTGTACAAAAGACCTTATTTGTCACAAGGATGGTGTCATGAGCCTTGTGGCTTGTGTTGGAGCATTGAGCTCCTCGGGCTTTTGGGTACCTGTATTCACTAATCAATCTCTTAACTGGAGTTGTTAAACCTTTGTGTTTTCAGTTTAATCTCATCAAGTTAATTGAGGCTGGCACATGTTTCCCACATTTTATGATTATTTAAAGAGGACTCCCATGCAGGGCCTGAGTTAAACTGGGCGAATAAATGGGGTTTCAGGATTTCTGCTTCTAAGTCCAAATACATGATTTTTGGCTTTAGAAGAAAGATTCTTGATTGTGAATGGTGTCTATATGATTCTCAACTAGAAAGAGTCAAGTTAGTCAAGTTTTTAGGTGTCTGGTTTGATGAAAGACTTACTTGGAGGGTTCATATAGATAAAACAATTGGAAAGTATGAGAAAGTTTTAAATGTTATGAGAAGTATTGCTGGATTCGACTGGGGAGCAGGGTGGGAAACTATGTACTTAATATATCTAGCTATCATTAGATCAGTTATAGATTATGGTTGTATTGCTTATAGGTCTGCTGCTACGGCAGTGCTTGGAAAACTAGATACTGTGCAGTCCAAAGCACTTAGACACTGTTGTGGAGCTTTTAGAACAACATCAGTCCCGGCATTATGTGTGAAGATGGGAGAATTGCCTCTATATTTAAGATGAATTCAGTTGGGCCTGCAGTATTGGGTAAAACTAAATGGATTCAATCACAGCTGTCCATCAAAGTGTCTTTTGCAGGGGAAGTCAGAGCGCCGAAATAAAATTAAAAGATACCCATTTTAAGATTTAGTTAATAACTGGGCTGTGAAATTGAAACTGACTGAGGAAGACATAGTTGGCCAAATTTGCTTGCCACCTGTCCCTTTTTGGCTCTTTCCAGAACCAGAAGTAGACCTATTCCTCCTTTTTCAGCTTCAAGGAAGCAGAGCAATTCCATCAGCGCTGATCACAAATGAATATTTAAATAATAAATGGGGCTCTTATCTGAAGATTTTTGCTATTGGCTCAGTGGACCCAGAGAACGGTAGGGCAGGATTTGGGATGTATGTGTCTCAACTTGGAGTTAAGATTGGTCACTGGGTTTCAGAAGGTGTTTCTGTCTTTGCAACAGAATTATTAGCAATCCTCTGGGCCTTATGGTGGATAGAAGAATCTCGACCACGTAGGGTTATCATCTGTTCGGATTCTGCTGCTGCCTTAGAGTCTGTAAAAGGGAGAAAATCAAAAGCTCGTCCTGACATAGTTATTGAGATTCTATTAGTGTTGTTTAGATTTGGGAAGATGGGTTGTGCAGTTAGATTTTCATGGATACCTGGGCATGCTGGGGTGGAGGGAAATGAAATTGTGGATGGCATTGCAAAGTCTTCCTCACAGAGCAGGCAAGTAGAAATTAGAGTTCCCCTAGGCAGAGCAGAATTGAGAAGTAGGATTAAAAAAGGTATAGAGAAGAAGTGGCAGGAGGATTGGAAAAATGAATTAAGGGGCAGGCATTATTTTTCTAGTCACCTACTAGTTAAAAAGGTCTCAGACTGTTACCTTTTAAGTCGTAGAGATATGGTGAAATTAACAAGACTTGGGTTGGGGCATTGTGGGCTAAACTATTATTTAAAGATAATAGGAAAACATCCTACTGGATTATGAGACGATGGTAGTCCAGAGACAGTCCAGCATGTTTTGCTGAGCTGTAATTGACACAAAATTGAAAGAAGCATGTTGTTCAAGAGGCTATCTGGCTTAAATTTATTTTTGTTTTCTATTCAATCTTTATTTGGCCATCAAGAGAATCAACATCTGATTGAAGAGTTTATTGTTCAGTTTATACGTGAGAACAGGTTATATTCGAGAATTTGAGTCCCTTGAAGTTCTATAATTAAATATACATCCTGCAGAGGGCTGTAATACGCCTAGATGTGTCTAAACAGCCGGAAATAGAAGAAGAAGAAGAAGAAGAAGAAGGGCCTGAGTTGATGCAGTTGAAATGTTTGCCATATTGTTAGCTCTAGAATGGAGTGAGCAGGTTGATTGTAATAATATTGTGATATGTAGCAGTTCTGTATCGGCCCTTGCAAGCATTAAGACTGTACAGCTAGAGGTCACCAGGATCTGCTTTATGAAATCCTGTTTACAAATTCAAGACTGGCTAGACAAGGCAAAAATATCGCACTCATGTGGGCTCCAGCACATTCCGGTATTATGGGAAATGAGACAGCAGATAGGCTGGCAAAAGCAGCCGTCAAAAAAGGATCTGTAGAGGTCAATATTAAACTATCAAAATCAGAGGGGTAGAGCATAGTGTGGAGAAGGATAAATCAACAGTGGCAGCAGCATTGGGATAGAGCAGTAAAAGGAAGACATTTACATTCAATTCAGAACAGAGTAGATATGGGAAGAAGTAGGGGAGTAAAGCGGAAGGAGCAAGTAATTATAAGTAGACTGAGAATTGGGCACAGCAACCTTAATGGCACCCTGGCCATCATAAATAAGCATCCAACAGGTTTTTGCAATCTATGTCAGGAGACAAACAGTACAGCATATCCTTATTTCATGGCGGAAATTTGCACAGGAAAGGCAACAAATGTTACAACAATTACGCAAAATAGGACTGTTAGAGAACAGTGTTAAAAGTTTATTGGAATGTGGGGAGAGTGATTGGGGAGGAAATGGTTGTTTAGATTTTTAAGGGCGATGGGACTGGAAAGATGGCTTTAAAGTGAATGGACAATGAGGAACAATAAATCCTGAAGATGGCAGTAATGCAACAGTGTGGATGCCAACTGGAAGAAGAAGAAGAAGAAGAAGAAGAAGAAGAGGAGCCTGAGTTGAGTTGAGTGTTGGAGAGATGACTGGAGCTCTGCCTGCAGTGTTTTGCTGGTTTTTTGGAGGATGACTAGACTGTGAATGGATGGAGGATGGCAGGAGGAAGTGAGTTAGAGATGGAAGATGGTGGGAAAGAGGAATGGAGTGTAAAGAGTAAGAAAAGAAAACAGAGGTATGAGCAGTCAAATTCTGAGGGGTCAGGGGATGATTGAAAAGGATAGCAAAAGGAGATGTGATTAAAGCAATTATAAAACTGAGCGAAGATGGGGCATCTTTTGGGGATTGGAACCCGATTCATTTGACGAAGGTATTCAACAAACTTATCGGTGAAGTCAAAAGAGCCAAGGTATTACGAAATGGATCGCTATTAGTGATATGTCGGGATAGTGCTCAGCAAGGCAAAGTGATAAGATTAAATAAAATAGACGGCAAAAAAGTACAATGCTCAATACTTGATAATAGAAAGTGGACCAGAGGAGTTATTTTGGGGACGCCAACAAAAGTTACAATGGATGAGATTAAACAAAACAAAAGGAGCAAAGATTATTGAGGCCAAACATTTGAAAGTTACAAGAGACGGAAAAAAGTGTGATAGTTTATCGGTGATGATTAACTTTGATGGAGAGATTGCTGACTAATGTTTATTTAGGGTATATATGTTATGAGGTCAAAATATATATACCACTGCCTTTAAGATGTTTTTAATGTCAGAAATTTGGGCATATTACGGTGGTCTGCAGAGGGAAACAAAGATGTGGGAGATGTGCTGGAGAACATGAATACGGGAAGTGTGAGGTGGGAGCTAGGCTGAAATGTTGCAATTGTGGCGAGGAACACAGTGCAGCTTATCGAGGGTGCATTATTAGCAAGAAGGCATCTGAGACACAATATGTTAAAGTAATTCAAGGGATTACTTATGCTGAGGCAGTGAGAGGTTTCGCTGAAAAGGAGAAAGCTATAAAGCAAACAAATACAGGGAATAATAAACCGAGAGCCGTAATATGATAAATAAGGACACTAATAATGTATAGAAAAGATTTCGTACTGTTTATGGTACATGCAATTAACTGTTTGTGAATTGAAGTAAGATGCACAAAGATTTTAGATGAAAATATATCAGATATAGAAGAAATGAATGATAAATTGGTCACAGCAATTATAAATTCGGCAGAAGAAACTATTCCGAAAAGTAAAGGTACAGGAAAGAGGAAAAATGTTCTATGGTGGAATTGTGAATGTAGTAGAAGTATAAAAGCAAGAAATAAAGCATTTAAAATGTTAAAAAGACAACATTCGGTAGAAACATTAATACAATATAAAAGAGCACAAGCAGAAGTTCGGAAAACAATCAGACAAGCAAAGCGAGCATTTCGGAGACAGTATTGTAACAAAATTGGAAGAGAAACTCAACTGTCCAAAATATGGGGCATGATAAGGAAAATGAATGGTATAAGTAGTAGTAAAGAGATTCCTGTGCTAAAAAGTAAGGACAAAATGGCAATTAACAATGTAGAAAAAGCAGCAATATTGGCAAAAACTTTTGTAAACATACATAGCTCACAGAATTTGATGGTGAGGCTAGACAGCAAAGGGAGGAGAGGCTTAAGCAAAATTCAGGAATTACAGACAAAATAGCAACCTCAGGAGTAGTGCTGGATACACCTGTTAGCGTAACAGAAATAGAAAGAGCCATTATGAATGTGCGGCCCACTTCTCCTGGGAAGGATCAAGTATGGGGTATAATGCTGAAGCATTTATCAAGAAGTGCACTTCTAGTTCTACAGAGACTGTTTAATAAAATATGGGAAATAGGTAAACTACCAACTGCATGGAAACATCCTGTTATTGTTCCAGTATTAAAACCTGGTAAAGATTCATCAGACCCAACAAATTATAGACCAATTGCACTAACTTCACAGCTAGGTAAACTTATTGAATGAGTAATAACTGATAGACTTACATACTTTCTAGAAAAAAGAAATCTCATTTCTCCCTACCAAAGCGGTTTTCGTAAAGGAAGAACTACAGTAAATTCAATACTTAGCTTGGAATCTGAAATTAGGAAGGTTCAAACAAATAAAGAAATGGTCCTGGTGGTATTGTTTGACATAGAAAAGGCATACCATATGCTCTGGAAAGAGGGAGTGTTAATTAAATTGAAAGAACTAGGGGTGGAAGGAAAATTACATAATTGGGTTCTAGACTTTCTTTTTGGTCGAACAATTCAAGTCAAGGTGGAAACAGAGTACTCCAGGACATATATGGTTGAAAATGGAACACCACAAGGTAGTGTCTGCAGTCCATTACTATCTTCCATAGTAATAATGACATATTTGCACAAGTTGAACATAGTGTGGGGAAATCCTTATATGCAGATGATGGGGCTTTATGGGTGAGGGGAAGAAATTTAATTTGTATACAAAGGAAGATGCAATAACTAAAGTGGAGGAGTGGGCAAATAAATGGGGTTTCAAATTGTCTACAAGTAAGTCGCAAGTGATACGTTTCTCAAAAAGTCACAAACCAGTTTCCATGAAATTATATGAACAAAAATTAGAGCAGGTAAAGGTAATTCGGTTCCTTGGTTTGTTATTTGATGAGAAACTTACATGGAAAAAGCAAATCAAGAAAATTACAAACAAATGTAAAAAAATAAATAACTTATTGAGGGGTCTTGCCGGGTGCGAGCAGGATATCACTATTAAATATTTATCAAGCTTTAATGAGGGCTACATTGGATTATGGAAGTGTAGCGTACATGTCAGCTGCAGAAAGTAATTTAAAAATGCTGGATGATGAGCAAGCCCAGGCCCTCAGGATATGTAGTGGTGCATTCAGAACATCACCTATATCAGCTCTTCAAATCGAAATGGGGGAAATGCCATGAAGACTTAGAAGAATAAAGCTAATGCTAAATCACTGGGTTAACATCATGAGACATAACCACTCACATCCAGCTAAAGCTATATTAAAAGACTGCTGGGAACATAATAAGTCAAGTTATAATAGCTTTGGATGGATTGGGGATGCAGCAGCACAGAAATATGGTCTACACGAAATGGAATATAGCCCTACAGTTCCAATATCCGATGTTCCTCCATGGCTCTTTACAATGCATACAGTAGATAAAAACCTGCAACAACTTTTAAAAAAGAAGTCTAACTATGGAATCAAACAGATAGAACAAGAATATATAGACTCACATTTTAGAAATGAACTTGTAATATTTACGGATGGATCAAAAGACCCTCGATCTGGTCACACAGGTATTGCAGTCTATATGCCTCAGTGCAAAACTAGTATCAGGAAAAGAACATCAAACCATTTATCAGTGTATACAACAGAATTAATGGCAATATTGAGTGCATTATCTTGGATAGAAGAAAATAATATCAAAAAGGCTGTAACCTGTTCAGACATTTTATCTGCATTAACCTCAATCAAATCAAGAAAATCAGAAAGTAGACAGGATATTTTATTGGAGACTTTATGCAAGTTGTATACACTGACCAAAAATGGGATAGAAGCAAGCTTTCTTTGGGTTCCTGCTCATTGTGGAGTGGAGGGTAATGAATAGCTAAACAATCGCTGAAATCGTCTATAATAGAGGTCCAGATCCCTCTTTGCAAAGCGGAAGTCAAGAGCATTATTAAAACACGTATTGAGGAGACATGGCAGAAGCATTGGGATGAGAGTGAAACAGGGAAATAACTGTACAAGATACAGAGGCAAGTCAGATACAAAAGATTGTCAAGTGGATATAGAAAGACAGAATCGATCATCAGTCGTTTGAGAATTGGACACACTAATCTTAATTACACATTACACAAAATAGGGAAACATCCAACTGGGTTGTGTGAATACTGTAATCAACCAGAAACAGTTGAACATGTATTGATAAAATGTCAGAAGTATCAAAAAGAAAGAGTGAAGATGATAGGAGTGCTTAAGAGAAACAAAAAAACTGATGTGGGTATAGAAGACATTTTAAGTGGGAATTCAAGAGAAATACAGATCCGTATCATGAAGTATCTGAAAGACTCAGGTTTATTATATAGAATATAGGGAATGCAATTCTTTTCCCTTCTCCTGTTTATCCAATGATCCACACTCCAGTCTAGCAGGTGGCGGTAATGCACCTTAAAGTTGGTTTGCCAACCGCCATAAAACTACACAAGAAGAAGAAAAAGAAGAAGAAGAAGGGCCTGAGTGGGGACATCGTGTTGGAGAAAATGAATGGGTTTGTGGTGGTGCTCAGTTGCTCCTCTGAGGCTCTGTTAGTATTCTGATGTTTAACCAACCTCTTGTTTCCATCCCTTCCTGGGAATCCTGCTGTTCCTCCTCACTGGGGTCCAGTCCTTTGTGAGTACCTTATGGCACATGGGTATTATACAGGACTCAAAAGAAGAATGCAAGTGTACTGGTTTAATATCTGGATACCAAGTATTAAACAACAAGGAAAAATTATAAAGCATATTTTGTATATGGGTGCCATGGTAGTGTAGTGGTTGGCATGATGTTATTATAACTTAAGGCATTGAATTTCCTGGAGTTCAGTTCTGATGCTGTCTATAAGAAGTTTGCATGTTCTTCCTGTGGGATGTGTGGGTTTACTTGGGGTGCTCTGGTTTCCTCCCACATTCCAAAGATGTACTGGTTATGAGGTGAATTAGTCATTGTAAATTGTCCTGTGATAAGGCGAGGGTTAAATAGCTGGGTTGTTGGATGGTGTGGCTCAATGGGCTAGAAGAGCCTGTTCTGTGCTGTATCTCCAAAAAAAAATTCTTTTTTAATTCTATGGAATTTATTCTATAGCATTTTTAATAAGATTAACGGCAATTTCATTGAAGTTTTCAAGGTATTAAGGGAAGCTAATAGAGTAGATGGAACTTGCCTGAAGAGCTGTTTACTCCTATTGTCTTCTATTTATGAAGAAGAGATTGTAAGAATTTAGTTGTGGAGAGAGAGTTGATAGGCTAGGCTTGTTTTCCCTAGAGTGAAGGAAGATGAGGTAGTGACCTGACAGAGGTATATAAGATTATAACAGCCCTAGATGGAGTAGGTGGTAAAATCATTTCCCATGCACATTATCATTATGTGCCATGCATGATCTTTTGACCATGATGGTTCTTGGCAAATTTTTTCTACAGAAGTTGTTTGCCATTGCTGCCTTCTAGGCAGTGTCTAGTATCAGTGGTTGTATAACCAGGACTTGTAATGTGCACCAACTGCTCATATGACCATCCACCACCTGCTCCCATGGCTTCATGTGACACCAATTGGTGGGACTAAATGGGTATTATACCTTGCCCAAGAGTGAGCTGCAGGCTAGTGGAGGGAAAGAGTGCCTTCACCTCATTTGGTGGAGATTTATCTCCACCCTGCCACCCGTGACAGGGGTATCAAAAAAGGTGAGGAAGAAGTTTTTGACTTTTTTAAACAAAGAGTTCAGTTGGCGACTGGACTATACTGCCAGAGGAGGTGGTGAAATCAGATAATTATAACATTTAAGTGGCATTTAGACAGACATATAAATAGACGAGGCATAGAAGGATATGGTCCTAATGTCAGCAACATGACGCTGCCTTAGATCAACTGGACAATACAAATACCCATGTCAGGATGCTGTTCGTTGACTATATCGCAGCATCTAACACCATCATTCCCACATTGAACCTGGGCCTCTGTACATCCCTCTGCAATTGGATCCTCAAATTCCTAACCAGAAGACCACAATCTGTGCAGATAGGTAACATCTCCTCACTGATTATCATTGCTGGTGCACCTCATGGATGTGTGCTTAGCCCACTGCCCTACTCTCTCTCTCTCTATGCCCATAACTGTGTGGCTAGGCATACAGTAGGTCAAATGTCATCTATAACTTTGCTGATGATACAACCATTGTTGGCAGAATCTCAGATGGAGACAAGAGGGTGTACAGGAGCGAGACATACCAGCTAGTTGAGTGGTGTCACAGCAAACAACCTTGCACTCAACGTCAATAAGACCAAAGAGCTGATTCTGGGCTTCTGAAAGGGTAGGACGAGGGAACACGAACCAGTCTTCATAGGGGGATCAGAAATGGAGAGTGAGTAATTTCAAGTTCCTGGGTGTCAAGATCTCTGAGGATCTAACCCAGTCCCAACATATCAATTCAGCTATGAAGAAGACAAGTCAGTGGCTATATTTCATTAGAAGTTTGAGGAGATTTGGTTTGTCACCTAAAACATATGTACTGGGGAGAGCATTCTGACAGGCTGCAGCAGGGCACTACTGCACAGGATTGAAAGAAGCTTTAGAAAGTTGTAAAATTAGTCCGTTCCATCTTGAGTACTAGTCTCTGTAGTATCCAAGACATCTTTAAAGAGCGGTGCCTCAGTAAGGCGGCATCCATTACCCAGGACATGCCCTTTTCTCATTGTTATGATCAGGAAGGAGGTAATGAAGCCTGAAGATACACACTCATCAATTCAGGAACAGCTTATTCCCCTCTGCCATCTGATTTCTAATGAATATTGAACCCATGAACACTACCTCACTTTTATCATTTCAGTTTTTGCATGACTTTTTAAATTTTATTTAATATACATATATACTTATGTATTTTTTCTATATTTATCATATATTGCATTGTATTGCTGCTGCTAAGTTAATAAATTTCATGACATATGTCAGTGATATTACACCTGATTCTGAAAATGGGATTAGTGTAGATGAGCAAATTGGTCAGCAAGGTGAGCCAAAGGACTTGCTTCTGTGCTATCTAACTCTATGACTCTATGAGAAACAATTACTACCAGTTAGAAAGTCCTGGTCCAGGCAATAAGGTCAAAAAATTAGAGTGATGTCTTTCTGGAGTGAAGTTAAGAAGCAATTGAAACGTGTGAAAGTCATACATCTGGCAAGGCACTTTTCTAAATACATGGACAGGAAGAAAATTTATTTTGTACTGGCCTGTAGTTGTGACCACTAACAAAGTGGGCACTGATGAGGTGCTGGAGTCATTTTAAAGACCACCAGCAAATACCTGTCAAACAGATAATCTCACAGAGAAATAAAATAACATAATATAGGTCAATATTCTGTCAAGGAAGAAGTGAAAAAATAAACAGCAACTATGATGATTTTAATATTGTATTGAGGGAATGTTATGACTCTGAGCTGGCAAAGATTCTGAAAGACTGAGAGTGCCATGAAGATGTATAACTTACTTGATGCCTTTGCAGGAATATTTTAGTCTGTGTGCCCTGAATGACAGAATCCTACACACTATGCCACAAATCAGTAAGATTACGATGAAAATCACATAGGTAAATGGTGTCAAAAGCATTTCAGCAAAGACAAATTTACATTAAAGGAAGATACAAGGTATTTTTCAAGCAGTGACAGGCAGAAGTATTCAGAGGTCCAAAGAAACATGAAGTTTTCAAATAGATTGATTCTTGAAATACTCACCCTGACCTGCCGAGTGTTTCCAGCATTTTCAGTTTTGGTTTCAGAGCAGTTATTTTATTTGATTTTCATTAATTTCATATAAAATCATCAGACTAGTTTCTAGAATGTTGCTCTACGTACAGAGGAGTACAAGGAGATAAAAGTCACATTACAACAGTAGACTACACTTAGCATTTCTGCAGTGATGTATTTGCCATCAGGCGATTGTAGAATTGCAAGGAGATGCCTGGTCTTCTAGACTGAAATTACAAAGAGAAATCATGTAAATTAAGGTTACATTTCCTATTAAGGGATGATTTGATTAAGCCTAGGAGATAGTAATTATTTTTTGGATTTGGGGAATTTAGGAACAAGCTGCAGAGGTAAAGCAGGCAGAGCTGGTGCCTCATACTGTAGGTGCTGTCTCTGTGGAATTTGGGTGTTTCTCCTTGGACTACATGGGTTGTCCTTTAATACCCCAGTAACTTCCCACATCTCGAGGATGTACTGCATGGTAGTTTAATTGCTTACTCTGAATTATCCCCAGTTTGATGTGTGGAGAGTTCAAGTGGAGAATATGTTACAGGGGAAAAAGTGAAGAATGGGCCACTAGGATAAATCCTGAAAGCTTGGATTGACTTGGTGGGCTGAATGGCCTTCTGATGTTATAAAGATATGAACATTTTTTTCTTGGCAGGTACCCCTCACTGCCAATCCCCCCTTGATACTCAGTGTATTTAATGCCAAGATTAATATGATTTTGAATACCAAAGGACAAGTGTTAAGGATCACTGAATGGTGAAGCAGCTTCCAGAGAGTGTAAGGTCTAGTCCTTAATGTTTCCATTTTTTTGTTGTGTATTCTTTCTTTCTTTCTTCTAAGCTTATGTTCATCTAAACAAGGAATCACAAAGACCTCATACCTGTGAGAGGAATTATCACCTAGAAGACAGATGAGGTTATGTGATGAAAGCTGCAAGTCAGTGGAAGCCACAGGGCTGATCAACCTTCTGGCCCAGGACACAGGACTCTGGCGAGCTGCTGTTGGCGGCCAATGCCCCAGTAGGGGTGATGGGCTGAAGAAGAAGAAGAAGTGGTATAAGGATGCAAAACAAAGAAAAGGACTGGCCAAGAGTCTGAAAGACAAGCGCAAGAATAATTATTTACTCTCTCACAATAAATATTCAATAAAAAGCTTGAATGGCCAAATTAACTTGAAAGTGTTTTGTGTCTAACAGTGAAATAAGTACACAAAACAAAGCAAAGCCCTGGCCAAGAATCCTACTGTGAATGAATAAATAAATAAAGACATCTAGATGATCTTGAAAGGTTACAGGATCAAGGTTGGCTAAGGTTAATGGGGGTGGTCTGAGAGCTGAGATACAGTAGATTTAATGGCTTGAATATGTTCCTTCTCAGAAAAGTATCAAGGTTTGGAACCCTCTTCTGAAAATGTTATTTGAAGTTTGGTCAACTGTTAAACTTGCATCTAATTTAAACAGTTTTTTTGTTAACCAAGGTTATTAAGAAACTCGGGAAAAATGGTGAATTAAGTCACAGATCTTCCATGAGCTCCTTGAATAGTGGGACAGGCCTGTTGGACTAAATTGTCATCCCCTAAAGATAGGGTTACTACCAACACCTCTCTCACATTACTTTGTAACAGCATGGCAGCACTGGGCTTGTCCTCTATATAAGTAAGGATGTTGTGCGGTTACAGAAAATAAACAGAAAGTCATAAATACATTGTTAATAGTACCTAATCATTTGTAAAAAGGTTAGAACATTTACTGACTTTTACCTTTTGAAATCTGGAATATATTACCATGTGATTGACCTTACAAAGGGAAGAAAAATAATGAAAACCAACAACTCTTTAAGATTTGATCAGGAATAAATTTAAGTGAAGTAGGTTATGATCTCAACTGTCCTGCCTGCAATGTGCTTCTAAATTCTGCAGAAAGGTTAATACTGTTGAAATGCTCAGGGAGGAACAGATTTCAGACAATTTTTAGCACACTGATCTGAAGCAAGTAAAAAGACTTCTTGTGTATATCTGAGACATTCCAGGTCCCTCATTTCAAAATGTCAAGAACAAACCCTGAGAGCATGTAGGCTTTTCCTAGTCACTGAGCAGAGAACTTACAATCTCCTAACACCTCTCGCTGGAGAGCAGATTCATCTGACGACAACTTGAGACCTTTGACCATCTTATATAGGTGCAGTAGAATGTCTTGTAATGTGCACAATTTCAGCCATCAGCAGGAATAATAGTAAAGTAAGAAAAAGATGCTTATTATTAATGAGGATAATATCAATGATGAACACAGTCAATCAAAGAACATGGAGCTCCACCAAAGAGTGAGATCAAAGTCAGAAGTCCATGTGGAGCAATACAGCAGCGTTCCTCTGAAGTTCTGTATAAATGTTGTGATATTCTGCATCTTGCCCCAATTCCAGCTTGAAATTCAATCACATGAAGCTATTTCTTTTGGCTGAAAACTGATTTTTTTTTTCAGTGTGTGATGTTATTTCACCTTACTCTAAAAATTCAGTTCAACCTCTCAGGTGCAAGTCACCCTTGCACTGGCACAACTCCCATGTCGTGGCCAGAATGGATAAAGATTCTATGTGCAAAGTTCCTTTTTGGAGTTTTGCACGGACCTTGGATTACAATGTCTTAAAGAATGACAATTGTTGTGTACTCCCTGGACAAACTGGTCTTGCCCAGCAAAGCCCTGGATTGGGACAGCTCTCAGGCCAGACAATAACTTACCTTCAGCCTTTGAGCTCACCCCATCACACTCATCATCCCCTAATCTGATGCTCCTATCTTGCAACTACCTCCACCCCATCACCACCACCAAGCCCCTCCCAAACTATCCATTATGGTGTTAAAATTCCACCCACATGCAACCATCCAAAACTCACCTGTATCTCCATGTCTGAATATCCATTCTTCCCATTCTCCCTAACAATCTACTATAGTGCAAGCATTCTTTACAAACCTTCCTCACATCTATCAGAGTACCAATATTCCAATTCTCCTCACCACCAGCACCATCTATCAGTGCCTCTTCCACTTCCTCCTTGAACAATTATCAGTTCCATCCAACAATTCCATCCTACCATACATCCTAACAGTTCTCCCATCTCCTCTTCTCTTTATCCATCAAACTACCCAAACCACTACAAATCTCCTTCCCACCATTAGTCAAGCATAGGCCCATGTTTTTGTGACTGCCAGCCACACCAGTCAGACTAAACCCATCTTGGAGGGCAGATTTCCATCTCAAAAGTGTGCAGTGCCTGGTCATTCACATCCCAACTGCTTGAAGTTTATGGCAGGCTGCCAATGATCAAAATGGCCATCATATACATTATAACTTCAAGATCAAGAAAAAGAAGCATGAATTAGATTTATGATGACAGGGATGACTTAATCTCTTGATGACCATAAAAAGATTAGGTATACTCTTAAGGAGGAAATCGGGGGTCGGGGGCAAAGAGAAGGTATGAGATGCATCTGGTTGGTGAAATTTAGGAAAATTCCAAGAGGTTCTCCAGCTCTATTAGGAATAAAAGGATGGCTAAGGGAAGAGGACCCCTTGGAGATCAGCAGGGCCATCTATGTATCTTGAACTGCAAGAGATGGGTGGGATTTTTAATGAGTATTTCTCCTTGGTGTTTACTGAGAAGAAATTCATGGTTGCTCAAGAGATAAGGGAAACAAGTGGAGATGTTTCGGAGGATATTCATATAATGCCAGGAAGGTGGTATTTGCAGCCTTACAGTGCATTCAGGTGGACAACCGTCTACGGCCTGACTGTGTGCCTCCTCGTACTTTGTGTGGAGCTAGAGAGGAAATTGTGGAGGCCCTGTGGGGAACTACAGGCTAGTCAGGCTGACATCAGTAGTAGGGAAGTTACTAGAGGTTATGCTGAGGGAGAGGACCTACCAGTATTTGAATAGACAGAGTCTAATTAGGAGTCTTTGGCATGGCTTTGCGCATGGAAAATTCATGCTTGACAAACCTTTTAGAGGTAACCTAAAAGGTATATGAGGGTAGAGCAGTGGATGTTGTCAATTTGAATTTTAGCAAAGCCTTCAACAAGGACCCATGTGGCAAGCTGGTCTGGAAGACTTGGTCCCATGGAATCTAGAGAGATCCAGTTAGATGGATTCATATCTGGCTCAGAGGAAGAAAGCAGAGGGTGGTAGTTGAAGTTTGCTTCTCGGACTGGAGGCCACTGACAAGTGGTCTGCCATAGGGGTCTGTGTTATTCAAAATTCATGTAAATGATTTGGATGCAAATACACAAGGTTTGATTAGTAAGAATGTGGACGACACAAAATTGGGAGGTGTTGTTAATAGTGAAGAAGATTATTGTAGATTACAGGGGGACCTTGATCAGTTGGGCAAGTGGGTTGAGGAGTGGCACCAAGGAGTGTAGTGGAATAGAGAAACTTGTTTCTTGAAAGCATATACAGAGTTCTTGAAAGCAGCATCACAGGTAGACAGGATGGTTAAAAAAAAAGGCATTTAGCACACTGGCCTTCATCAGTCAGAGCACTGAGTATGAGAGTTAGGACATTACGTTGCAGTTATACAAGTCATTGATGAGGCTGCACACAGAGAACTGTGTACAGTTTTGGTCACCCCCCTGTTATAAGAAGGACATTGTTAAACTGGAAAGAGTGCAGAAAAGATCTACAAACATCTGCCAAGACTTGAAGGCCTGGGTTATAGCGAGAGATTGTTCAGGCTGGGTCTTTATTCCTTGGAACTTAAGAGGAGCAAATTTATAGAAATGTTTAAAATTATGAGAGACGCAGATAAGGTGGATGGTAGCAGTTTTTCTTTTCCCCAGGATAAGGAAGTCCGAAACTAGGAGGCACAGATTTAGGGTGAGAGGGGAAAGATTTAATAGGGACCTATGGGGAAATGTTTTCATGCAGAGGGTGATGAATATATGCAGAGGGAGCTGCCAGAAGAAATGGTTGAGGCAGGTACAATAAGATCATTGAATACGTCATGGAGAGGTGGGACTTAGATGGATATGGGTAGGGTGCAGGAAATGAGGACTAGGTAGATGGGCACCATTGTTGGCATGGACTCGTTGGGCCAAGGGGCCTATATCCATGCTGTATTGCTCAATGACTCTATTACTCTCTAACTTCAAGGCACCTATGTACCCATAGGCAGGCCACTTGAATGTTCAACTGCTTAAGTGTGATGGAATAAACAAAAAGATTTGACTTGAACTTTACAAACAAAGAAAAGAAAATGACCTGTCGTGTCTTACTCTACAATAAATAGTAAATAGAGTTTTTTTAAAAGATGCCTTTAAATTATACCACTTTTAGAAACTTCACAGTGCAAAACAGAAAGATGTGTTTAAATATTTATTCCTGCCTTGTTTGTCTCTGTTGAATACTTGCTTCATCCACGAATGTTATTGCCATTATCAAGACAGCTGGCTGAGAGGAGATACTGAGCCCAGCAGCATGGGGGAGCTGAATTAACAAGCACCATTGTAATGATAAAAAAAAAAGTCTGAACTAATGAGAGTATGTACAGCTCACGCTGTCAGATGCATGACAAATTTGTCAAACTATTCCTCTAATGGCATCATCTCTGTTACAAATGACCAGAAATAGCAAAACAGACAAAAGTGTTCAAAGAATTTACATTGTCAATCTCCCTCAGAATGCTGAACGTCTCAATGAGATTACCCCTCATTCTCCAAAACAGTTTCGTGAAGCTTCAACAGAGGTGACAAGGTGCTCGTGATGAGTTCTCCTCTGTCTTGGAGAAATCAAATGCAGACTTGGTGACAATGTTGCAGAATGATTCTAGTCTATTCTGAATTCTCCTTCTCATTCCCACTCTGGCCCCACTGTGTCTCTTGTACAGTTCCAGTAATGCTCAATGTAAGCTTGAGGGATCGCATCACATCTTCCTGCAAACATCTTAGTTGTTTGTACTCAACAATGAACTCAATTATTTCAAGCTGTAGAGTCAAACAGCATGGAAACAAGCGCTTTGGCCCACTGAGGTTTGCATCGACCATCAAACGCACGTTTACACCAATTCCATTTTTATTATTCCTACATTCCATTCAAATCCACCCCCCCCCCCCCCCGTTTCTGGTAAGTATCTCTCCACATATCCCCCCATCACCCAGGGCAAGCCCTTTTCTCACTGTTACCACCAGGAAGGAGGTACAGAAGCCTGAAGGCACACAGGCGCACACTCAACAATTCAGGTACAGCTTCTGACCCTCTGCCATCCAATTTCTAAATGGACATTGAACCCATGAACACTGCATCACTTTTATTATTTCTGGTTTTGCACTATTTTTAATTTAACTATTTAATTTCCACATATATACTTACTGTAATTGATTTATTTATTTTTTCTTTCTATATTATCATGTATTACATTGTACTGCTGCTGCTATGTTAACAAAGCTCATGGCACAAGCCAGTGATAATAAACCTGATTCTGATATATTAGAGCCAATTTACATAACAACATGCATGTCCTTGGGATATGGGAGGAAACAGGATCACTCCAAAACACAGCAGTTACTGGGAAAATGTGCGGACTCCATACAGAGACCACTAGAGGTTAGGATTGAACCTGGGCCACTGGAGCCGTGAGACAGCTGCTCTCACTAACCTGATTTTCCAGTTTGTTTCAGAACTAGCCAGCTCTGATGAAAGATGATTCTCAGGTATCTAAGAAAAGATGTGCTGGCATAGGAGAAGGTCCAGAGGAGGTTCACAAAAATGATCCTGGGAATGAAATGACGAGGGGGGATCTCATTGAAACCTACTGAATATTGGAAGACCTAAATAAAGTGGATGTGGAATGGAAGTTTTCAATCCTGGTGAGAGTCCAGAACCAGAAGGCTCAGCCTCAGATTACAAGGACGTCCCTTTAGAAGTGCGATGAGGAGAACTTTCTTTAGCCAGTGAATCTGTGTAATTCATTGCCATAGAAAGCAATGGAGGCCAAGTCATTAGGTATTTTTAAAGCGGAGGTTGATAGGTTCTTGATAAGGGCATCAAAGTTTATGGGGAGAAGTCAGGAGAATGGGGTTGGGAGTGAAAATAAGTCAGGCATAACCGAAAGGTGGCGCAGAGTCGATGGGCCAAGTGGCCTAATTTGGCTCCTATATCTGCTCATCTTATGGTCTTATTAACCTGTAACATTAGCTCAGACTTGATGGCCGCTGTGGGTCTGTAAGAATCTTCTGTTGTGTAGGAACTCAAATCGTAGTTACTGACTTCAAAACTATTTGTGGTACAAATAGTTCAACAAAAAAGAAGCCTGCTGTAACCTCAGAAGAATCTGTTTTGAAGAGCTCCTAGCTCCCAATGCTTTACAAGACCGCTCAAACCACTCAACAAAATAAATCAGTGGCAGGAATATATTAATGAGGGGAAGTGGCAAGATTGGGGAGTGGGCTGGAACCAGCACCATGCAGCTATTTTGGGAAAATGGCTTTGCATGAATCAGCTACTGATTTTCCTAGTTCATTACACTGACGACACTTCATTTATACTTAATTAGTTGTAAAGTGCTTTAGAACAGCCAAAGGCCTTAAAAAGCACATGATTAATATGTCTTTCTTTTATCCAGTTTCCACAGTACCAGGCAGATCAGTCAGTTGATTGATCTCCAATACTGCCACTATGCAACAGCACTTCTGTCAAAACAAAGAAGTGTAAAATATATTGGATTTTAGCATCTTTAAAAAAATCAAAGTAAAGGGAGTGCAAGGATCAATGTCACTGATATGTAGGGAAATTTTTTTAAATAATATGAAATGAACACTAAAAACAAAAACATAAAAAACCCAGCCGATAAAATCCAAACCAGCCTGCAAACAAACCACTTTTTAAAGAGCTAAACCTTGAAGAGAAATCAGATGTTATTGAGTAGTAATAAATACAAATACTCAAGGAAGCCTAGAGAGGGGTTCATAGAGGTGATTATTTTAGTAACAACTGACAATGGGCAATGTTGGCTCAAAGAAAACACTTACAGACATAGAGTCTAGAAAACTACAGCACAGAAACTACAGCACTTTGGTCCATCTAGTTCATGCCAAAATATTTAAACTGCATAGTCCCATCAGCTTGCACCCACATAATAGCCCTCCATACACCTCCCATCCATGTACCAATCCAAACTTCTCTTAAACATTGAAATTGAAATCGCATCCATCACTTGCGCTGCCAGCTCATTCCACACTCTCACCGCCCTCTGAGTGAAGAAGTTTCCTCTCATGTTCCTCTTAAATGTTTAACCTTTCAACCTAAACCCATGACCTCTGGCTGTAGTCTCACCCAATCTCAGTGGAAAAAGCCTGCTGCATTTACCCTATCTATACCCCTCATAATTTTGTATACGTCTATCAAATCTCCTCTCAATCTTCTACCTTCAAGGAAATAAAGTTCTAACCTATTCAAACTTTCGTTATAACTCAGGTCCTCCAGTCCCAGTAAAACCCTAGTAAATTTTCTCTGTACTCTTTCGATCTTATTTATATCGTTCCTGTAGGTAGGTGACCAAAATTGCACTTCAAATTAGGCCTCACCAACGTCTTATACAACTTCAACATAACATCCCAGCCCCTCTACTCAATACTTTGATTTATGAAGGCCAATGTGCCAAAAGCTTTCTTTACGACCTTATCTACTGGAAATGCCACTTTCAACAAATTATGGACCTGTATTCCCAGATCGCTTTGTTCTTCCGCAATCTTCGGTGCCCTACCATTCACTGTGTAATACTTACCCTGGTTGGTCCTCCCAAAGTGCAACTGCCTTGTCTTCATCAAATTTCCTGGTAACATCCTCAAAAACTCTGTAAGATTGGTTAGACATGACCTACCACACACAAAAACAAGCTGACTACCCCTAATCAATCCATGTCTATCCAAATACTCATATATCTGGTCTCATAGAATACTTTCCAATAACTTTCCCACTACTGATGTCAGGCTCACCGGCTTATAATTTCCTGGGTAATTCTTAGAGCCTTTCTAAAACAGCGGAACAACATTAGTTATTCTCCAATCCTCTAGTACCTCATGTCGCTTTGGATGATTTAAATATCTCTGCTATTTCTGCACTTGCCTCCCACAGGGTCTGAGGGAACACTTTGTCAGGCCCTATATGTTAGGCCATATTTACTTGAAGGCAGGAAAATAAGGCTGGCAATTAGCATCCAGTTTCAAAACTCCAGCAGAACCATGAGGATTGACTGAGGAAAGCAAATGACAAAAAATAAGGAACATAAGAATCAGGAATAGGTGTAGGCTAATCAGTCCCATTTTCTCATTCTCTCCCTTGCCATGTTCCCAAGACCCACCACCACCATCCGCTGCCAACTTCCTTATAGCTTAAATGCCAGTTTAATTTCTGCTTTGAATTTATTCAATGATTCCTCCTTCACTTCTCTCTGGCAAAGAAAATTCCAAATATTCACAGCCATCTGACAGAAAAAAATCTTTCTCATCACTGATTAAAAATGAATAATGCAATATTCTGACACAATGCCCTCTTGTTCTAGATATATTCCTTCCAGAGAAAAATATGCTCTCAACATCTGCACCAGTCTCTCCTTAAAAGTGGACTCCAGCACTTTCCCAATTACAGATCTCTTGCTAAATGTCTCATAGTTTCCTTCGTTTTTTCTCATTTGTTCTTGCGATAGTGTTACATTTGTCAATTTCCAAACCTTTGGGACCTTTCCAGAATCCAGGGAATTTTGGTAGGTTACAGCCAACAGGCAGGTGAGCCTGGCATCAGTTGTGGTGAAGTTATTGGAAGGTATTCTAAGGGACTGGATATAAAAGTATTTGAATAGACATGGACTGATTAAGGATAGTCAGCATGGATTTGTGCGTGGTGCATGTCTAACCAATCTTATAAAGTTTTTCGAGGAAGTTGCCAGGAAAGTAGATGAAGGCAAGGCAGTGGATGTTGTCTATATGGACTTTGACAAGGCCCCGCATGGGAGGCTGGTCAAGATGGTTAAGTCACTCGGCATTCAGGATGATGCAGTAAATTGGATTAGACACTGGTTTTGTGGGAGAAGCCAGGGAGTGGTAGTAGGTGGTTGCTTCTCTGACTGGAGGCCTGTGACTAGTGGAGTGTCACAGGGATTGGTGCTGGGACCCTTGCTGTTTGTTATCTATATCAACAATCTGGATAATGTGGTTAACTGGATCAGCAAATTTGTGGATGACACCTAGATTGGGGGTGTACTGGACAGCGAAGAAGACTGTCATGGCTTGCCTCAGGATCTGGACCAGCTGGATAAATGAACTGAAAAATGGGAGATGGAGCTTAATGCAGGCAAGTGTGAGGTGTTGCACTTCGGTAGGACCAACCAGGGTAGGTCTTACACAGTGAACGGTAGGGCACTGAGGAGTGTGGTAGAACAAAGGGATCTGGGAATACAGGGCCACAATTCATTGCAAGTGGTGTCACAGGCAGATAGGGTCACAAAGAAAGCTTTTGGCACATTGGGCTTCATAAATCAAAGTATTGAGTACAGGAGATGAGACGTTAATTTGAATTTGTACAAGATATTGGTGAAGCCTAATTTGGAGTATTGTGTGCAGTTTTGGTCACCTACCTACAGGAAAGAAGTAAATAATGTTGAAAGAGTGTAGAAAAAATTTACAAGGATTTGGCCAGGTCTGGAGGACCTGAGTTATAAGGAAAGATTGAATGGGTTAGGACTTTACTCCTTGGAACATAGAAGATTGAGAGGAGATTTGATAGAGCCATACAAAATTATGAGGGGTATAGATAGTGTCAATGAAAGCTGGCTTTTCCACTGAGGTTAGGTGGGACTATAACCCGAGGTTAAGGGTTAAGGCTGAAAGATGAAAAGTTTAAGGGGAACATGAGGGAAACTTCTTCACTCAGAGGATGGTGAGAGTGGAACAAGCTGTCAGTGCAAATGGTGCATGCGATCTCAGTTTCAACATTTAAGAGAAGTTTCAATAAGAACATGAATAGTATTGGTATGGAGGGCTATGAAACTAGGTAGTTTAAATGATTCAGCCAAAGGGCCTGCTTGTGAGCTGTATTTTTCTATGACTCTATGACATGCATTATCTCTACATCCAACTTCTTCCAGCCCATAGATACTGTGATATTAGTTCAAGGGAAGTTTTTAACCTTTAGTTCCATTAGACTGGATAGCATTTTCTCTCTAATGATAAAGATTTTTTGAAGTACCTCATTCCTGATACATAATTATTTATTATTATTGGGTTGTTTTTAGTGCCAAGAGTTATTAAAGACAATGACAAATACCAACTTCAGCAGAGCACCCATCCAGGAGGAGGACACGACCCACCCAGCCAACACACTTTTCATCCCTCTTCCCTCGGGGAGAAGGCTCAGGAGCTTGAAGACTCGTACGGCCAGATTTGGGAACGGCTTCTTTCCAACTGTGATAAGACTGCTGAACGGACCCTGACCCGGATCTGGGCTGTACCCTCCAAATAGCCGGACCTGCATCTCGGTTTTTTTGCACTACCTTACTTTCCCTTTTCTATTTTCTATTTATGATTTATTATTTAATTTTTTAATATTTACTATCGATTTGTAATCCAGGAAGCACGAAGCACAGAATCAAATATCGTTGTGATGATTGTACGCTCTAGTATCAATTGTTTGGCGACAATAAAGTAAGGTAAAGTAAAGAAGGGTGATTGGGAGTGGGAGGTGTTGCACCAAAAATTAAATGGACCATATGTGAGACTTTAATATTACTGTGGTTGTTTAGCTAGAAAGTTTGCAAAATATGTAGAAGTATTCTTGGCATGTCAGTTGCTCTGCCATGTAGCCACTAACAATTCCTGGTAAACCCAGAAACATCTCCAGTTCCTAAAAAGGAAAGGCCTATGCCATCATCTAAGGCTCATCTAGGGCCTGTATTTTACTAAATTGGCCTTTCATTCCAAAAGTGAGGCAAAACATTCTGTGAAGGAAATCCATAAGAATAATTAGTTGATGCTATTTTGACCTGATCTGTAATGCTACCTATCAGCTTCCAATTGGATCAGTTCGCCTCATCCAGAATTGGGCCCTCATTATTGCCACCTTCATCCACTTCCAAGTTAGTGGAAAGGACTGAGCATGTAATACATTCAGCTTATGGAGCTAATGAAAACAAACCTGTCCACGGTCACCAGAAGATGACGTCCACCCCTGAAACCATCCCATCTGACTCTTGATGCACCATTCTGACTTGGAAATATTCTGTATTTCCTTACAACAAACGAAAAGGGCTATATCACCCACTAAGTTTATGTTGGAATATAGAACATCATAGCACAGTACAGGCTCTTCAATCCACTATGTTGTACCAACCTTTTAACCTGCTCAGAGGTCAATCTAACCCTTCCCTCCCATAGCGCTTCATTTTTCTTTCATCCATGGACCTACCTAAGAGTCTCTTGACCAAGATGGCGCTGGTGAAACATAGCAACATTTTGCGGGCAGCTTACAAAACTTCTAAATATACTCCTTCTGACTACGTTCACTGCAATCTGCAGCCTGTAATTTTCCTTTAAGTAATGACCTTTTGAACCTTCTTAATGAACAAGCAATTTCACAATGTTCTAAATGACTCGGTGGACTTAACTCTCAGGAATACGGGAGCAGTACTTTTAAGCGTAGGAAGGTACATCGCCATGGCCGGAAGAGAGGGAGGAGGGAGGGACTCCAAGTCAGTCTAAAATGGTGGGGTGTAAAACTTCCTCTACCTAGCAACTTGCTAGCAAATGTACAATCACTGGAGAACAAGATGGAGGAGCTAAGGGCAAGATTGCTGGATCAGAGGAAAATAAGGGATTGCTGTATTCTGTGTCTTAGAGACATGGCTCAACTCAGACATGCTGGATATGTTGGTAAGGGCTTCTCAATACACTGGACGGACTGGACTGCTGATTCGAAATGGGAAAAAGGTGGGGATCTGGGTTTCATGATAAACTCTTCATGTTGCTCAGACATAGTGGTCTTATCACAAACAAGAGAAAATCTGCACATGTTGGAAATCCAAGCAACACACACAAAATGCTGGAGGAACTCAGCAAGCCGGGAAGCATCTAGGTAAACAGTCGATGCTTCAGGCCGAGACTGTCATTAGGACTCGATAGTGGTCTTGTCACACTCTTGTTCCCCTGACCTGGAACATCTAATGATTAACTGCTCTCTGTTCTACTTCCCAAGAGAGTTTTTCTTTGTGATCCTGACCACAGCTTACATACCAGCAAAGGCTAATGTTAAGCAAGCGCTCTAGCAAACAAGAAACAGCCTACTCCAACAACTTTCAAATCATTGTCAGGCTTGTTTGAAGAACTGTCTACCCAATTATCATTAACATATCACCTGCAGCACCAGGGGCCCAACATACTCAATCACTGTTATGTTACGATTAGGTACGCCTACTGTTCCAACCCTAGACCACATTTTGGGAAATCTGATCAGCTGGCTGTCCTCCTCCTACCTGCATACAGGCAGAGGCTAAAGAGCAAAGCTCCAGAGATAAGGACAACAAAGAGATGATCGCGAGAGGCAGAGGAGTGCCTATGGATAGCTTCAAGTCGATGGACTGGGCCATGTTCAAGGACTAGGATCTGAATGAATATGCCACGGTTGTCACAGACTTTATAAAAACAATTGTAGATGAGAGTGTCCCCACAAAATCACTGGAGTCTTCTCCGAGCAGAAGCCCTCATATCTATGATAAAAGTCTTTTTCTCCCCATTCCAAAACGTGGAACGGGCCATCATAAAGGGGGCTAAGGTGAACTTGGTGTGCATCTTGGCAGATGAAAACAAACAGGGCAGAATGTAGGTCAACAGGAACCCAAGAGCGCTGTACGCCATGATGGGAGGTAGGAATAGGTGGAAAGGAATTGAATTTACTGAGGAGGGTGGAATACTGTTGAGAGGCCCACCAGGCGGTTGTGGCGTCAGGAATGAAATCACCTGGCTCTCGTGATGGCTGTCCATATACCAGTTCAGCCATGGATGACTGCACGACCACTCTAGGAGTGGTTCTGAGCCCCAGCAGGACCCACGGGAGATGATCATGCCAACAATCATCCGTCATGGAAGTGCTCAGAGCAGCCTTTAAGGAGCAGTGGACTGCAGGTGATGCACTGTGGTGTGTTGTAGCCTAACGCCCAGGTTCTGGGCCATTGTAGCCCAGAGGACTGATATGAATTGGGGACTGTGATCAGAAGAACTATCAAATGGGGTGCCAAACCAAGCAACCCAGGTGCTGATGAATGCCCGAGCCACATCTGTGGCCATCACTGATACTAGAGGGACGACCTCTGGCCACCTGGTGGTACGGTCTAGCACGGTAAGGAGGTGTGTGAAACTGTGGGAGTGGGGAAGAGGGAAAACAATCCATAGGCATGGTCAAAACACTGCTCAAGGACCTCAAAAATTGCCAATGGCACCTAGACAATACGGTTAATTTTTGTTCGCTGGCGCTCCAATCATGCATATGCTTTCTAAGGCCATGCCACACAAACTTTAGTGCAACCAGTTTCTGTGAGGCCTTCTGGCTCGGATGGGAAAGGCCATGTATGGAGTCAAAAACAGTCCACCTCCAATTTGCTATGGGGCGAGGGCGACCATTTGAGATATCACACAGAAGAAAAACCCCAGCTTCCCCAAATTTAATGTCAGGCAACCACAGGCCCATGGCTGGTGTTCGGTAAGCCTGGACCTCTGGGTCAGTAGTTTGGTCAGTTGCCATGCCGGCATAGTCAACCCCTATCTGTACAGCCTCAATGGCTGACCGTGAGAGGCAATCAGTCACAGTATTATTTTTCCCTGTGATATGTTGTATATCAGCTATCAACTCTGATGTATAGGCCAGTTTTTTTTTATATAAAGTCAAGTCCAAGGATCTGATATTTTGGCCATTGCATGCATGAGGGGTTTGTGGTCAATGAATGCTGTGAAATGGTGATCCTCAAAAAGAAAACGAAAATGGCGGACAACCCGATAGAGACCAAGAAGCTCACGGTCAAATACGCTGTACTTCCTTTTGGGGGATGAAGCTGCCAGCTGAAGGCAGGCAGGCAGCTACCACACGCCTCCGACCAACTGTTCGTGCACAGCTCCCACAGCACAGTCTGAAATGTCAGTAGAAATGGCTGTGGGTGCATTAGGGAGCAGGTGCACCAGTAGGGACATGTTGGAAAGAGCTCTACTGGTCATATCCGCTGACCAGTTAAGCATGTGATTAGGGATATTGCTTTGAAGCGCACTATACAGGGGGAAGCATAGGTTCATCAGCTTGTGGAATGAAGCGGTGATAGAAATTCACCATACCTAAAAACTCAAGTAGTTTTTTAGTAGTGTGGGGCAGTGGGAAATCCAAAATATCAGCTACCTTTAATGAGAGGGGTTTCGCACCTTCTGTGGCGATGTGATGGCTGAGAAAGTCAATGGTGAACAACCCAAACTGGCATTTAGAAGGGTTAATAATCAACCAGTGTTGGCTTAAGCACTCGAAAAGTGTGCGGAGATGAGATACATGATTGGATTTGGGTGCACTGGTGACAAGTATGTCATCCAGGTAAACAGAAGAAAATCTTCTAAAACAGAGTCCATCATCCGTTAGAAAGTCTGTGCTGCATTTTTCAGCACAAACACCCTGCGCAGAAACTCGAAAACAGGGTTATCACAGCCATTGTGTGAATGTCCTCAGAGCACGCAGACACCTGATGGTAGCCCCTAACTGGATCAACTTTGGAAAAAAATAACTTTCTGGCTAAATGTTCTGAAAAGACTTAGATGTGTGGGACCAGGTAACAATCAGGGCTAGTGGCCTCGTTAAGGCATCATTAATCACCACATGGGCAGCAACCACCATCAGACTCAGGGACCATATGGAGTGGTAAAGACCAGGGGCAATTTGATTTGCGTACATTCCTGAGTCTTTCCATTTTGGCAACCTCAGCCATCCCAGCTGCCAGCTTTTCTGGGTCCAGTCTACATGCATGGACTGGTGGGCCAGTTGTACACATGTGGTGCTTGACCCCATGTTTTGTGACTGTAGTAGAGAATGTGGGTTTGGTGAGGTTTGGGAAATCGCCCAGCAGTCAAGTAAACTCACATGCGGAGGTGCATGTGCTTGACAGAGTCGTTGTAGGGAACTTACTGGGGGAGCAGGATATTGTCCCCAAGTCCTTGACATCCACAAGCCAGCAGTTTTTGAGATTGACTAAGTCTGGATCTTGCTGCCGTTGGTGGCCTCCAGCGAGGTTTTGTCGCTCTTTGTCTTCTCATCAATAGGGAATGCTGGCAGCACACTCACTTCAGCGCCCATGTCACACAGGAAACATCACCCTGAAAGGGTGTCCATAATGAACAGTAGACAATCCTGGCTGCTGGGACTCATGGTGTTCACAGACCTGATGTCCTGATGCACTGGCACTGTCAAAGCTGCAAGGCAGTAGGCACTTCCTAGCATTCATACCAAAGCAAGCATGGTAAAAGCACAGGCCCAGCGACGTCTGTTTCACAGCCGCGGGCTTCCTTATGTTGGGGGTCTTTCTGACTGGACTTATTGAGGTAGAGAAAGCAGGAGGAATGATGCACTACTGCCTGGCTGAGTGTAGATTATCACCCATTTATCAAGTTCCTTATAGTCCTTCACTGGTACATTAGCGAGGGCTATGTGAACTTGATCAGGCACTTGCTGCATGAAGAGTTGTTTAAAAATAAAACAAGGATGTGATTTCCCAGGAGAGACAGCAGGTCATCCATTAGCTCTGATGGATTAGCATCACCGAGTAGACTCTCCACTCTCGCAGCCATGGAACTACTGAGTGATGTAACCACTTAGAAATATTTGGCGTTGTCAGCAGAGATTTCTCGGAATGCAAGTTGGGCCTCAGCTTGTACAAACCAAGCAACGGCACTTTGCTCCCAAAACTCTGGCAGTTTCAAAGCGACTGCGTTGACCGACATGTTCAATAACTCTGGAATCGTCCTAGAGCATTGGGGTCACCAATGTGGGTTCTCGCAAATAAAAACAGTGTAAGGTGTTTTATGTTTAAGAAAAACTGTAACATCTCATTTATTGTACTCCGAACACTGAACACAAAGCTTTATATAACTACATCAAGTCAAACCAGCGTCTTAAAGTGAACCCCAACTCAATGTCAGTGGCTGTGATTAGGTACATTTCTGCCAATTACATTTGTACAGCTATAGCAACAGCCTCTCACTCAATGTCAGCAAGTCCAAGGAGCTAATTATTGACTTCAGGAGCGGAAACCCAAAGGTCTATGAGCTAGTAGTCATCAGAGGATCAGAGGTGGAGAGGGTCAGTAACTTTAAATTTCTCAGTGTTATCATTTGAGAGGATCTGTCCTGGGTCCTGCACGCAAGTGCAATTACGAAGAAAGCATGGCAGTGCCTCTACTCTCTTAGAAGTTTGCAAAGATTTGGCATGTCATCAAAAACTTCGACAAACTTCTATGGATATGTGGTGGAGAGCATACTGACTGGCTGCATCACGGCCTGGAATGGAAACACTAATGCCCTTGTATGGAAAAACCTACAAAAAGTAGTGCATACTGACCAGTCCATCATAGGTAAAGCCCTCTCCACCACTGAGCACTGTCACAGGAAAGCAGTATCCATCATTAAGGACCCCGACCACCCACCATCCAGGCCATGCTCTCTTCTCACTGCTGCCATCAGGAACAAGGTACATGTGTCTTAGGTCCCAGACCACCAGGTTCAGAAACAGTTACCCTTCAACCATCACGCTATTCAAACTGCAGGGCATAACATCACTCAGCTTCACTCAACCAAACACTGAACTGTTCCCACAACCTGTGGACTCACTTTCAAGGATTTTTCATCTCATGTTTTTGATATTTATTGCTTACTTATTATTATTTTGGTTTTTTTGTTTCTTTGTATTTACTGTAAGTGCCCACAAGAAAATGAATCTCAGGGTTGTATATGGTGACATACATGTACTGTACTTTGAAGATAATTTTACTTTGAATTTAAGTATCCCTAATGATTCCACTTCTACTACCACCCCAGCAGTGTGTTTCATGCATTTACCAGTCTCTGTGTAAAAAAAAAAACTCTCTCTAACATCCCTGTACTTTCCTCCAATCACCTTAAAAGTATGTCCTCTCAGATTAGTCATTGCTGCCCTGGGAAAACGTCTCTGACCATTCATTGTATCTACGCCTCTTATCATCTTGTACACCTCTATCAAGTCACCTCTCATGCTCCTTCGCTCCAAAGAAAAATGCCCTATTTTGCTCAACCTTTCCTCATAAGACATGTTCTCTATACTAGGCAGCATCCTAGTAAGTGTCCTCTGCATCTTCTCAAAAGCTTCCACATCCTTCCTAAATGAGGCAATCAGAACTGAACACTGATCAATCCCATTCTCCCTGTAACCTGCACTCCCTACATTCCCTACATTCACAGCAATTCCCCTCAGGTTCTACCAATCATCAAGGAACTTCAGACAATTTACAATTAATTAACCTAATTATCAGATCAACCCATACATCTTTAGGATGTGATAGGAAACTGGAACTTTGTGGTGTGTATCAAATACTTGGATGACAGTATAGATGGGTGGATTAGCAAATTTATAGGTGATACCAAGATTGGTGGAGTTGTGGACAATGTAAAGGATGATCAAGAATGCAGTGGAGTGTAGATCAGTTACAGATATGGGCAGAGACATGGCAGATGGAGTTTAGTCCAGGTAAGTGTGAGGTGTTGCACTTTGGGAGGTCAAATGAAAAGTGAACATATACAGTTAATAGTAGGCCTATTAATAGCATTGAGGTCCAAGGGGATCTTGGGTTCGAGGTCCATAGTTCACTGAAAATGGCTACACAATTGAAAAAGATGGTAAAGAAAGCATATGGTATACTTGCCTTCATCAGTAGGGATGTTGATTATAACATTAAGGAGATCATGCTGTAACTATCACTGAGACTGCATTGGAGTGTTCTGCGCAGTTGTGGTCACCCCATTACAGGGAGGATATGGAGACTGTGGAGAGGGCACAAAAGAGGTTTACCAGGATGCTGCCTGGATTAGAGGATACAAGCTATAAGGAAAGGTTGGACAAAGGATGGAAAATATTAAGTTGCTCTCTCTAGAGGGTCAGAGACTGAGGGGAGATGTGATAGAGGCTTTAAAATTATGAGTGACATAGATAGAATGGATAGTCAAAATGAACTCTCAATCAGAGACTAGTGGTTTGATAAGTAACATTTTTAATAGCTCCTACTACTATGATTCTTAATATTCAAAACTGTGTAATTTACATAGAGCATGAGAGTGAATTTATACTTGGCAGCAGTGAAATTATACCCAATAGTGTGTTATTCATTATAACCAGTGCAAGGCTGACAAAAATAATATGTTGTGTGAAATCATATCTAAATTTGCCATTTAACTTTGTGAATGATAATAATGTATGAATAAAAAAGTAAATATATTAAGTAATTTAAGTACTCACTTAACCCTTCACCTATCACAATGGGGTGCTGGGAATGGACGCAAATGCAAGACACAGACACTGAAATACAAGGAACAGGACTTGACTAGAGTAGGGACATGACAGGATTCAGACCAGGAGCAGGGACAAGAACGCAGACTTGGGCTGGGGAAAGCAGGACCAGGACTAGGAACCATGGACTAGTAGACAAGGCTTGGACTCCAATCCCGAGACTAGACAAGGATCCAGAACCTGGGTCTTGCCTCGGGCTCGGACCCCAGAACCAGGTAAAGCCATGATATGGTTTAAGGATAGGACGTGGCTGGGGTCTAGAGGCCCGAGCTTGGCTTGAGGCTGGGGTCATCGAGGCTTGGGTTCCTTGGAGCTCAGAGACAGACTGGGAACAGAACATCAACACAGAGCTGGGACTTATCCTTCGACAAGCCGGGACTCATCTTTAACACGACACTAAATGAGACAGGACAAAACATAGACATACAGCCGGGACTTATCCTAAGACAAGCCGGGACTCAACTTCATCTCCACACCAAGGTGGGACAGGTCCCTCTGTCAGGTAACGGCAGAATGGCCGGACTTACCCTACAGATGCGAGGACAAGACAAGACAGATCCCCCCGCAGGGCAATGGCAAAACGGCCTGAATTACCCCCACAGAGGCGAGGACAGACAAGACAAGACAGAACCCCCCGCAGGGTGACAGCAAAACAGCCTGACTTACCCCACAGAGGCAAGGACAAGATAAGACAAGACAGGACCCCCCCCCCCCACAGGGCAACAGCAAAACAGCCTGACTTACCCCATGGAGGTAGGGACAAGAAGAGACAAACACCAAAGAATGACAGACAGTTCCATCTCTGCTTCGGGTTAGGTCCGAGTCTCAGTTCGGCCAGCAACCTCAGCTCGCTATGGAAACAGCCAGATCCCTACCTAGCTCAGAGTGGCTGGCAGCCACTCAGCTGGCCTGGGAAACAGCCAAATCCATACCGCAAAGACAGCTCTGACTACCGACAGCAAGGCTCCATGAGGGGATGATTCCCCAACGCAGCCTAAATATGGCAAGTGGCTGCTCTAGCCTTCCACTGGCAGGTTGCTCCCAGGGGATCTTGACAAAACAATCCAGCAGCTCACACTGAACCCCAAGGCTACTTATATTCCAATCCCCAAAATGGGAATCAGGTGCCTATGATTAACTCAATCAAGGGACAGCTGGAAGACCCAGAGTCCTGAGTACACGGACCGGACCGTGAACCGGAATGCGGCCTTCACGGACCGGACCATGACATCACCCCTTATTTAAGTAGGTTGTGCCCACGTTGTGACACAGAGCGAGAGTTACATCAGGCAGCCCAGCAAGGAACTAATAGAGCTCAGAGCTTTAAGACAATTATTTATACAGCTAAGCTGTCACATTGGGTAATGTGGATGTGAAATGGTTTGGTGATAAAACATGAAGTTTTTATTGAATGTGATAGATTTGTACATTCTAAAATAATGAATTCCATTCTCCATTTGAAGCTCATCCTCTTTGTTTTTATAGTATGGGACTTTTTTTAGCCAAATCCTATTTAACTCTCCCTCCTTAAAGACTTTTCTGTACATAATTCTCCATGTTTGTGAAATGCCCTGCTCTCATCCTGAGCTAGGAAGTTTCATCAACTTTGCTTTCAGTTTCCAACTTTCCCTCAACTTTGCAAATCCAACTCTTCCCTTTTTTTGACTTCTCTATTTCCAAATCCAGAAATAAGCTATCAAGCAAAATCCTCTATAAAATCCGATGATGATTCACCTACCTTTCTTCCTTCTATAAGGGTTCTATTTAATTCTCTGTGCTCCTCAGTCTCCATCCCATTTGAGCTGATGATATTGCCTTCCATTACAATGAATCATTTACACTCAGTGGCTAGTTTATTAGATACCTCCTCTTGGAGGATCAATGAATTGTGCATTCAGAGATATTCTTGTGCACACCACTGTTGTAATGCTTGAACCAGTCTGGCTATCCCTTCTGATCTCTCGCATTAACATTTATGCCCACAGAACTGCTGCTTATTGGATTTTTTTTTTTTTTTTGATTTTTGCACCGTTCTCTGTAAACTCCAGAGACTGGTGTGCATGAAAATCCCGGGAGATTAGCAGCTTCTGAGATACTTAAACCACTCCGTCTAGCACCAACAATTATTACACGATCAAAGCCACTTAGATTTCATTTCTTCCTCATTCTGATGTTTGGTCTGAACAACAACCGAACCTCTTGACCATGTGTGCATGCTTTTATACATTGAGTTGCTGCCACGTGATTAGCTGATTAGATATTTGTATCAATGAGCAGGTGTACACATGTGCCTAATAAAGTTGCCACTGAATGTATGTATTTCTATTTACAGAATCAAAGGAACGTTCCCAGCTCATAAATCTCTACTGTGCCTGATATGGTTTCACTCCTCCGCACACTCTCTCTACACCAATGAGGTTTCCATGATCTTCAGCTTACAAGCCACAGCCTCTCATATTCACCCTCTGTCTTTTCTGCCATCTACAGTATGATTTTGCCTTAAAATATAATTCCCCTTTATTTCAGTACCTTTTTGCATTTTAAAGTATCCTCCCCAATATTTTGGTTCATTCAATTAGCTATAGTACTGTACCCCTTTCGACAGCATCAATACACCTAAAATGCAAGATCAATTTGTTTACCTCTTACTTTCTGACTGTGAGTATCATAAGCACTGTTTTTTTAGTATTTCTTTCAACATAATTTATTATATTCACTGATGATGACTTGTTCACCTTTACAATTTAAGATGGTGTGCAGATTTAAAGTCAAAGTCAAAGTCAAGTTGATTGTCATATGCACAACTACATGTTGCCCAGATGCAATGAAAAGCTTACTTGCAGCAGCGTCACTGGCACAAATGTTTAAGTAATTGTCTTTGGTGAATTCCTTTGAAGAGTTTGTAAATGTGACTTTATCCAGCAGTCATGAGTCAATGCCCCACTCCACTCCATTCATGACTTCTATACTTATCCTGTAATCACCCATGCGAGTTCAAGGAGCAACATTTCATAGACACTTTCCAGCCTTCTGGACAACATAAAGTTCAATTATTGTATTTTGGTTCTTTCCTAGGTCTATTCCTAGCCCCCTTTCCCTTGCATCACCCTTACTTTGTCATCAAGTTTATCTGCCTTCTGTCATTTCAGTTTCTCCCTATAATCTTCCTCCTTTTCTCACTACCCATCCCTATCTGTGTACTCAATAAAACCCTAAACTTCTCATTCTGATAAGAGGTCATCAACCTGAAAAGTTGATGGGTTTTTTTGCTCTACTCATTCCCACTGACCTGCTGAGTACTTCTGGTGTTTCTATTTTTATTTCAGTTGAAGCTAACCACCAATACTTGGATCAAGAAATGATTTTCACACCATGCTGTAATCCAGGAGTTAGCACATCGTGTTTTGCCAGAGATCAGCCGGGGATGGTTCAGATTGTGCATCTTTTTCCTAGGGTACTGTGCTGTGAAGTGTGCTTCACTGTGTGGTACTCTCATCAGACTGCTCCCAAACTATCATTTTGCGATGTTCCTGAGAAAATTCTCATGCGGTGTAAACCTCCTGAAGAGAACAATCTGTTGTCCATCAAGTGAAGATGGCAATAAATTACCACTAGTATTAAATGCATAATTTTACTAATAAATCATATTCCTTAGAATATAATGCAAAAAAAATTATTACTTGAGATAGAGAACATGTACCAAAGAATCTGCAGTGAGAAGCTCTAGTGAGAAAGAGTTTGAAGAGGCATGTCATTCTTTTGTTCGTATTTTATCTGTTAGACTTATCTGTCTGAAGATACGTCTAGGAATGAAACAGTGTCAGATACATTATAAAAGGCAAACTATTGCCAAGAAAATAAGTCACATGTCACTGCTGAGAATCTGCATGGGGGCTACCTGATGCAGAGGTATGAAAACAGCATTTTAAGATTTGGTAAAAATACTTGTTCATCAGTTTTCTGAGTATGTAAAACCAGTGCAATCCATTAACAGCTCTACATGAGCTAATTGAGATTTGTAGCATTACCAATGCAAATTAATTGGGTATGGTAGTAGTTTGTGTTACTGGATACAACATCCACCATGGCAGCTTGGAAATTTAAATCCAGTTAAATATATTGGAATTGAAACAAAATTATCAGTAATTATGACCATTAATCATTTGAATGCAGCCCCAGCTTCTCTGATATTGGATTATAGATTGTTCCGCATGTTTCAAAGTAACATCCAAAGTGAGAGAAGGAAAGTGTACATTAGAATTAAGAGGCTTGAAAATGTAGAGATAGGCACCTTTCAAATACGTGACAGCTCAGCGTGGGACCAGATCAGGGGATGTCCATGTGAAGTAAGTCTTTTAACCACAATGCTTTACTCTGCAAGTTGAAGAGACTTGAGGTTGAAATGTTATGCAGATTACAGTTTCTAAATCTATCCATTAGTGGATCTTACTCATCTTTGTAGATTTAAATCCCCCCCCCCCCCCCGGTTTGGACAGCCATGTCTCCTTCTTAATAAGGCTCACCTGCATTGATCTCAGATCCTCATCCAGATTCACAGAGGTTCCTATGAAGACCAAGGCCTCTTTGCAGCATCATTAGAATCTCCCAGCTCCTGTTTCAGATAACCTTTGGCTACTCCTCCTGCTAATACTGGTCATTTTTCCTGTTTTTTATATTCTATTAGCTTACCAATATAAGAGCTTAGTTGTTGCAAGACAAAGCAGCATAGTAACATGAGCTCCCATTGCCATCATAGTTCTGGCATAACTAAACTGCCAGAACAGTACCTCATTCCTATCAGCAAAGTAAATCTGAACAAGTGGGATCTTATGGCACGATTCTCCACCAATGTTTTATTATTTTCCTTCTTTGTTTCATTATCTTAGAAGGATAAAGTGAACTCTTTAACCTCATCTACAGTTCACGTTAAATTGCCTTTTCCTTTAGTGTATAAGAATTGATTTCAAATATATTTTTGTATCAATCACTCCTGTCAGCTGCTGGGATCAGTGAGCCATAGATTTAGTGTTTTGACATTCATTTCCCATCAAATACATCATCTTCGCGATAAGAAAATGTCTCAGAGCCAACTCATGCATTTTGTTTCAGGTTTTCACAGCAATCATAAGCCCCTGTTGTCAACAAGCAGCAACCTAAATGCAGTTAGATTTGACTGTGAATTTATATGCACGTTTGAGAATAGAGATTTTGCAGTATATCACTAATTATGCCATTTTTAACTAATCTTTCAGGATCTAGTCATAGCTGCATCCCTCTTTGTCCTTAGGGAATGGTAGCATGCCTTCATTTCCCAACTTAACTGTATTTACAGTAAAAGCTTAAATTGATTGGCAATTATACTTACTACAATTACTGACTAATTCCAAGTAGAAACATGGGAATAAGGCATTTCCAAAACACATACTTCAAAGAAAAGTGTCTGAAAAATGACAAAAAGAACTCTAAACAATTAGAAATTTCAGTATATGATTTTTTTCTAAACTGTAAATGATAGAAATCTGAAATGAAAACAGAAAGTGCTAGAAACACACAACATGGTAGGCAACATCTGTGAAAGAGAAATAGAGTTAACATTTCAGATATCTGACCCTGACAACTGGAAACATTAATTCTGGTTCTCTTTCCACAGATGCGACCTGACTGGCTGAATTTTTGCAGCATTTTCTAATTGAGTTACAAACAAGTTCAATGAGCCTAACATTTTCATCAGGTCAATCTGCGTGCTTGGACTGAAAGCAGAAAAGATGTGTTAGATTTAATGTCAGGTATTAGATTCAACTTTTCACATCTGTTCAGGATCTTCTTGCTTGGTTCCATCCTGTTTACTGACTCACCTGAAAGTCAGAAACCTGCCTGGCATAATACATCAACATCACCTACTCTCATTCCTAAACCATTACTGCCAGAGACTGTTGCTTGTTCCTCACCATCCTTTCACAACTGCATGTTACCCTTTGACAAGATGTGGAAGATACAACATCAGGTTTCACAGATAGCTCTCTTTCAACCAAACACCTCCTTTCTCCACCACACTGTCTCAGGCATTACCAACTGCCTAGCCAGCATCCAGCACTGAATGAAGAGAAATTAAATATTCAGTAAAGAAAAATTAAAGGAAGGAAAAGCCAATGCCTAGATACAAGGGGTTCTGCAGATGCTGGAAATCTTGAGGAACATGCATAAGATGCTGGAGGAACTCAACTGGTTAGGCAGCATCTATTAAGGGGAATAAGCAGTCGATGTTTTGGGCTATGCCCTTCCATTGTCTTTGGCACCACCACAAACTCAGGATCTTAGTCACATTTATGTCCCAGGATATTATCTGAGTCTGAAGCAGATCCGTTCACAATGGTGCTGTGCTTAACAGAAAGTTTGTTCAATAAAAGTGCCAATTTTCCCTTCTGGAACATTACCCAACTCTGGCCCTGCATCACGTCATCTGCTGCTGAAATATCAGTCCATGTTTTTTTTCCTGCAGATTGTACTCCATTGTTCTCCTGTTGGCCTCCTGTCTCCTTGCCTGCAAGATCATTAAAAACTTTGCATTCTTTTCTGAAATGAGTTGCCCAAGGAGGAGATGGAGGCAGATACAATTACAACGTTAAAAAGCATTGGGTCAGATACTTGGACAGGAACAGCATAGAAAGATGTGGGCTTAATGCAGGGAAATGGCTTTAGTGCCCATAGGCATCATGACTGGTTCAGATGAGTGGGCTGAACGGACCTGTTTCTGAACTATACATTTATATGATTTCTAAGATTTCTAACCATGACTCGCTTTATCACCCCTGTGTTTGCTAACCTATCGCCATACCAAAATGAACCTGGCTTAAAATCTTTCAATTTTTTCAACTCCTTCCATGGCTTTATCATTGAGTTCTCGCCTCCTCCATTCCAAAATTTCTTCTCTAACCCTCCATTATCCCTCCAAACTGGTAGCACAGAGGCACTGCTGGTAGAGCTGTTGCCTCACAGTGCCAGAGACCCAGATTCAATCCTGAACTTAGGTACTGTACTATCTGCATAATGAGTCCTTCAGGCCTATGCAAGGCGTTGGAGAGCGATGGGCTCTGAGGGATTTAGAGCACCTGAATTGGTTAATTGTTGTTTAATAGCAGTCATTAATCATTTAGATTTCCTTGTGTTTTTCTTGAGTGACTTGCTCTTTAAAATGCAGTCTCCTGGTGCCTTCTGCTTAAGCCTGTTAAGTTTATTTTGATAGGCTCAGGGATTCTGTGTTACTTGTACTATTTAAGCGGATACCTAATTAGTGCTAATTGCAGGGTCCTAGTTTTCAGAACGTTACCTCTTGTGGTGTCACTTGGCCAAAACACCAATGTTCTTTTGGAATTATTATGAATAAACTCTCATTGCTGTCTCTACATCACAGTCTGTCTTTCCTCTAAACTTGGGTTCAGCGCACATCATGACAGTCTGTGTGGAGTTTACGTATTCTTTCTGTGACTTTGTGAGTTTCCCTCTGGTGCTCCATTTTCCTCCAATATCTCAAAGGCAGGTGGGTTCATAAGTTAATTGGCACTGTGAGCTTCCCCCAGTATGTCGGTGAGTGGTAGAATCTGGGGGAGTTGGGAGAATCAAACTGGAATCGATATAAAGGATGATTGTTAGTGGGTGTGGATTCAAAGGGCTGAAGGGCCCCTTTCTGTGCTGTGTGATTCTATGATTCTATAAACTATTCTAGCCCTTTATGCCTCCTACATCTTTGCAATCTAGATTCAAATCTGTTTTATTTTTTATTTTATTTTAATTTTTTATTTAGAGATACAGCATAGGACTGGTCCTTCCAGCCCAGCCCAGCGATTTAACACTAGTCTAATCACAGGACAATTTACAAGGACCAATTAACCTGCTAACCAGTACATTGATAGACTGTGAGAGGAAATCAGAGCACCCAGAGGAAACCCACATGGCCACGGGGAGAATGTACAACCTTCTTACATAAAGCACCGAAATAGAACTACAAACTCCAATGCCCCAAGCTGTAATAGCATTACACTAACCACAACACTGCTGTCGCACCCCACAATTACATTAGACAGGATTTTAATTGCTGCACAATTGGTGGTTCTAGAATTTGCAGCACAAAAACACCACTTTAATCTCCTTTACTCCTTATCCGGTAATCATTTTAAAGGAAGAGCTGTTGCCCCTAACGGTGACATAGAACTGTTCAGCATTGTTTTGGAATAAGGTGTCACTCATTTAAAAAGAATGAGGAAAAATTCCTTCTCCCAGAGGACAGAGATTCTTTGGAAATCTCTAACCCCAGAGCGCTGTGCTCATTGAATATATTCAAAATTAGTTAATCAAGGCAACAAGGAGCAAAGTGGAATCAAGGTCAAGTTCAGATCAGCCATGACTGAATATTAGATCAGGTATAAGAGTCCCTAGAGCTTCTCCTTCCTCATTAGTCCTTCATCCTGTTTCCTTCTTCTGTGGATCAGTGTCAAACTTTGACTTGAAACATTAATATTTAGCATTTAGAAAAGTTTAATTATAATAGAGGTGCTGTATAACTGTTGCTTCTAACAATGAACTGTTGTTAGTTATTTTTAGCATTTAGCTCACTGAGAATTTAATGCCAAAGAAATTATTTCAGGAAATCTAAAATTTAGTAGATCGGCAGACTGCTTTGTCAAGCACCTTTGCTCCATCTGCAACAGGGAAGATTTCCCAGTGGCCAGTCATTTTAATGCCTCGCCCCATTCCCATTCCAACATATTGGACCATGGCCTCCTCTACTGCCACGATGAGGCCACTCTCATGTTGCAGGAGCAACACTTCACATTCCGTTTGGGTAGCCTCCAACCTGATGGCAAGAACATCAGTTTCTCCAGCTTCCAGTAATTTCTTCTCCCTCCTCCTTTGCTCCTTTTCCATTCCCCATTCTGGGCTCCACTCTTCCTCCTTCCCTTTCTCCCATGGTCCACTCTCCTCCCCGATCAGATTCCTTCTTCTTCAGCTCTGTACCTTTTCCAGCTATCACTTCCATGACTCTTACTTCATCCACCACCCTCTCTGCCCCCCACCAGTCTACCTTTCCCCTCACCTGGCTTCACCTATCATCATCCAGCTTGAACTCCTTCCCATCCCCTCCCCCACCTTCTTATTCTGGCTTCTTCCCCCTTCCTTTCCAGTCCTGATGAAAGGCCTTGGTCTGAAACGTTGGCTTTTATTCTTCTCCATAGATGCTGCCTGACCTGCTGAGTTGCTCCAGCATTTTTGTGTGTGGCTCGGATTTCCAGCATCAGCAGAATCTCTTGTGTTTAAAAAATCTATAGACAAGAAGAATGTGTTGGAAGATGAAAAAAGGATCATTCTAAAGAGAAATAATTGATCTTACTTATCTTGTCCAAAATGAAATAAATAACCAGTCATACAAAATCATACCAAGCAGAAAATCAGAAGTTGCTCTCTTGATCAGAAGGTCTTCCTTGACGGTTGGTAATTTGATGATGTTCGTCATGGTGTTCCACTTATAAGGCATTCTGACTAACTGGGTGGGATGCAAGAAAGCTGTCATTTTTACCTCAGGCAGAACACAAAGCTCATACATTGTGGTTGGACAAAATATTGTTTTTATTGTTCCATAGGATTATTTTCTGTTCCTGTTAAAACTGTTTCTGGCAGCAGTGATTTACCCAAATGAAATCAGCTTGATCTGAACCTTGATTTTTCACTTCCAAACACAAAATCCAGTGTATTTAAGAGAGGAGTAGACATCAAATCCACAAGTTTAACGAACTTAGTTAATTTCAAATGATGGTTAAGTGCAAGAAATGAAAATATTTCATTGATACAAAGTAACATATACAATATTCTGGAGGAACTCAGCAGGTCAGGCAGCATCTATGCAAAATAATAAAGAGACGATGTTTTGGGGCAAGACCCTTCACCAGGACCCAAAAAGTCAACTCTTTATTCTTTTCCATAAATGCTGCCTGACCTGCTGAGTTCCTCCAGTATTTTGTGTGTGTTACTTTGGATTTCCAGTATCTGCAGAATCTCTTGTGTTTACCCTTTATATAAAAATAGGTGATTTCTGACAGAAGAGTCCAATGGAATTTTTCCTCGTCTTACCAAGTAATCTCATATAATTTACTGCCTAACTATGCACCTAACTGAATGTCTATTAAACACAGAGTGAGACAGGAGCAGACTAACATAGAAACTTGGAATGCACCCGTATCAGTACCAACAGAGCCAACAAAACTTTGATGAAAATTGACAACCGGACAAAATTAACATGGCAAATGAATAACCATTCAAAATCAATGAGATATTGAGTCGTCTTCCTCATGTCAAATTACTGAGTTAACCTGCTGGTAATCAGGTATGAGAGATCAGTAGGAAAGGATTCACAATGAAGGCTGTCCACTCTTATAAAATCTCAATTTTTTCATGTGTAAAATAAGCTCATTCTGACACAGTTACACAATTCAATAGATCTCACTGGATTGCTTTTTTTTCATCACATGCAAAATTCTGGCTTTTTTGTGGAAATATATCATTTTAATTTATTGGTTCTGATGTGGGAACTTTATATTAGTTATTAATCAAACGCTGGAAATCTGAAATTAAAACAGAGAGTGCTACAAACAGTCAGGAGCACAGGCAGGCTTTGTGGAAAGAGAAACAGAGTTAACATTTAGGTCAAAAACCCTTTTTCAAAACATTCCCTCACTCTCTCAGCAGCTTGGTATCACCTTAAATTTTGGTCTGTCTCTTTCTGTCATACACCAATAGGACTTGTTTCATATTTCCATGTTTTTCAGAGTGAAATCATATTATAAAGTTCTTTCAGAATTGGAGTTGATACATTGCAAGACTTTGAACATTCGTCTTGTTAGCAAATGGGATATCAGATAATGATTGAGAAAACCCTTAAAAAACAAAATTGAACATACAAAGCTAGTTATCAACAGGAATTCTGCAGATGCTGGAAATTCAAGCATCACACATCAAAGTTACTGGTGAATGCAGCAGGCCAGGCAGCATCTCCAGGAAGAGGTGCGGTTGACGTTTCAGGCCGAGACCCTTCGTCAGGACTAACTGAAGGAAGAGTTAGTAAGAGATTTGAAAGTGGGAGGGGGAGGGGAGATCCAAAATGATCGGAGAAGACAGGAGGGGGAGGGATAGAGCCGACAGCTGGACAGGTGATTGGCAAAAGGGATATGAGAGGATCATGGGACAGGAGGTCCGGGAAGAAAGACAAGGCGGGGGGACCCAGAGGATGGGCAAGGGGATATCCAGAGGGACAGAGGGAGAAAAAGGAGAGTGAGAGAAAGAATGTGTGTATAAAAATAAATAACAGATGGGGTACGAGGGGGAGGTGGGGCATTAGCGGAAGTTAGAGAAGTCGATGTTCATGCCATCAGGTTGGAGGCTACCCAGACGGAATATAAGGTGTTGTTCCTCCAACCTGAGTGTGGCTTCATCTTTACAGTACAGGAGGCCATGGATAGACATGTCAGAATGGGAATGGGATGTGGAATTAAAATGTGTGGCCACTGGGAGATCCTGCTTTCTCTGGCGGACAGAGTGTAGGTGTTCAGCAAAGCGGTCTCCCAGTCTGCGTCAGGTCTCGCCAAAATATAAAAGGCCACATCCGGAGCACCGGACACAGTATATCACCCCAGCCGTCTCACAGGTGAAGTGTCGCCTCACCTGGAAGGACTGTTTGGGGCCCTGAATGGTGGTAAGGGAGGAAGTGTAAGGGCATGTGTAGCACTTGTTACGCTTACACGGATAAGTGCCAGGAGGGAGATCAGTGGGGAGGGATAGGGGGGACGAATGGACAAGGGAGTGATCCCTGCGGAAAGCAGAGAGCGGGGGGGGAGGGAAAGATGTGTTTAGTGGTGGGATCCCGTTGGAGGTGGCAGAAGTTACGGAGAATAATATGTTGGACCCGGAGGCTGGTGGGGTGGTAGGTGAGGACCAGGGGAACCCTATTCCTAGTGGGGTGGCGGGAGGATGGAGTGAGAGCAGATGTACGTGAAATGGGGGAGATGCGTTTAAGAGCAGAGTTGATAGTGGAGGAAGGGAAGCCCCTTTCTTTAAAAAAGGAGGACATCTCCCTCGTCCTAGAATGAAAAGCCTCATCCTGAGAGCAGATGCGGCGGAGACGGAGGAATTGCGAGAAGGGGATGGCGTTTTTGCAAGAGACAGGGTGAGAAGAGGAATAGTCCAGATAGCTGTGAGAGTCAGTAGGCTTATAGTAGACATCAGTGGATAAGCTGTCTCCAGAGACAGAGACAGAAAGATCTAGAAAGGGGAGGGAGGTGTCAGAAATGGACCAGGTAAACTTGAGGGCAGGGTGAAAGTTGGAGACAAAGTTAATAAAGTCAACGAGCTCTGCATGCGTGCAGGAATCAGCGCCAATGCAGTCGTCGATGTAGCGAAGGAAAAGTGGGGGACAGATACCAGAATAGGCACGGAACATAGATTGTTCCACAAAGCCAACAAAAAGGCAAGCATAGCTAGGACCCATACGGGTGCCCATAGCTACACCTTTAGTTTGGAGGAAGTGGGAGGAGCCAAAGGAGAAATTATTAAGAGTAAGGACTAATTCCGCTGGACAGAGCAGAGTGGTGGTGGAGGGGAACTGATTAGGTCTGGATTCCAAAAAGAAGCGTGGAGCTTTGAGACCTTCCTGATGGGGGATGGAAGTATATAGGGACTGGACATCCATGGTGAAAATAAAGCGGTGGGGGCCAGGGAACTTAAAATCATCCAAAAGTTTAAGAGCGTGAGAAGTGTTGAAAATAAAGCGGTGGGGGCCAGGGAACTTAAAATCATCGAATGAAAATAAAGCGTCCGGTGCCTCTGGGTCCAACATATTATTCTCCGTAACTTCCGCCACCTCCAACAGGATCCCACCACTAAGCACATCTTTCCCTCCCCCCACCTCTCTGCTTTCCGCAGGGATCGCTCCCTACGCGACTCCCTTGTCCATTAGTCCCCCCCATCCCTCCCCACTGATCTCCCTCCTGGCACTTATCCTTGTAAGCGGAACAAGTGCTACACATGCCCTTACACTTCCTCCCTTACCACCATTCAGGGCCCCAAACAGTCCTTCCAGGTGAGGCGACACCTCACCTGTGAGTCGGCTGGGGTGATATACTGCGTCCGGTGCTCCCGATGTGGCCTTCTATATATTGGCGAGACCCGACGCAGACTGGGAGACCGCTTTGCTGAACACCTACGCTCTGTCCGCCAGAGAAAGCAGGATCTCCCAATGGCCACACATTTTAATTCCACATCCCATTCCCATTCTGACATGTCTATCCACGGCCTCCTGTACTGTAAAGATGAAGCCACACTCAGGTTGGAGGAACAACACCTTATATTCCGTCTGGGTAGCCTCTAACCTGATGGCATGAACATCGATTTCTCTAACTTCCGCTAATGCCGCACCTCCCCCTCGTACCCCATCCATTATTTATTTATATGCACACATTCTTTCTCTCACTCTCCTTTTTCTCCCTCTGTCCCTCTGAATATACCTCTTGCCCATCCTCTGGGTTCCCCCCCCCTTGTCTTTCTTCCCGGACCTCCTGTCCCATGATCCTCTCATACCCTTTTGCCAATCACCTGTCCAGCTCTTGGCTCCATCCCTCCCCCTCCTGTCTTCTCCTATCATTTTAGATCTCCCCCTCCCCCGCCCACTTTCAAATCTCTTACTAACTCTTCCTTCAGTTAGTCCTGATGAAGGGTCTCGGCCTGAAACGTCGACTGTACCTCTTTCTAGAGATGCTGCCTGGCCTGCTGCGTTCACCAGCAACTTTGATGTGTGTTGATACAAAGCTAGTAATGGGAATCCAAAGAAAGCAGCAGAGAGGGAAGTAACATGTTAAGATGCTGCTCATTTAAGTCAGATTTACTTCTCATGCCATCTGCTTTGGTGCTCTGATGAGTTGCTGAGGCTTTTGTTTTGCCTTTATGTTGATAGTAAATATTCCATTTTTGAAGAAACATGCTTCTATTTAAAACAGAGATTGAATCTTTTGTAATAGCATTGGATGACACTGCAGATGAGAATAGCAGAAGAAAAGGAATGAGATCTTTCTCTTTGTGTACAAACTCATAAAACATAAGAAACATAAGAAACAGGAGCAGGAGTAGGCCATCCGGCCCATCGAGACTGCTCCACCATTCAATAAGATCATGGCTGATCTGGCCATGGACTCATCTCCACCTACCTGCCTTTTCCTCATAACTTTTAATTCCCCTACTATGCAAAAATCTATCCAACCTTATCTTAAATATATTTATTGAGGTAGCCTCCACTGCTTCATTAGGCAGAGAATTCCACAGATTCATCACTCTCTGGGAAAAGCAGTTGCTCCTCATCTCTGTCCTAAATCTACTCCCTCAATTCTTGAGGCTATGTCCCCTAGTTCTACTAAAAATATTTAGTAAGGAGCATATAGACTGCCATATTGAAAAAGGACAGAATGTATAAAAGGATCCAGAGGGATCGTGATCAAGAATAAAATGGGAAAATATTGAGACATGAGGAACTGAGGCAATGTGGATAAATATACCAAATATGCTAGTAAAAATACTGTTCCAAGTACAAGGTGATTGTTGTGTGTCACATCTGTCTCTGTTTGTACTCTTGTTGAAAGAAAATTGTACCATTTTCAAATGTTTTGATTATATAGTTTTATGATACAAATCAAATGTCATTAGTGAGATTTGAGCTGCAGTAAGATATGGTGCACACAACACTGTTAGCTAACGCTGGATAAACAGTTAATTTGATTAAAAGTTTCACTCCTTGTTATTTCCTGCAGACCAGATTACACAAGTTGAGGATATACTGGAGGTCACAATATCTACAGTTTTAAAGAATGCAATAAGCTACATTATGGATTTTCAATATTTTGCATTTTTATTGAATATAAATACAGTATTAATCCACATTCACCTTTGCGAATACCACAACATAATTTCATGGGCTCACACCTTTAAGGATTTGTGTAAGTGCACCCCTAAGTCCCTCTGTTAATTTATAGTTTTCTAAATAATATACCTGTAATGTCAAGAATATGCTCTCTGTATCAATCCTCCCAAAGTGCAGCCCTTAAAATGTCTCCACATTGAACTCCATCTGCCATATACTTAATACTTTGGCTCAGTTTACTATCCTGTCTACATCAGCCCGAAGCTCATATAGTTCAGCTCAACATTGTCCAGTGGCCATTGCTGGTTGTAAATCATCCACATTCCTCCCTTCACTAACTCCAAACATTATTGCCCCTGAACCCATCCTCCACTACCCTACAAGGCACTCTCTTGGCTGGAACCTTGGGGACCCTGGTTGGGAAGTCATTCTTCCAGCTGAGGCCTGAAGATTGACAGCTAGAGACAAGGGGGTTGCATGGGAAGAGAGGCTTGCCCACTCTTGCCAGGGGCATATTAAATAATGCTGCAGACATTCAGCAGGTCAAACACCATCTGTGAAAAGTGAAACAGCATCCCATGACAAGCAGCAAATTCTGTTTTTCTTACAAGTGATGCTGCCTGGCCTACTGACTGTTTAGAGCATCTTCTGTTTTTGTTTAGATTTCCAGCATCGGTGAGTTTTGACTTTCACATTTATCTGAGGTACATTCTTAGCTGCCAAAACACCGTCAGCTGAGAAATCTCCTCAGGTCATGTGGAGTAAGCATTAAACAACAGAGCAAAAAATACAGATGCTGGAAGTCTGAAAATTTAAAATATAATTCTAGAAAGACTCAGTATGTCAGGTGGCATCTGTGGTAAGTGAAAAGCTGAGCTACTGTTGCAGATAATGACCTTATCTTTAAATTACAGAGAAATGCTGGCATGATGAGAATGAAGAGAAGGTCTGTGCTGGGGTGGAAACCTAGAGAGATTAAATGCTCAGTGATGGTGTTGCTTGCAAGAGAGTAATGTAGGATGATTAATTGGAAATAATCTGTCTGAAGGAGATGTAAATAAAACAATGTGGAACCTGCAATAGACCATGAAATGCTAGAAATCCCCAGTAGGCCAGGCAACGCCTGTGAGAAGAAGAGGTAACGTAATAGAAGGATGCACTTTATTCAGAAGTGACTGGGCTTGATTTAATTGCAAACTAGTTATCTGTAACAAGAGAGCTATGGACAGTAGCAAACTCAAGTGCAAAGTAAGATCTAGAATTAACTTAGACTCAAAATAAACAAGACGACACAAAACAAAATCCAAAAGGCAAACTCACAAAACATTACACACTTAACCTCTGCTTTACTGATACTAATGTGCATTTCCACATTTTCTTTCTTTAATGCCCTCTTTGCCAACTCATCCACCCTCTCATTCCCCTTCACCCCTACATGTGCTGGAACCCATAGAAATTTTACCTGACCTCCCTGATTTGCAATTCTTGTAACTAACTGAAGGACTTCATAAAGTACATCTTGCCGACTGTTTGTGTGAAAAGACCTTAAACTTGCTAGAACTGAGGATGAATCTGAACATATCAATGCTTTGGCTTGTCTGGCTTTCTGCACCCATTGCAACGCAACCAACACTGCCAGCATCTCCACTGTAAACACCCCTAACTTATTAGATGTTCTTCTGCTGATTCCAATTTCTTTTGCTGGTATTACCACCCCAAACCCTGTCACTCCTGTTTCAGGTTCCTTTGCACCATCCATATAAATGTGAGTATAATCACTATACTTTTCCATCACATGACAGTTAAATGCATTTACCAAATCTGTTTTATATCTTTCTTTCCTTTTTACCTCTAACAAATGCCAGTCTATGTCAGGCCATACAAGCTTCCATGGAGCTACAACCGGATAAACTACTGAAGGACTTATCCTCAGATCAAATACTCCACATTCTTTCGCGATATCATTCCTTACCCGACTAAAGGTATCCCTCTGAAACCTCCCATTTCCCCAGCACTCCTGCAACACTCCTTTAGTAGGGTGAGAATCATTGTGCCCCTGCAAGTTAGCCCAGTAGTTTGCCATCAGTTGCATCCTTCTTAGCTCCAAAGGCATTATTCCCATTTCTACCTGTAGGGCTGACACTGGTGACGTTTTAAAAGCCCACTGCACACTCTCAAGGCCTGAGCCTGAATCACATCCAGTTTCCTTATAAGAGACCTAGCTGCTGATCCATATACTATATTTCCATAATCCAATACAGATCTTACTAAAGCCACATACATTCTCTTCAAAGCTGAACAACTTGCTCCCCATTCCCTACCAGTCAAACATCTCATCACATTTATTACTTTTTTACATTTCTCCTCAACTTTCCTGATATGGTCTGCCCATGTTAATCGTGAATCAAATATAACTCCCAGAAATTTAAATGATGCAACCCTTTCTAATTCAACCCCATACATCCTTAACTTCTTCCCTACCTCAACCCTTCTCCGGTAAAAAATACAGTTTGAGTTTTATCTACTGAAAATCTACATCCCCAATCATAACCCCACTCCACCACTTCATCAATTGCTTCTTGTAGTTTCCTGATTATATAGTCTATGTTCCTGCCTCTTTTCCACAAGGCCCCATCATCCGCAAACAGTGACCTACCTATATCCACTGGTACCTTTGTGAAATCATTGATCATAATCATGAAAAGTAATGGGCTAATCACACTACCTTGAAACATAGAAACATAGAAACATAGAAAATAGGTGCAGGAGTAGGCCATTCGGCCCTTCGAGCCTGCACCGCCATTTATTATGATCATGGCTGATCATCCAACTCAGAACCCAGCCTTCCCTCCATACCCCCTGACCCCTGTAGCCACAAGGGGCATATCTAACTTCCTTTTAAACATAGCTAATGAACTGGCCTCAACAGTTTGCTGTGGCAGAGAATTCCACAGATTCACCACTCTCTGTGTGAAGAAGTTTTTCCTAACCTCGGTCCTAAAAGGCTTCCCCTCTATCCTCAAACTGTGACCCCTCGTTCTAGACCTCCCCAACATCGGGAACAATCTTCCCGCATCTAGCCTGTCCAATCCCTTTAGGATCTTATACGTTTCAATCAGATCCCCCCTCAATCTTCTAAATTCCAACGAGTACAAGCCCAGTTCATCCAGTCTTTCTTCATATGAAAGACCTGCCATCCCAGGAATCAATCTGGTGAACCTTCTTTGTACTCCCTCTATGGCAAAGATGTCTTTCCTCAGATTAGGGGACCAAAACTGCACACAATACTCCAGGTGTGGTCTCACCAAGGCCTTGTACAACTGCAGTAGTACCTCCCTGCTCCTGTACTCGAATCCTCTCGCTATAAATGCCAGCATACCGTTCGCCTTTTTCACCGCCTGCTGTACCTGCATGCCCACTTTCAATGACTGGTGTATAATGACACCCAGGTCTCGTTGCACCTCCCCTTTTCCTAATCGGCCACCATTCAGATAATAATCTGTTTTCCTATTTTTGCCACCAAAGTGGATAACTTCACATTTATCCACATTAAATTGCATCTGCCATGAGTTTGCCCACTCACCCAACCTATCCAAGTCACCCTGCATCCTCTTAGCATCCTCCTCACTGCTAACACTGCCACCCAGCTTCGTGTCATCCGCAAACTTAGAGATGCTGCATTTAATTCCCTCATCCAAGTCATTAATATATATTGTAAACAACTGGGGTCCCAGCACTGAGCCTTGCGGTACCCCACTAGTCACCGCCTGCCATTCTGAAAAGGTCCCGTTTATTCCCACTCTTTGCTTCCTGTCTGCTAACCAATTCTCCACCCACACCAATACCTTACCCCCAATACCGTGTGCTTTAAGTTTGCACACTAATCTCCTGTGTGGGACCTTGTCAAAAGCCTTTTGAAAATCCAAATATACCACATCCACTGGTTCTCCCCTATCCACTCTACTAGTTACATCCTCAAAAAATTCTATGAGATTCGTCAGACATGATTTTCCTTTCACAAATCCATGCTGACTTTGTCCGATCATTTCACCGCTTTCCAAATGTGCTGTTATCACATCCTTGATAACTGACTCCAGCAGTTTCCCCACCACCGACGTTAGGCTAACCGGCCTATAATTCCCCGGTTTCTCTCTCCCTCCTTTTTTAAAAAGTGGGGTTACATTAGCCACCCTCCAATCCTCAGGAACTAGTCCAGAATCTAACGAGTTTTGAAAAATTATCACTAATGCATCCACTATTTCTTGGGCCACTTCCTTAAGCACTCTGGGATGCAGACCATCTGGCCCTGGGGATTTATCTGCCTTCAATCCCTTCAATTTACCTAACACCACTTCCCTACTAACATGTATTTCGCTCAGTTCCTCCATCTCACTGGACCCTCTGTCCCTTACTATTTCTGGAAGATTATTTATGTCCTCCTTAGTGAAGACAGAACCAAAGTAATTATTCAATTGGTCTGCCATGTCCTTGCTCCCCATAATCAATTCACCTGTTTCTGTTTGCAGGGGACCTACATTTGTCTTTATCAGTCTTTTCCTTTTTACATATCTATAAAAGCTTTTACAGTCCGTTTTTATGTTCTCTGCCAGTTTTCTCTCATAATCTTTTTTCCCCTTCCTAATTAAGCCCTTTGTCCTCCTCTGCTGAACTCTGAATTTCTCCCAGTCCTCAGGTGAGCCACTTTCTCTGGCTAATTTGTATGCTACTTCTTTGGAATTGATACTATCCCTAATTTCTCTTGTCAGCCACGGGTGCACTACCTTCCTTGATTTATTCTTTTGCCAAACTGGGATGAACAATTGTTGTAGTTCATCCATGCAACCTTTAAATGCTTGCCATTGCATATCCACCGTCAATCCTTGAAGTGTCATTTGCCAGTCTATCTTAGCTAATTCACGTCTCATACCTTCAAAGTTACCCCTCTTTAAGTTCAGAACCTTTGTTTCTGAATTAACTACGTCACTCTCCATGTTAATGAAGAATTCCACCATATTATGGTCACTCTTACCCAAGGGGCCTCTCACGACAAGATCGCTAATTAACCCTTCCTCATTGCTCAAAACCCAGTCCAGAATAGCCTGCTCTCTAGTCGGTTCCTCGACATGTTGGTTCAAAAAACCATCCCGCATACATTCCAAGAAATCCTCTTCCTCAGCACCTTTACCAATTTGGTTCACCCAGTCTACATGTAGATTGAAGTCACCCATTATAACTGCTGTTCCTTTATTGCACACATTTCTAATTTCCTGTTTAATACCATCTCCGACCTCACTACTACTGTTAGGTGGCCTGTACACAACTCCCACCAGCGTCTTCTGCCCCTTAGTGTTACGCAGCTCTACCCATATCGATTCCACATCTTCCCGGCTTATGTCCTTCCTTTCTATTGCGTTAATCTCTTTTTTAACCAGCAACGCCACCCCACCTCCCCTTCATGTCTATCCCTCCTGAATATTGAATATCCCTGAACGTTGAGCTCCCATCCCTGGTCACCCTGGAGCCATGTCTCTGTGATCCCAACTATATCATAATCATTAATAACAATCTGCACTTTCAATTCATCCACCTTATTACGAATGCTCCTTGCATTGACACATAAAGCCTTCAGGCGCTCTTTTACAACTCTCTTAGCCCTTTTTAATGCTTGCCCTGGATTTGTCGGCCTGCCACTTTTACTTTTGAGGTGTGCCATTTTCCACTATGTACTGTTTTGATAATTCTGATCCAATCCGAACTTGAATTTTTCTACCAAACAAAAAATCTTTAATCCAATTAAAAACTCTCCCACCAACCCCCATCTTGTGCAGTTTAATTAATAATCCTTCCTTCCACATCATATCATAGGCTTTTTCAATGTCAAAGAACACTGCCACAACTGACTCTCTATTTGCCTGGGCCTTCCTTATTTCAGTCTCTAACATAATCACTGAGTCCATGGAATCCCTTCCCTTTCTAAAACCACTCTGATAACTTGCCAGCATTCCCCTTTTCTCAAGCTCATATGATAACCTTTCTGTTATCATCCTTTCCATTATCTTACATATACTTGATGTTAATGCAATTGGTCTGTAGCTAGTGGGTTTTGACAGATCCTTGCCAGGCTTCCTCATTGGAATTACTACTGCTTCTTTCCATGCACTTGGTAATCTTCCCTCCTCCCACACTGTTATAAAAATGAAGCAACTTCAAGAGCGCTCCTTCTCCTAGATTTTTTAGCATCACAGAGCATATCAGATCTTTCCCTGGGGAGGTTGGTCTCGATCTCTTTATTGCTCTCACTATTTCTGCTAATGTAAATGGATCAATTATATCATGTTCCTTCCCTCCTGCTTAACACACCTGGGTGTTGGCTCATTATTCTTTCCCTTCTTCTTCTCCCTTCTTCAGACAAATTTTCTGAACTGTGTATCAGTACAAATGACTTGGCCATGACCTCAGCCTTATCCCTACTGGAGACTGCAGTTTCCTCCTCAGATATCATTACTGGATATTCCCATTCCCTTCTATCTCCTCCCATCCTCTTAATCATTCCCCATATCTCTCCCACAGGTGTTGTTCTTCCTACCTTGTCGCAAAAACTCCTCCAACTTGCCCTTTTAGCTTGACGTATAGTTCTTCTCACCACTGCCTGTGCTTTCTTATATTGAACCAAATGCTGCATATTATGGGTTCTTTTAACTAGCCTGAATGCTCTATTTCTGTTTTTTACAGCCTGACAACATTCCTCTGTCCACCATGGTACCAGTTTTCTAATCATCCTATTTTTACTCCTAGGTATAGATCCTTCTGCTGCCATGATAATTGCTGAAGTCACCTGACTGTTTAATTCATCTACATTTCCAGAAATATCAATCTTTGTCAACCCTTCTTCACTCAACTTCTGGAACTTACCCCAATCAGCTTTTTCAAACACCCACTTTGGGGTTCCGCCACCTGGTCTTACTTCAACTCTTTCACCCACTGAACACAAAACTGGGTAGTGATCACTGCCTGCTGTTGAAGCAGTCCAAACTCCCCAGTTACTAATGCCAGCCAAGGTATTAGACACTAACGTAATATCTAACACTGACTCAGTTCCTGTTGTTATATCTATCCTTGTGCCGCTACCATCATTCATACACACCAAATCCCTTTCTTCCATCAAATCTTCAATTACCTTTCTATTTGGATCTGTAATCTGATCCCCCCATATTGTGCTATGAGCATTGAAATCTGCACACCACACTACTTTATGTCTGTTTTGTCCTTGTATCTTTAATAGGCTGTCCAAATCCAAACTTTTACATGGATTGTTGTAGTTAATTATAACCACTCCCTCCCCTCTCTCCCACACTTCCACCACTATGTATTCCTGATCATCTCCTTTCTCCAGTACCCTATATGGTATACCTTGCTTGATTAACATAGCACAACCCCCTCCTCCCCCTAGATTTCTATCTTTCCTTATCATTGTATACCCATATACCACAAAGTCTAAAGTTGGTTTCAACCAAGTTTCCTGAATACACACTACATCCGGTTTTACAAACATTTCTTTAATAAAGTGCTTGAATTCCTGGCTATTGGCCAGTAAGCTCCTTGCATTCCATTGTAAAAGAATCACCATAATTAGTATTAACCAACACATGACACTTCCTGGCTTGACTGATTACTGAGGTTCTCCCTCACTTCCTCCCATGTCAGTCCTACTAACCCTAAATGGTTTACTGCTGCTTTTACCACCAGCTGAATTTTGTCACTTTTTGACTTTACCTCAGCAGTACTATTAATCACTCCTGCAATGAATGTTACTAGAGCCTTTTTGTCTACATAAATCCTGTCATTTGTTCTTTGTTGCATCTCTCGTATCCCTGTTGCTCCCTGTTCATTAGGAGCATTATTCTGTTCTCTTGACATTCTTACAGCTTCTGCATAAGTGATCTGTCTTTTCACTCTTATTTCTTGAATTTTAGTCTCCTATCTGACAACCTCACACCCACTATATGCAACATTATGAGCTCCTCCACAATTGCAGCATTTTGGTTGAACTCCTGTTCCACACTTTCCATATTCATGATCACCCCCACATCTAGCACATCTCCTCTGCCTTTTACAGTTTTTAGCCACGTGTCCAAACCTTTGACAATTATAGCACCTCAATGGCTTTGCCACATACACCCTCACTGGGTAACTCATGAAACCCAGGAACACCTTCCTTGGCACTCTTTCTTCTTCAAATTCAATCAATACAGATTCACTTTCCTTTTTCACTCCCTCCTTTGTTGTTTTCAGTCTTTGAACATTCATTAATTTCCCTCCTTTGATATTCCTCTTTATCTCCTCCATACTTATACTCATTGGTATCCCTGTGATCACTCCTTTACAACCACTGTTTTGTGCTCCCACCCTCCTAGTGTATTCCACCTTGCATTTTCCTATCTTTTTTAGCTTGAGTGCTTTCTCAAGTTGTTCCTCATTCGCACATCTTACCAATAAGTTGCCATCATTAAGGACTTCTACAAATACTATTTCCCCTATCTTATTTGTCAGAGTTGTTGTTAGCACAAACAGGTTAATTTTCTTCATATGTCCCTGAGCCTTCTCATTAAACCTAATTATAACAACACCTCCTCTCTGAGCTTGTTCATCTTCCTCACTTTCAGAGCTTTCTCCACTATCATTTCTTATTCTTTTATTCCCTTTGTCTTGGTTTTTATTCATCCAACCCCTCACTACCTCCTCATTCCCTTTATTTCTCCCTTCACAATAATCCACCTCTCCCCAGCTGCCTACCTCTGGTCCCAAGTCTCTATCCCTCTCCTTCTCCACTTTCTTGCCCTCAACCCCGCCTCTTATCTTGTCCACCATTACCAGACCCACACAACCCCCTCCCAGCAATTTCCATTCCTTCCCCACTCTCTTTCCCTCAACAGGTTCCAAAACACACTCACGCATCAAGCAAAACACAGCCAGCTTCCAGCAGCAGCCCACACTCCAAAAAAGTCAAGCACTAGGTGTCTGTCTGTCTGTGTGTGTCTGTCTGTCTGTCTGTCTGTCTGTCTGTCTGTCTGTCTGTCTGTCTGTCTGTCTGTCTGTCTGTCTGTCTGTCTGTCTGTCTGTCTCTTGTTTTACAGTGGTTGGCATCCAGCTTAATGGTGCATTACCGCCACCCTCTACTCCAGAATGTGCACTGGACATACATTCTCAAGCACTAGGTGGTCAGCACAAGGCCTTTAAGTACAGACTTTCCATGAAGGAATGTGGCAGGCAATAATTGGTAGTCTGAGTCTTAAAGGGACAGTGACAGCCAATCATACTCCGGGGAACTGGAGCGCCGAAACTTGGATGACTGCTGCTGTTCAGTTGGGACGACGATATTATCTTGGTAACCAGTAATTTGGTGTATTTCAGAAAAAGGCAGACTAATATTTAAGGTGGTACTAAGCTAACCATTTCAAGCTAATCCATTTATCTATGGTCAAATTTATTAATCCATTTTCTGAAATTGTTGACTTCAGTGTTGAGTTCTAAGAACTGGAACATATAGAGTCAGAAGATGAAATGTTGTTCCTTGAGCTTTCATCAGGTTTTGTGGAAATAGCATAAGAGGCCAAGATAGAGAGATCAGAAAGAGAATGATGAATTAAATTAGAAACATGGCATTATTGTTGTGGACAGAAAGGAGTATTCTGCAAAACAGCCAGCCAATCTGTGCTTGGTTTCTCCAGTGTAGAGAAAATCATACGATAAGCCTCAAATTCCATACACAGGATTGAAAGAAATAACAGTGTGAAACACTACCTCACCTGGAAGAAACATTTGGGTCCCTGGATGCCGGGAAGGGAAATGCCAGAAGGTCAGGTTTTGCATCTCCTGCAGTTACAAGGAAAGGTGCCCTGAGAAGGAAGGTAAGACTTGGTGGAATCAAGCAAATGGCTGCAGACACAGAAACTGCAAATGTTGGAGTCTGGAGTGAAAAAACAAACTGCTGAAGGAACTCAGCAGTTCAGAAAGCATCTGCAGATGGAAATGGACAGTCAACACTTTGTGTTGAAACACCTCATCTGGACTTCAAGTTGCTATATCACCTAGAAGGAATGCTTAGGGCACTGGGTAAGTTGAGAGTAAATGGGCTGGTGTTCCATCTCCTTCAGTTACAAAGGACAGGTAGAATTGGAAGGGGAATAATGTTGCGGGTGAATAAGGAGTGAACTAGTGAGCACAAAGGGAATGGAGAGGGTGTGAAGATATAGTTGGTCATCGCATGATGTTGAAGGTGAAAGACATTATAGAGGACAATTAATTGGATAAAGAGGGTGATGGAGAAGACACTAGGAACCTTATCTTGAAAGCACATGAAAGAATCAGGATTAGAACCAGAATCAAAATAAGTGTCGAGTTTATTATCACTGACCTATGTCATGAAATTTGTTGTTTTGTGGTAGCAGTACAGTTCAAGCCTTAAAAGTGTACCAGACATTAAAATGAAAGATAAATAATTAATTATTGTGAAAGATGAACAGCAAGGTCATGTTCATGGGTTCATGGGCCTTTCAGAAATATGATGGCAGAGGGGAAGAAGCTGTTCTTAAAATGTTGTGTGTGGGTCTTCAGGCTTCCGTACACCCGCCCAGATGATAGCAATAAGAAGAAGACATGTGGTGAGGGTCTTCAATGATGGATGCCGCCTTCTTGAGGTGCCACCTTTTGAAGATGTGCTTGATGGTGAAGAAGGTTGTGTCTGTGGTAAAGCTTGCTGAGTCTACAACCCTGTGCAGTCTTTGTCGATCCTGTGCATTGGTGCCTCCATACCTGAGAACATGAAGCAGCACCAATGCTTCGTTGTTGTTCCAGCAGAAAAGGAGAGGAAGAAAGCCAGATTGGAGCTGAAGCAGGCACAAAGGGGTATGCATAATTTGGAGCCACATCGATTCCCATAGCCACAATATAGTAAGTTTTGTGCTGCAAATTTGATGTTTTTTAAATATGTTTAAATGTAATTTGCATTATTCTTGTTTTTTGCATTTCCATGGAGTCACCCTGTTTTGTCAGCATGAGTCAGTTATAACTATGTTCATCACTACGTACCATACTAAGTTTCCAATTATCTACGAACTTTATAATACTGCTCCCAGATTTCGGTCATTTACTATAAGTAAGATGAATAATGAGCATAATGCTGGTCCTTGTGGATGGCACTGTCTCCTCCCGCCTCACAACAAGAAAAACTTACTGTTACGAAGCTAACTTTCTATAAACCACATTCAAACAACTTGAGAGTAGTAAAGTTCACAAACACGAAATCACAGAGTTCATTTTAACTTCTCCCACTTGGTAGGACACTGACAGGATCAGATCAGACACTAGATTTATACCATATCCAATTTTGCTTTCCATTAACTCCAAGCAGGATATAAAACAGGCAGCCAATATAATCATGTCTGTTTCACAGTGAGCAGATGAAATTCAATTTACCACTCCCCAGAATGATAAATTGACTGGACAGATTGGATCTAATCCTTTGGATTTAAAAGTGTTTATATTGAAATCTACAGTCAGAAAGTGGCTCGAGCATTCCAACTTACTATTTATAAACTCAGTTGCTTTGCAATGATGAGCAACCAGTTCCAAAATGGCCCATTGAAACTCAGAGGAAATTCCACCAGCATCCTTTCAGTTTAAATCAGTGGGCTTCCATTTGTTTAAATAATGTCATGACTGGATTATTTAGTTAGACTCACACTTGCTCGCATAAGTAACTCCAATGCCAATACAGAAAAAATAAAAGTAGCAATGCTTTGTTAACTGAATAACATAATTTTCAGATCCGCCAATGTTTTTATTTAGTCTTCATGGCAATAATTTGTTTTGTAAATAAAATGTCCCGTACATTGTTGCTACCTACAGTAGGTATCTGTGGAATTAAGTTGACTGTGTTAAGCTAAAATGTTTAAATGTTATACGCAATGCTTTTGGCAGAACCCAAGGTCTATCAATTAATAATTCAGAATTCTCTGATCACAGCTGCATGCGAGTTATTGAATGTAGAAAACAGATTTTTTTCTTTCTACAACCTAACAAAAGGAGCAATTTGGAGCAATCTACAGTTGTTCCACTTTGGAATTGTTTATCTAAGATAACTGAGAAAAATAAACTCATGCCATCAACATACGCAAAAACAGGCCGTTGATTCAGACCAATGCAAACATTAAATCACCTGGCTTCACAATTAATAGGCACACAGTCCAACCCTGATGGCTTTATTACTGTGAGTTATCGTTTGCTGTTTATGCAAGTAGTGTTTCTAAATTGCATGTTGATAACTCACCTCTTCTAAAGGATTCTCTAGTGAATATCTTAATCTTGGAGTGAAATGGGGGGAAAAAGCATTAAACCCTATGGAGTGAGAACAATCAGTGAAAACTTCCAATAAGACACTTTGGCTTGGGTTCCCAAGCTGACTGAAGTCCAGGCAGAAGTCAAGTGAATTAGCAAGAGGCCATCTTCTGAAGAAATCAACAATAAATCAGCAGAAATAGGGTCCAAATATCAGCAGGTATATAATGGCTAGAGTTAAGTGATAAATTGCAGTGGGCATGATTTAGCTCAGCCGTGGTGAACATTAGTCAGGAGAGAACAACCCCCCACCCCCCGCCAACCCTTCTGACTCAAGTCAAATTGTCAGGTTTATTGAAACATGCACAAGTATGATGAAGTACAGGTGCAATATAAAAACTTGCCTGCAGCAGCGTCTGAGAGACATAGGTTCAGACAACACACTGAATATAAATTACATGTGAATTATACAAGACAGTGAAGAGAGAAAAGAAACCTAGGGACTGCTGGTCTTGTCACACCAAGCTGCCTGGTACAGAAGTTGGAATGTTAAGTTGAAGTTGTATAAGACATTGGTGAGACCTAATTTGATGTATTGTGTGCAGGAAAGATGTGAATAAGGTTGAAAGAGTACAGAGAAAATTTATAAGGATGTTGCTGGAACTGGAGGACCTGAGTTACAAGGAAAGATTGAATAGGTTAGAACTTTATTCCCTGGAACATAAAAGATTGAGTGGAAATTTGATAGAGGTACACAAAATTATGAGGGGTATAGATAGGGTAAATGCAAGCAGGCTTTTTTCACTGGGGTTGGGTGAGACTACAACTGGAGGTCATCGCCTCAGGATGAAGGGTGAAATGTTTAATGGTCCGGATGCAGGCTGATGAGACTAGGCAGCTTAAATGTCCAGCACGGACTAGATGGGCTGAAGGGCATGTTTCTGTGCTGTAGTTTTCTATGACTCTATGACAAACTAAACGATCTTTCAGTGCATCATTCAGCCCATCACTGAACTGACAATGGTCAGCCAATTTCTTTAATTCGGCCGCATACACTGAAATGGACTCTCCTTCCTTTTGGTTCCATTTATGAAAGCTAAAGTGTTCTGCAATCAGCAATGGTTTTGGTTCTATATGTTCCTGCATTATGTTCATGATATCGGCAAAGCTCATTCTGGATGGTTTGTTTGAAGCAGTGAAACTTCGAAGCAAACTGCACACTTTTCCACCTATTGCACTCAGCAACACTGGCACTTGTTTCTCATTGACTATTTCATTTGTTTGAAAATACTGCTCAATTTGTTCAGTGTCCATCAGCCAGTTATCTGTTGTGCAATTGAACGCTTCTATCTTTCCAATGTAGACAGACATCTCTGCTTTTATTTATTTATGATTAATATCACCCGGTACTCATTGTTTATGAACCCATGAATTTCGGACATTTTCTGCTTTTATTAACTCATTGGTCTCTGTCCCCTTCCGAAGAAACACGTGCTGAGCTTTTTTTTTTAAACTCAAAATCTCACTGTGCTTCAACAAGTAGGTAGTCATCTCAGGTTCATTTTAAAGCTTCCTCATCACTATGGTTATGTTTTGTAACTCCAAAACTAAGCAGAAGAAAAACATGAGAGCCAGGAGATGTGTGCCTACTTCGTTTTTACTTTTAGTGAGGTGTGCAACTATGACGTGGTGGCATGACGATACATGCCATTCACATACTTTTACAAATAACCTGTAATGAATTATGTAAGCTACAAAGAATACTTAATCAAACAACATATTTACAATATTACACAAATATTACTGAAATATTAAATACACAACATCAGTGTCTACAGCCAATAGCATTGCTGCTACATACAAGAGCAGAACAAGAGGAGGAGAAGATGGCGGCGCAACGCAGAGCGCGCGGCCTCTCCGGTGAATGATATCTGTAATCTTTCAAGTAGGGGACCATGCACAATTCTGATTTGATGGAGACAGACGTGAGAGTATGGAGGAACATCGGGAGAAACTTCTGAAATGCCCGCTTCGTTGCCGCTGCTACTGTGTGGTAACCGGAATCTCCGGAGCAGAAGGCCCCAAATCCTCGGCTTTGCTTGTTTCGGCGGCCGGAGGCGCTCGGCAGAGGATGGCTCTCGGGAGGCTGTATCAGAGGGGCTGGTCAGAGGCTTGAAGTTTTTGGATGGACGGACTCGGTGTCGGCTGTGGTCGGCTGCTTCCAAGGCATTGGCAGTTGTTGGTGCCTTGGAGGTTTATGGCAGGGAGTTTCTCCCTTTTGCCGCCTGCTATCGGGGACTCGGGAGTCGATCGGGACTTGAGACTTTTTTTACCGTGCCCATGGTCTGTTCTTTATCAAGTTATGGTATTGTTTTGCACTGCTGTAACTATATGTTATAATTATGTGGTTCTGTCAGTGTTAGTCTTTGGTTTGTCCTGTTTTCTGTGGTATCACTCTGGAGGAACATTGTATCATTTCTTAATACATATATGCATTTCTAAATGACAATAAAAGAGGGCTGAGTGTTCTCATAATCTAATATAGGGTAGAAGTCCACAGGAATATGAGTTAAGCACAGGTGGTGATATGAGCAGCACCAGATGTCACGGAAAGAACTCATGAACGAAGTTTTTCCAAAAATGCCAAATGACTGAGTTTCTTGTTGAACTCAGTCTGCTGGTAGGATCATTTGATCCACCACATGGTGAGCCCAGTGATTCCTGTATTCCTGAGTAGTCTCCCGTACATGTACAGGTCAGGCCAGACTCAACTTAGCTGGTACTCACATGGAGAATGAAGAGAAGGTTGATCTCTTGTTCAAAGTTCAAAATAAATTTATTATCTGTTACGTACCCCGTAACTGGGTTGTCAAACCAGCAGAAATGGACCACTTAGTTGGAGTCTGGATTACTGGAACTAAGTAAGTTTTTATTAAAGAAATAAGCAACACAGTACTCTAATCAAAAGAATATAAATGCAACAGTTTAGCAATGATAAAACACACATGTACACAGAACTATGATAATAGGATCAGTCAAGCTCTATCGCAGTCTAGGGGTAAATGATCAGTTTCAGGTGACGCAAAGTTCAGTTGAATTTAGTCCAGTTCAGTTCGCAGTAATTGCTGTTGTGCCGTTGAGGCAGGGAGAAGAGAGAGAGTGAAAGCGAATGAATATTCAAAACGGATTCCAAACAGACCTTCGATATTCCTCGCAGTTAGCTTTCGGGCGAGCCCTTTGTAATGTCTTCTGAGGTCACCGACTGTGACCCCTCCATTCCAGATACGATCGTTCTTCTGCGGTTAACCCGGCACCCAGGCAAGGGCGGACACACACACCAGGTTCCCGCCGACCCGTACCTTTCTACCCTGTGCGTCTATGGCTGGTTCCGCGACCAGACCTCAAAAACTCCCACCAACTTGTGGGGGCACTCCGCTTCCAGGGTCTCGTTACCTCGTGGAGTCGTGTGTCTGTTGCCTTAGCGAACCTGTCCCTTTTTATCCCCCTGTTGGGGTATCGCCTGTCCATCAACTTCAAACAGTTCAGGGTTCAAAGCCACCGGTCTCTGACAATACTCGGATCTGTGTCTCCTTTTCGTTAATCCCTCTCGTCTCTCTCTTATTAGCATCTTGCATGTTCCCCCATTGTCCTCTTATCGGCATCAATCTTCTGATAACTGGTTCTTTTGTCACATATCAAAGTACATAAATGTAACCATATTCTACCCTGAGATTCATTTTCTTGCAGGCATCCACAGTAGGTACAAAGAAATACAAGAGAATCAATGAAAACTACACACAAAGATTGACAAACAACCAATGTGCAAGACAAGACAAACTGTACAATTGCAAAAAAAAATAAGTAATAAGTAATAGTAAAAGCCATGAGGTGCAGAGTCCTTGAAAGTGAGTCCTTCGGTTGTGTTTAGTGATCAGTTCAGTGTTGAGGTGAGTGAAGTTATCCATGCTGGTTCAGGAGCCTGATGGATGAAGGGGAAGAACTATTCCTGGACCTTTTGGTGTGGAACTAAAGCTCCTCCTGTCCCTCCTTCCTGATGCCAGCAGCGAGAAGTGAGCATGGCCTGAATGGGTGTGGGGGGAGTGGTCCTAGATGATGAATGTTGCTTTCTTGGTGCAGTAGTTGTTCTCACTGGTGGGGAGGTCCCTTCTTGTGATGGACAAGGCTGTATCCACGACTTTTTGTAGACTTTTCCATTGATGGGCATTGGTATTTCCATACCAGGCTGTGATGCAGCTAGTCAATATACTCTCCACCACACATCTATAGAAGTTTGTCAAAGTTTTAGATATCATGCCAAATCTGCACAAACCTCTAAGTAGAGGTGCTGTTGCGTCTTCTTTGTAATGGCACTTTCATGCTGGTCCCAGGACAGATCCTCCAAAATTATAAAGTCAAGGAATTTAGAGCTACTGGCACTCTCCACCTCTGATCCCCTGATGAGGAGTGTCTCATAGACAAATGGTTTCCTCCTCCTGTAGTCAATAGTCAACGCCTTTGTTTTGCAGACATTGAGTGAGAGGTTGTTGTAGCAGCACCATTCAACCAGAGGGTTTCCTTGTGGCAATACAGGACTAGGTGGTTAACACAAAAAAATACTGAGAGAAACCAGAAACAATCCAACACATTATAGGATCCTTCAGCAGTTTAACTCAATCTGATTACTTGCACAGGGCACAATCAAATGGCAAACACCATTCACCGAAATCGTGCTTTAAAATACAAACCCATACTTCACTATAGATATAAACCTGATTCAGTTTTATAGTCAGCGTCTACAAATTATATTACCACCGATCCATTATTGCAGATAGGACAATCCATAATAACCGTCTGGATGTAATATTATGGATAAACAAGCAAGAACACTTATTTGATAGATATAGCCATTCCAACCACTTATAACATACAGAAATCAGTAGGTGGAAAACACCAGAAATATGCTGAATTAAAAGAAGAAATCAAAAGACTTTGGAACATGAACAGGATATACATTGTCCTTATAGTACTATCTACAACTGGCACTACACAAGAGCATTAAACAGTTAGGGCTACACACCAATATCTATGTAACTTTTCAGAAAGCTACCATACTAAACACCACTAAGGCATCGGTCTAATGCTCTGAAGGTCGCTAGTTCGAGCCTCAGCTGAGGCAGCGTGTTGTGTCCTTGAGCAAGGCACTTAACCACACATTGCTCTGCGACGACACTGGTGCCAAGCTGTATGGGTCCTAGTGCCCTTCCCTTGGACAACATCGGTGGCGTGGAGAGGGGAGACCTGCAGCATGGGCAACTGCTGGTCTTCCATACAACCTTGCCCAGGCCTCAGTCAACATCAAAAATCGATGGACAGCCGAGGAAGAAGAAGAAACACCACTAGAATAGTCCGAAAGTTCCTTGCAACTGAGAAAAGTGTGCTTATCTATGCCTGTACCTCAAGTTTTACCAGCTTGAGCTGAAAAGAAATAAGAACACAACAATAATAATAATGTCACTATTATCCCACAGATTTTGATGAATAAACTTCTACTTCTCTGTCTAAACATAGCACTGTGCAAATAGGTGTTAGACTTCTTAATGAATAGACCTCATAGTCAGGATGCACAACCTCTCCTCAACACGGGTGTTGTCCAGGATTGTGTGATGAGCCCACTGCTGTCTCGTCTGCTCACACATGACTGCACAGCCAAACACCTGAGTAAGCACATTGTCAAGTTCGCCGATGACATGGCAGTCGTAGGACTCATCAAAAACAATGATGACACAGCCTACAGAGAGGAGGCAGAAGAGCTCGGGGCCTGGCGCCAGGTAAATAACCTCTTCCTCAATGTCAACAAGACAAAGGAGATGGTTAACAACTTCAGAGGAACTCACACTACTCACATAGTCATAGTCATACTTTATTGATCCCAGGGGAAATTGGTTTTCGTTACAGTTGCACCGTAAATAGTAAATAGTAATAGAACCATAAATAGTTAAATAGTAATATGTAAATTATGCACTAAATTATGAAATAAGTCCAGGACCAGCCTATTGGCTCAGGGTGTCTGACCCTCCAAGGGAGGAGTTGTAAAGTTTGATGGTCACAGGCAGGAATGACTTCCTATGACGCTCTGTGCTGCATCTCGGTGGAATGAGTCTCTGGCTGAATGTACTCCTGTGCCGAACCAGTACATTATGTAGTGGATGGGAGAGATTGTCTAAGATGGCGTGCAACTTGGACAGCATCCTCTTTTCAGACACCACCGTCAGAGAGTCCAGTTCCATCCCCACAACATCACTGGCTTTACGAATGATCCCCCCAACATCACTGGCCTTACAAATGAACATCACACCCCTCTTTACATCGGCACACAACAGTGGAAACTGCGAGCAGTTTCAAACTCCTGGGAGTGCACATTGTCTCATGGTCCCAGAACAAATCCTACATATTCAAGAAAGCTCACCAATGCCTTTACTTTTTGAGGAGGTTTTGCACATCCATACTCACGCCATTCTATAGATGCACAGTCGAGAGCATCTCCACAGGCTGCATCACACTTAGTACAGAAGCTGCACGGCGGTGGACTGGATGGCTCTACAATGTGTAGTCAAAACTGCCCAATGCATCACTGGCACCAGCTTACCCACCATCAAGGACGTGTATACAGAAAGGTGCAGAAAAGTGCCAGTAATAAGGAATCCCACACACCTTGCTCACGGACTGTTTGTCCCACTCCCATCAGGGAGGACGCTACGTGGCATCCACACCAGGACTACCAGACTCAAAACAGCAAGGCTGATCAACACTTCCATCCACTAACTCCACCTCTACTGTATTATTTGCTGTCAGTCATCTTCTGCACAGCCTACCGTCACTTTATCTTTTGTATATTTTTGTGCTGCATTGAATTGAATTGAATTGACTTTATTACTTACATCCTTCACTATACATGAGGAGTAAAAATCTTTACGTTACGTCACCGTTCAAATGTTTAATGTGCAATTATAGTAATTTATAATAAATATTATGTACAACAGGATAGTCAATATAACATAGAAATACAATTGTATCAGTGTGAATTAATCAGTCTGATGGTCTGATGGAAGAAGATGTCCAGGAGCCTGTTGGTCCTGGCTTTTATGCTCCGGTACCATCTCCCGGATGGTAGCAGCTGGAACAGTTTGTGGTTGGGGTGACTCGGGTCTTCAATGATCTTTTGGACCCTTCTTACACACCTGTCTTTGTAAGTGTCCTTAATTAGTGAGAAGTTCACCTCTACAGATGCTGGGCTGTCCACACCACTCTCTGCAGAGTCCTGTGATTGAGGGAAGTACAGTTCCCATACCAGGCAGTGAAGCTCTCAATCGTGCCCCTATAGAAAGTTCTTAGAATTTGGGGGGCCATTCCAAACTTCTTCAACCGGAATGAAAATGTCACCGTATGAGGAATGTCTGGAGGAATGAAAGGGTTACTGTATGAGGAGCGTCTGGCAGCTCTTGGGCTGTATTCCCTGGAGTTCAGGAGAATGAGGGGGGATCTCATAGAAACATTCTGAGTGTTCAAAGGCCTGAACAGATTAGATGTGGCAAAGTTATTTCCCATGGTAGGGGAGTCTAGGACAAGAAGGCACGACTTCAAGATTGAAGGACATCCATTTAGAACAGAGATGCAGAGAAATTACTTTAGTTAGATGGTGGTAAATCTGTGGAATTTGTTACCACGAGCTGCTGTGGAGGCTAAGTCATTGGGTGTATTTAAGGCAGAGATAGATAGGTTCTTGATTAGCCAGGGCATCAAAGGGTATGGGGAGAAGGCAGGGGGGTGGGGATGACTGGAATAATTGGGTCAACCCATGATTGAATGGCGGAGCAGACTCAATGGGCCGAATGGCCTACCTCTGCTCCTATATCTTATGGTTTTATGGTCTGAGGTGAAAGAGGGGCTGTTGTGTCTTTTTCACCACATAGCCAGTATGTACAGGCCATGTGAGATCCTCAGTGACGCAGAGTAACAATTATTTCACTCTCCTTGACCGTTATGTCAAGCTACTGACTGGATGTGGGTGCACTGTTTACTATCCTAAACAGTCATTGGGAGCTCGTACTTCAGCCAAATCTTCTTGTGTAGCTCACAGAGTTAATTTTATTATATTAAATAAAAGAAAAACTGGCAGAGAGTTAATTTAGCCTTTATTACAGATTTCAATATAATCAGAGCAAGAATTGCAAAAACAAAAATCACAGAAACATGATGCACACAAGAAATTTTGCAGCAGAAGAAAATAAATCAGAAAGTGTTAGCTTTATTTTGGAAAGTCAAGATGTAATGCTGGGCGTATACTCACTTTTGTACCCAGATGTTTGATCCATGCCAAACCTGAAGTGATAACCTTCTGGTACTGAAGATAAAAATAAAATTTGCTGGAAATACTCAGCACAGCAAGCATCATGGAGAAAGAAACAGAGTAAAAGTGTCAGGTCAATTATCTTCCAATAAAGTCTGAAATAAAAACAGCAACTGCTGGAAACAGCAGACCAATAATAGCTGTGGAAAGAGAAACAAACTTTACATTTCAGATTAATGACCTTTCTGCCAGAAATGGGTAAGAGGGACAGAAACGATAGGTTTTAGCAACTGTTTTTTTTATTTCCAACAAATGTTATTGACCTGAAATGATAATTCTGTTTCTCTCTCCACAGATGCTACCCAACCAAGTGAACACTCCCTGCAGCTTCTGTTTTGATTTCCGATTTCCAGCATCAGCAATAGTTTTCTATTGGAGAAAGCCAGGTAAGTTCACCTATTATTTGTTTATCTGTCCGTATTTGAGCTGGCATTAAAAAACTAGAGAGTGAAAGATGGCCTAAAACAAGAGCCCAGTTGTATCAATCATCCAATATAGCAGGAAAGCAAAAATTTGTACTCATCATGCACATAGGGAACTGCAGTGGTTCAGCTTGGTGATTTTGTAAACAGTGGGAGATTCTGTACAAAATCCAAGTTTTCTTTTATTTCCATCACTAGAAGTTTGACAATCTAGAATTAATGTATACTGAAAAATTGCCATTTAAAAGACCAAAAAAAAGCAAAAACAAAACAACTCAACCAGTATTAGAAGTATTTTTGAGAGAGGGACTCTCCAGTCAATGAGGACAATTAGATTTTAAATCTTTTAAATGTGATAATGGAGTTTTCAGAAACATTTTATAATGTTGCTGGCTACTTGATACCTGTCACAGCTGGTGAGCCTGGGAGCCAGGCCTTGTCAGCTTACAAGGCCATTCAGGCATAAAACTGGCCACTTATAGCTGAAAAGGTTGCTGATCACAATGTTTTAAAGCACAAGGTAGCACACATACGGATACAAAGTAGTCTAGGATAAATAAATTGCTAATATTTTGATCGGGAGATAAAGCAATGATTATCTAATATTACCATCATGATAATGCCTAAGCTAATACAAGGTTACTGGTGTCAAAGTGGATAGACATTGAATTTCTATTGGCTCTCTCTAACAGTATTCAGTTGATCAGAGTTATAAACTACCATCTCTCCCCCACCCCCAGTCACATCACAGTCTGGAATAACCAATATTCTGCTTTTCAAAGTCATGAGTGAGCTCCTGTGAGGCATAAGATAAATTCTGTATCTAAAGCAATTCTCAGGAGAGTCTTGCTATCTCTTAACAGCTTAACCAGACATCAGGTGCAGCAAAACTACTCTTCACACTTTAAGGGGCTAAAGATTTGATCTTGAATGTAATGCGAAATGCAGGATTATGTACCAAAAGAACTTAAGAACAGATCCAAAAACCTAAAGACTTCAATATTTACCTATGGTGTGAAAATATATATTTCTGCATCCGCACTGTGCCAGCTGGAAGCAGAATTCTTACATTTATATTTAAAGGTTATACTTTATACTTAAAGGTAATGCTCAAGTTAATGAGCAATTACAAACTGACATGTATATCTACACACTGCTTTCACAAATAATTAGTTTTCTCGCTTTGAGGAAGAACTTGTACAAATCATTTACTAGTTTTGAACATGTGTTGTGAAATTGTGTGGTATTTTCAGTGATTTTTACAGTAAGTCAAATGCAATAGTCATGAATTGAGCCAAGCACCAGATGTACTCTGATGATTCTGTTTTGACCTTGTAAGGGTGGAGCCTTTATTTGACTGTGCAAGGCCATCTATCTATTGGGTAAGGGTATGGGCAGATGCAAGGCCGGATCTCCTTCACTTGTGAACTGTAATGGACTTCTATCAAAGTGGGTTTTCCATTCCGAGCTGCATTCCCAACCATTAAAACAAGGATAATGTAAAGAGCTTCCCTGAGTTAGCAAAACAGCCTGATCATTGCAGATTGCTCAGACTGTTCAGTGTGGTGAAAATCCAGCATCCTTCTCCTTTGATTTAATGCAGCTGTAAAATGTTGATGAAGTTTATTGATGAATAACCATAAACCAATCATAAAAATTGCCTTATCACTGAATTTCTATGAATGCCTGTTAATTTTATCATCTAGGGGCACTAAAAAAAGTGGGGACAGGAATATGATCTGCTACTCCCAAACTATTGACTTGTTTTTAAACATATTTGGTGACTTTTTTATACAGTCCATTAACTATTTCAAATTTCATGACATATGCCAATGGTATTAAACCTGATTCTGAAAGCAAAACCATGTATCTTCAGTCTCCCTCTATGATTCAGGATTTGTCTAATACAGTGAAAGCCAATCCAACCTAATCAATTCATAAACTCTATGGATCATTGCAGGGAAAAGTTTTTACATTCTTGAGTTTTATTGAACTTCAAAAATCTAACACTGCACTACATTTTGTATCAAGATTCGGATTGCATTTATATGTTTTTGGATAACAGTATATAGAGATTCTCATTTCCCCAGCTCAGGTATTACGACAATCTTAGGTCAAAAAATGAGTCAGGAGCAATCATACCAGAATTATGCCCAAAGGCAATAAGACTATTTATAGTTTTAGGTCAGTTGAGATATCTCATTGATATTCCACACAGCACATTGCACAAAGATGGAAATTGTAGTCCATTTTTGCTGTTATTTTACATAATGTGATTGGGAGGAAATGCCACATAAAAGTGGCTCTGAGATATACAGGTGAAATTTGTACTTTCTTTCTGATGTTTTCCCTTTCAGATTTCTGCTTACTGTCAAGGTACATTTGATGGATTTTCAGAAAAATAGCATCTTACTTTGCAATTATGCACTGCAGAAGATACCCCCTCCAACTATTCAATCAAATGATTTGAAGAAAAAAAAATCCCCATAACCAATTTTCTGTGGTCATCACAGCTCCCCCCACCAAGCAAAAAATTTGATTTAATGCATGCTATCTGCTAGGTGGACAAGTAGGGAATGAAAAACCAATAGGGTGTTAATTGCCTAGGTAAGGAGCAAATCTTTCCACTGACTGGAGTGTCAGTGGCCAGAACACACAGAATCAAAGGCAAAGGAAGCAAGAATTGAGACTTTTAAGTGCAATGAGTTGTTTCTTTTCTGCAAAGCACTACATAAAAGCAGGTGGAAGTAAATACAATAATAACCATCAAAAGGAAATTGGCTTATTATTTTTAAAGTGAAAACAAAGCCATGTGTTTATGATCCAGGATTTGCCGAGATTCCCATTCTATTCTAACCAATCGTTACATATTAAGGATCATCACCAGGAGAGAACAAGGCAATCCAATTACTTCTTCTGTCCAGCCAACACTGCCATGGATGCTTCCATCAGCAGGTACAATAGTATTGGTACAGTATATTCGATGAATTGCACTCAGTTCATCAGTCCAAAAGACTCCCAGAAACTGCCTTGGCTCTATAACTGTATTAATTAGATAGGCCCCTCAAAGTGCTAATGGGCCATACAACCTCTTCTCAACTTCACAATTCCATTAATTTGACAGGGGAATTTGGGTGCATGAAAGACCAGGGGCAAGAAGAGAGTTCAAAATGGCTGAGAAAGCAGGATCAGATTGCCAGAGGAGATACATTTGCTGCAAGGATCTACAAGGATCTACAATATGATGTGCAACAGTGCATCCACCACAGATCAGATATTCCCATACTTTGAACAGCAAAGGACTGTTATGCCACCACCCACACAGGCAGCTTCCAGTGCACCATTGTGGACGTAAGATCAGTGTTCCAGAGAGGTCTGGGTGGTGGCCCTGGCTGTGTCCCTATTTCCCGTGCAGACCAGTTGACAAGGTTATTTGCAGATATTTTTAACCTCTGCCTGCTTCAATCTGAAGCTTCTACCTCCTGTAAGAAGATCACTATCACTCTGATATCTAAGAAATACAAGGTAATAATTCCTTAATGACCACCACCCAGTGCCTCCGACATCCATCATCGTGAAGTGCTTCAAGAGGCTGGTCATGGCAAGCATTAAACTCCAGCCTCCAAAACAACATCATCCCACTGCGACACACCTACCACCGAAACAGGTCTAGAGCAGACGCCTTCTTCCTAGCTTTCACTCATTGCTGAAGCGTCGAGACAGTAAAGGTACCTCTGTTAGACTACTGTTTATTGATGACACGTCCACCTTCAATCCATGGACTCTTAACCTTAATCTATGTCATTATGACCTTGCACATTATTGTCAATCTGCTTCACACTTTCTCTGCAACCTGAACACTTTATTCTGCATTTGTAATTGTTTTACCTTGTTGTAATGATCTGTATGAACAGTATGCAAGACTATAGAATGGTTGTCTAGTGTGATAAGATGAGCTCTTGACCTGACAATCTACCTCGTTATGATCTTGCAGATTCTGCATTCTGTTATTGTTTTATGTTGTTGTATTTCTATGCACTGTGTAATGACTTGATCTGCTCGAATAGTATCCAAGATAAGCTTTTCATTGTATCTTGGTACATAAGAACTAGTCTATCAAGTTTACTCTGACATTCAATAAGATCATGGCTGATCTTGCCGTGGACTCAGCTCCACTTCCCTGCCTTTTCCCTATAACCCTTAATTCCTCTGCTATGCAAAAATCTACATAGCTGTATCATAAAAGTATTTAATGAGAGTATGTGACAATAATAAGCCAATTCCAATTCCGATTCCAACCTTTTCACTGCACCTCAGTACATGTGACAATAATAAACCAATTTACCATCACCAAACATTTACAATCTCAGGGACTCGACTTACTTCTCCAAAATTACATCGGGTTTACAGTGTCATATTATACTTGCGTCATCAGTTCTCGAGGTGGTAAATAGGAAGGAATACCCAAAGCTGAGCTCAAACGGCAGTTCCTTGAGTCAGAAGAGCCTCACTAATGTATCACTTCCCCAGATAACATTCCCAACCACAAATCCATCTCAACTTCCAGATTCCACTTCACCCTCCTCCCACTGCTTCCCCTCCACTCCACCACCATAGTTACGTATGCTCAACTTTCTGACTCCTGGACAGAACTAAAGACCCCATCCCTTCTCAGAGTCCTACTTAGAACTCTGTGCATATGAAATGCAAACCTGAACTCATGTCCACCTGGCCTAGCAGAAAAAGGGATTTCTTTGTACTAGTTCAATACCAGCAGCAAGGATTATGGACCAAATATTTACCTCAGTCAGCAAAACCAGTAAAATAAATCCTTCCAATTAGTTCTCTATGGCATCGTTTGGTGTGTGAAATTGGCATCCTTGTTTATTTACGTAGCAATGGCAACTGGAATTCAGAGTCAACTCTAGCTCGAGTGATTACACACCTAAGTCATAATATTCTGGTTCAAACCTTTCAAAAAACATGAATTACGGAAGTCTAAGCTGATGCTCCGGTGTTGCACTGAGGGAATGCTACGTAGCTGGTGGGGGGGGGGGGGTGCGGGGAGGGTAGTATTGCCCTTTGAGGAAAAGCTCTGGAGCTGGCTCACCTACACTGCAGACTTGTCACCGGAGTAGCCACTGAGACCTTGTATCTGCTCAGAAATTAACAAACACCTTCAGTGATCAACAGACTGTTGATCTTCCACCCACTGATGAATCAGATCCCTTGTCACATCACTGGGAGCTTAAACCCCCAGCCATTGGATTAGCAGGCAGTGCTCCAGGCTCTGCTGGATCTTTCAGCCACAAAGATCATTGAGTTGAATTGAATTGACTTTATTACTTGCATCCTTCGTATACATGAGGAGTAAAAATCTTTACGTTACGTCACCGTTCAAATGTGCAATATACAATTTATAGTAATTTATAATGAACAGTATATACAACAGGACAGGCAATATAACATAGAAATACAGTTGCGTCAGCATGAGTTAATCAGTCTGATGGCCTGGTGGAAGAAGCTGTCCCGGAGCCTGTTGGTCCTGGCTTTTATGCTGCCGTATCATTTCCTGGATGGTAGCAGCTGGAACAGTTTGTGGTTGGTGTGACTCGGGTCCCCAATGATCCTTCAGGCCCTTTTTACACACCTGTCTTTGTAAATGTCCTGAATAGCGGGAAGTTCACATCTATAGATGCGCTGGGCTGTCCACACCACTCTCTGCAGAGTCCTGCGATTGAAGAAAGTACAGTTCCCATACCAGGCAGTGATGCAGCCAGTCAGGATACTCTCAAATGTGCCCCTATAGAAAGTTCTTAGGATTTTGGGACACATACCAAACTTCTTCAACCATCTGAGGTGAAAGAGGCACTGTTGTGCCTTTTTCACCACACAACTGGTATATACAGACCGCGTGAGATCCTCAGTGATGTGAATGCCGAGGAATCTAAAGCTGTTCACCCTCTCAACCCCAGATCCATTGATGTTAATAGGGGCAAGCCTGTCTCCATTCCTCCTGTAGTCCACAACCAGCTCCTTTGTTCTTGTGACATTGAGGAAGAGGTTGTTTCCTTGACACCACTATATCAGGGTGATGACTTCTTCTCTGTAGGCTGCCTCATTATTATTTGAGATTAGGCCAATCAGTGTAGTGTCATCAGCAAATGTACTTAGCAGGTTGGAGCTGTGGATGGCAACACAGTCATGCCCAGTTTGAGCTTTGACTGCCATGGCCCACACACTCCTGTCTTGGGTCAAGTGGATCAATTCATTGGTATTCATTTCCAATTCGCTGGCTGCTGTCTCCATCATCATTTGTCTTTGCCTTCCTTTTGCTTTCTTCCCTTCAATCTTTCCCATAATTACCGTGCATTCAAACTCCTTTTTCCTAATCACATGTCCAATGAAGTTACATTGCCTTTTCATGATCTCATACATTATTTCTCTTTATGTTTGCTCTGTTCATGACACACTCATTAGATATTCATTTTGTCCATGATATTCTTTGCATCCTCCTCAAAAATCACATCACTGCTGCTTCAACTCATTTCCTCATGTTACTAGATATTGTCTAACATTCTAATTCATATAACATAACTGGATAAACGTAATATTTCAGTACTCTGAGGTGGGTTGTCATGCCTAGTTTAGTGTTGGTCCGTATACTCTTCATTCTCGTAAAGGTGTCTTTTGCCATCCCTATTCTTCTTTTGATGTCCAAGTCGCACCTGCCATCTGATGTCACCCAGCTTCCTAAGTAGCAAAAGTTCTGTACTTGTTTTATGTCTTCCCCATTTATTTTCAACCTGCAGATAGGATTCTCCTTCTTTTTGGATATCACCATACATTCTGTCTTTTTACAATTGATAAATAGACCCATTTTTGCATCTTCTTCAACAACTGTATCAATTAAGTTTTGTAGTTCTTCCTCCGTACTTGCAATTAACACAGTGTCAGCCGCATATCTGAAATTATTAATGTTTTCACCGCTAACTTTGATTCCCAAGATGTCTCTTATTTTTTGTAACATTGTTTCACTGTACACATTAAACAAATCAGGGGAGAAAACACACCCTAGTCTAACGCCTCTCTTGATTTTCGTAAACTGACTCACTTCTCCATCTATTCTTGGGTAGTCATAGTCATGGGTATGCGGAGAGTAAAGGAGGAGGCTTAGTACACGGCCCTGAGGGGCACCTGTGTTGCTGGTCAGAGGGGCAGAGGTGAGGGAGCCCACTCTTACCACCTGCCAGCGATCTGACAGGAAGTCCAGGATCCAGTTACACAAGACTTTACTTTATATTTTATTGTCGCCAAACAATTGATACTAGAACGTACAATCATCACAGCGATATTTAATTCTGCACTTTCCACTCCCTGGATTACAAATATTAAATATTTAAAATATTTAAAATAGTAAAAAGTAGTAAATATTAAAAATTTAAATTATAAATCATAAATAGAAAATAGAAAAATGGAAAGTAAGGTAGTGCAAAAAAACCGAGAGGCAGGTCCGGATATTTGGAGGGTCCGGCCCAGATCCGGGTCAGGATCCAGGGTGAAGCACTGTCCAACTCTCCCTTCCCCTTTTCCCAACTATGATTTCCCTCTCCCTGTCCCCTTCCCACTCTCAGACCACAATAGAGACCCATATCAAAATCATCACTCACACATGTCATGAAATTTGTTTTTTGTATATGTGGCAGCAGTGCAGTGCAATACATAAAATTATTACAGTACTTTGAAAAAGTCTTAGGCGCCCTAGCTATATAGATGTGCCTAAGACTTTTGCACAGTACTATAGTTTGTTGAATATTTCCTTTATCCCAGATGACTGAAATGTAAGACCTTGGTGTCCTTATTTGAGACAAAGAATTAGTATTGAGATACTCTCCTCCCCCAACAAAAGGTTATAGTTCAACCACCTGGGAGAAACAAGCATGGTACATCATTAGTGTATGTGGGAGTCAGTTTCATAACCTCCCATGTGAGACAATCATCGACAACTGGTACGGAGCCTACTAAAGGCTGAACCTACCCATCACCATCAGGAATTTGGCGGGCAAATTGCAATTACAAACCATCTATGAATAGTGAGCACCCTGCCAAATCATTCCAAACATTCTTACCAATATTTATCTCAAAATCAATAAATCAGATTACTGTGTTAGTGGGGTCATGTTAAGTGGAAATTTCTCACTACAGTTACAGCCATAACTACCTTTTAAAAATATTTCACTGGGTTTGTTTACTTCAAAATGGTTTAAGATATCCTGGAGACTTGATAAGGTGCTGTGAAAATGAAGATTCTGTGGTTCTGTTAACTTACATCAGGACCCTTTCTTCTAACCACAACACAGGATAGAAATGTTGGACAAATGTGCTTCAAACTCTAGATTAAATCTTAACAAAGTGCCACAGTGTCTTTCTGCTGGTTTAGCCATTAAACATTTGGGAACACACATTAATAAGAAACATCTCCGATCATTTTGACAGAGCCACCATACGAGCTGGAAAATTCAGCAATTTATTGCAGTGTGGATAGATGCAACTTCAGTTGCTGCCAGCAATCAATGCCCATGACAGATTAAAAACAGAAGAATAACCATCACCTTAAAAATAGTCAGTATTTTGCACTATTTAATGTTATGCCTCTAAAATGTGTTCTGAAATCAATAACTCCTTTCAACAAAACTGAAATAGTTGTTTACTTGAATTAAAGTGTATGTATGTGTGATTACCTAGGGAGCTCTTAATATAATGCTGCAATAAAATGGCTTTAATGTCTGGAAAGGCACTCATTGGCTAATACTTTGTTTTGAAAATGAGTCCTTTCAATGCCAAAAAATAGCATCAAGCTATATTTTTATGAAGGTAATTTCAATTGCTGCCAATCCCCTAATTATATAGCTTGTTGCTCATATTTGTATGATTTTATGCAACTATATTAACAACCCCCCTTCCTAAAGACATCAGATCATACAGCTCTCACAGGACATTTAGCTTCACAAGCACGATGTTACCTCCAGTCCATCATTTAACTAGCCACCCAGCAGTCAATTCGGGTAGTTAGTTTGACCACAGATTCGACCAATCACAAGCAGTAAAGATAACTGAGTTTTTCATAGACACAGCAAGTACTGCAGATGCTGGAAATTAGAGGAATGCACACAGTGAACAGGAGGAGCTCAACCAGTCAGGCAGCATCAATGAATGGGAGTAAACAGTCGATGTTTCGGGCCAAGACCCTTCATGAGGACCGGAGAGGAAAGGGGAAGAATAAGAATGTGGGCGGAGGGGAGGAAGAAGTACAAGCTGGCAGGTGATAGGTGAAACTGGGAGAGAGGGAGAAGGTGAAGTAATGAGCTGAGAAGTTGATTGGTGAAAGAGATAAAGGGCTGGAAAAGGGGGAATCTGATAAGTGAGGACAGAAGATCATGGAAGAAAGGGAAGGAGGAGGAGCACCAGTGGAAGGTGATAGGCAAGTAAGGAGATAAGGTGAAAGAGAAACAGGAGTGGAAAACAGTGATGTAGAGGGGGTTGTGGGTAATAATCGGAAATTCATACATGCCATCAGGTTGGAGGCTATCCAGACAGAATATAAGGTGTTGCTCCCCCAACCTCAGTGTGGACCCATCGCGGCAGTAGAGGAGGCCATGGACTAATATGTCGCAATGGGAATGGGAAGTAGATTTGAAATGGGTGGCCACCGAGAAATCCTGCTTTTTGTGGCAGATGGAGCAAAGGTGCTCAGCAAAGTGGTCTCCCAATCTATGCTGAGTCTCACCGATATACAAGAGACCACACTGAGAACACCGGACACTGTCTATGACCCAACAGACTCACAGATAAAGTGTCACCTCACCTGGAAGGAGTGTTTGGGGCCCTGAATAGTAGTGAAGGAGGAGGTGTAGCACTTGTTCTGTTTGCAAGGATAAGTGCCAAGAGGGAGATCAGTGGGGAGGAACGAATGGACAAGGGAGTCGCGTAGGGAGTGATCCCAGCAGAAAGTGGGGGGAGGGAAAGATGTGCTTTTTCATTCAATTGTAAGTTTAGAAGATTGCAACACCACTGAAACTAACTGAGCATAAATCTAACGAGCCTCTGTAATAGATAGTTGTTTTGTGTACTAGATATATCAACACAGTCATTTCTGTTTTATTGTATAATTGACGCACTCAGATTGTATAGTAGCAATCAGTACAAAATGAAATGAAAACTAACCCTCTGTGTTCTGAAGATATGGTATACCAAAGGAAACTATTTTAAATTCTGATGTTTCTCAAATTTGAAGGTGTAGTTTGTGGTATTTTTTCATTTACCTGAGATCATCAGTCATCAAAGTATTGAAATCCATTCTCTATTGACTAAATTAAATTTGTCTCTATCACAATTTAACTTTCTCATTGTTTATGTGTTGGCATTTTATATGGAGAATGGTCAGATTCCAGTCTCTCTCACCATCACAGCACAACTTAAATTTGATTCAAATTTAAGTTTGAACCTGTGAGAATATTCTTGGCTTCTCTACCAAGAAGAAACAGAAAACATCAGGTATAACGTTGTGGCATAACTGATTCGTGGCTGAAAGAAGGTCATAGTTGGGAGGTTAACATCCAAGTCTACACAAAGTATCAAATGGATTAGCAGGTTGCCAGAGGGGATGGGGTGGCACTGTTGGTAAAAAAATAAAATCAGATCCTTACAAAGAACTGACATAGGATTGAAAGATGTAGAATCCTTGTGGATAGAGTTAAGAAACTGCAAGGGTAAAAAGACTCTGATGGGAGTTGTATACAGGCCTCTAAACAGTAGCCAGGATATGGGCTGCAAATTACAATGGGTAAAAAAAAAGGGTGTGTAAAAAGGGCAAAGTTACAATAGTCATGGGGGATTTCAATAAGCAAGTAGTTTGGGAAGATCAGCTTGGTGCTGGATCTCAAGAGAGGGAATTTGTAGAATGGCTACTAGATGGCTTTTTAGAGCAGCTTTTGTTTGAGCCCACAAGATGAGAGGCAAAAATTGATATCGGACCACTGGAAAATGATGCTGGAGCGACTAATGGGGGACAAAAAACTGGCAGAAGAACTCAATAAGTATCTTGCATTAGCCTTCACTGTGCAGGACACTAGCAGAATGCCAGAACATCAAGAGTGTCAGGGGACAGAAGTGAGTGTTGTTGCTATTACTAAAGAGAAGGTGTGAAGTCAGACCAGATGGACTACACCCCAGGGTTTGAAAGAACTAGCTGAAGAGATGGTGGAGGCATTAGTACTGATCTTTCAATAATCACTAAATTCTGGAATGGCTTCGGAAGACTGTAAGATTTCAAATGTCACTCCACTCTTTTAGAAGTGAAAGCAGAAGAAGAAAGGAGATTATCGGTCAGTTAGCTTGACTTTTCAGCTTCCCAAGCACCTTCTCCTCAGTAACAGTAACAACACTCAATTCTGCACCCCCCGCCCCGAAGCTCTCGCATTTCTGGCATTCTGTTAGTGACACAAAATATTTATTAAGTTCATCCGCTATTTCTTTGTCCTCCCATTAACTACCTCTCCAGCGTCATTTTCCAATGGTCCAATATCCATTCCCATCTCTGTTTCATACTTTATATAACAAAAGAAGTTTTTGTATCCTCTTTTATATTATTGGCCAGCTCACCTTCATATATCATCTTTTCTTTCTTTATGACTTTTTTTGGTGCCTTCTGTAGGTTTTTAAAAACTTCTCTATCTTCCCTCAATCTTTTGCTATATTACATCCCTTCTGTTTTACTTTTATGCTGTCTTTAACTTCCCGTCTCAGCCATGGTTGCCTCATCCTCCCTTTAGAATACTTCATCATCTTTGGGATGTATCAAAGTTGAAAGTAAATTTTATTATCTAAGCACATATATGTCACCACATACAACCCTGAGATTCATTTTCCTGTGGGCATACTCAATAAATCTATAGAATAATGAACATAACAGAATCAATGAAAGATCACCCAACTAGGGTGTTCAACCAAGGTGCAGAAGAAAGCAAACTTTGCAAATACAAAAACAGGAAATAATAATAATAATAAATAGGTAATAAATAATTAGAGCATGAGATGAAGAGTCCGTAAAAGTGAGCCCATTGGCTGTGAGAACATTTCAATGATGGGAGCAAGTGAAGTTGAGTGAAGTTATTCCCTTTGGTTTAAGAGACTGATGGTTGAGGGGTAATAACTTTTCCTGATCCTAGTGGTGTGAGTTCTGAGGCTCTTGTACCTTCTTCCTGATGACAACAGCAAGAAGAGAGCATGTCCTGGGTGGTGGAGGTTCCTGATGAAGGATGCTGCTTTCCTGCAATAGCATTTCATGTAGGTGTGCTCAGCAGTTGGAGGGCATTATCCATGATGTATCCACCACTTTTTGTAGGATTTTCCATTCAAGGGCATTGGTGTTTCCATACCAGACTGTGATGCAGCTGGTCAATGTACTCTCCAATACACATCTATAGAAGTTTGTCAAAGTTTTAGATGTCAAGCCAAATTGCCACAAACTCTTAAGGAAGTAAAGACACTGTCATGCTTCCTTCGTAACTGCACTTATGTGCAGGGCCCAGGACAGGTCCTCTGAAATTATTACATACAGGAATTTAAAGTTGCTAACCCTCTCCACTTCTCATCCTCTGACGAGGACTGGCTCATGGACCTCTGGTTTTCTTCTCCTGAAGTCTATAATCGGCTCCTTGGTTTTGCTGACATTGAGTGAGAGGTTGTTGATATGACACGACTCAGCCAGGTTTTCAATCTCCCTCCTGTATGCTGATTCGTTACCGCCTTTAGTTCGGCCTACGACAGTGGTCTTGTCAGCAAACTTGACTATGGCATTGGAACTGTGCTTAGCCACATAGTCATAAGTGTAAAGTGAGTAGAGCAGGGGGCTAAGCAAACAGCTTTGTGGTGTACCTGTGCTGATGGATATTGTGGAGGAGATGTTATTGCCAATCTGAACTAACTAGGGACTGCCAGTGAGGAAATCCAGGATCCAATTGCACATGGAGGTATTGAGGCCAAGGTCTTGGAGCTTGTTAATTAGCTTTGAGCGGATGATGGTATGGAATGTTGAGCTGCTGTCAATAAAGAGCATCCTGATGTATGCATCTTTGTTGTCCAGATGTTCCAGGATTAAGTGAAGAGCCAATGAAATGGCATCTGATGTGGAGCCATTGCCCCAGTAGGCAAAATGGAGCTGATCTAAGTTGCTTCTCAGGCAGGAGTTGATGTGTTTCATCACCAACCTCTCAAAGCACTTCATCACTGTGGATGTGAGTGCAACTGGACAATAGTCATTGAGGCAGGTCACCATGCTCTTCTTGGGCACCGGTATAATTGAAGCCTGCGTGAAGCAGGTGGGTACTGATATTGATGAACACACTAGCCAGTTGATCAGTATCTTTCAGTATCATTGCAGTCCTTCCAAATTGATCCCAGAAACTCCAGCCATTGTCCTTCTGGCATCACTCCTGCTAGTGTTCCCTTCCAATCCACCTTGACCAGCTCCTTTCTTATGCCTCTGTAATTCCCTTTACTCCACTGTAATACTGATACATCTAATTTTAGCTTCTCCTTCTAAAACTGCAGGGTGAATTCTATCAATTTATGATCACTCTGTCCTTAGGGTTCCTTTACCTTAAGCTCACTAATTAAGTCTAGGTCATGACATAACACCCAATCCAGAATTATTGTTCCCCGAGTGGACTCAACCATATGCTACTCAAAAAATCCGTCCTGTAGGCACTCTGAAAATTCCCTCTCTTGGAATCCAGCACCTACCTAATTTTTCCAATCTACCTGCACATTGAAATCCCCCCATGACTTATCTATGTCCCATTGTAATTTGTAGCCCACATCCTGGCTACTGTTTAAAGGTCTGTATATAACTCCCATCAGAGTCCTTTTACCCTTGCAGTCTCTTAACTCTACCCACAAGGATTATATGTCTTCTGATCCTATGTCACCTCTTTCAGAGGATTTGATTTCATTTTTCTCAATAGAGCCACCCCACCCCTTCTGATGACCTGCCTATCCTTTCAATATAATGTTGTACACTTTAACACATGCAACTGACTACAATTTTGTCCTATCATGTGCCTGTCTTTCCTCACAATCTCACTACACACTGCATCTAGTTATATACCGACTGCCCCATCCTCAGTCTGTCACTCTGGTTCCAATCCCCTTGCCAAATTACAAAGTTTGTAGATTAAATTTTCCCCAGATATCATAAATTCACAAATGATTGTGGGGTGAAAGACCAACATTGCTCACCTCTAGTTGTACACAATCCTGATTAGAATGCCATTTTATAATACAATGATCTGCATTTGTATGGGATAGTGCCATGAGGAAGGGAGCAAATGCTGTTTGAGGTGGAAAGGTGAGGCAAGGAGATGTCCATTTGAATGCTGAATGAAGAGATGACCATAGATCTGGTGGTGGCATCTCGTTAAAGTGGCAGAAATTACGGAGGGTGACCCATTAATTATTGCAGCTTTCACGGGATTTTGGCAGCACAGTCACAGTCAAATCAGTGCAGGAGGCCTCACACTGTAGCAAAAGCAAATATAAATAAAGCAGGGACAAACGGAGTGGCCATTGTGTGAGTGGGCCTGTGTTAGAGTGGGGAGGCTTTAGCTCCTCAACCTTGGGCAAGGTACATATCTGGTAAGTTTCTTCTTATTTATTCTTCATTCTTTGTCTGTTAGTACATAGTTAGAACAAGGAGAATGCCTCTCAGGACTGTGTTGTGCTCTTTGTGTGAGATATGGAAATTCTGGGAGATATCAACCTCCAGGATAGCCACATCTGCATCTGCACCAGATGCATCGAGCTGCAGCTCCTCAGAGTAAATAGTAAGGAACTGGAGCTGCAGCTTGATGACCTTCGGCTCATGCAGGAAACTGAAGAGATGCTACAAGGAGGTAGTCAGCCCTAAGTTACATGAGGTAGTTAAAATGGGTAACTGTCAGGAGAGGGAAGGGAAATGAGCAGCCAGTAGAGTACCTCTGCTGCCATTCCCCTAAATAATAAGTATACCATTTGGATACTGTTGAGAGGACAACCTGGGAGGGGTGGGGGGGGGGGAGCCACAGCAATGTAGTCTCTCACACTGAGTCTAGCGCTGTGGCTTGGAAGGGAAGGGAGAAAAAGAGGATTGAAGTACTGATCGGGGATTCCATAGTTCGAGGAGTAGACATGACTCAATGTGGACGCGATAGAGATACCCAGATGGTATGTTGCCTCCGAGGTGCTAGAGTCAGGGACGTCTCAGGTTAGGTCCACAACATTCTAAAGGGGGAGGGGGAGCAGCCAGAAGTCTTGGTACATATTGGCACCAATGACATAGGTAGGAAAGGTGAGGAGGTCCTGAAGAGAGGACTTAGGGAGCTAGGAAGAAAGCTGAAAAGCAGGATCTCCAGAGTGGTAACCTCTGGATTGCTGCCTGTGCCACGCATCAGAGAGGGTAAGAATAGGATGATTTGGCAGATGAATGTGAGGTTGAGAAACTGGTGCAGGGAGAAGGATTTCAGATTTCTGGATCATTGGGATCTCTTCTGGGGAAGGTATGATCTGTACAAAAGGGACCGGTTACACCTGAACCAAAGAGGGACCAATATCTTTGCAGGCAGGTTTGCTAGAGCTGTTGGGGAGGGTTTAAACTAATTTGGCAAGGGGATGGGAATCAGAGTGATAGGGCTGAGGATAGGACTGTTGGTAGTGAGACTGGCAGGAAGGGCAGGCAGATGAAAAGGCAAAATTGCAGTCAGAGGGATAAGTTGCAGTGTAAAAGGAGGACAAAATCAAAAAGGGTGACGGATACAGGACTGAAGATGGTATATTCGAATGCAAGCAGTATATGAACAAGGTAGATGACCTTATAGTGCAGCTAGAGATGGGCAGGTGTAACAATGTGGCATCACTGAGGCGTGGCTGAAAGAAGATCATGGTTGGGAGCTTAGCATCCAATGATACACATTGTATCAAAAGGACAGGCAGGTAGGCAGAGGGGGTGGTGTGACTCTGTTGAAAAAAAAGACAATCAAATCCTTACAAAGAGGTAACATAGGTTTGGAAGATGTAGAACCCTTGTGGCTAGTGTTAAGAAACAGCAAGGGTAAAAAGACCCTGATGGGCATTACATATAGGCCTCCGAACAGTAGCCAGGATCTGGGCTACAAATTACAATGGGAGATAGAAAAGGCATGTCAAAAGGTCAATGTTACAGTATTCATGAGAGATTTCAATATGCAAATAGATTGGGAAAATCAGATTGGTGCTGATTTTGGATCCCAAGAAAGAGAATTTGTTGAATGCCCACAAGATGGTTTTTTAGAGCAGCTTGTTGTTGAGCCCACTAGAGGATCAGCTATTCTGGATTGGGTGTTGTATAATGAACCGGATTTGATCAGGGAGCTTAAGATAAAGGAAACCTTAGGAGGCAGTGATCATAATATGATAGAATTCACCCTGGAATTTGAGAAGGAGACGCTAAAGTCAGATCTGTCAGTATTACAGTGGAGTAAAAGGGAATTACAGAGGTATGAGAGAGGAGCTGGACAAAGCTGATTGGAAGAGGACGCTAGCAGGGACAGCAGTGGCTGGAGTTTCCGGGAGCAATTCGGAAGGTGCAGGATAGATATATCCCAAAGAAGAAGAAGTATTCTAAATGCAGGATGATGCAACCTTGACTGACAAGGGAAGTCAAAGCTAACATAAAACCACAAGAGAGGGCATATAATAGAGCAAAGGTTAGTGAGAAGTTAGAGTATTGGGAAACTTTTAAAAATCAACTTAAGGCAATGAAAAAAGCCATGGGGGGAAATGATGAAATATGAAGGTAAGCTAGCCAACAATATTGAAGAGGACACCAGAAGTTTTTTTTTCAGATATATAAAGAGTAAAAGAGAGGTGAGAGTAGATATTGAACCACTGGAAAAAAATGCTGGAGAGGACAAAATCGTGGACAAGGAAATTGTGGATGAACTAAATAAGCATTTTGCATCAGTCTTCACTGAGGAAGACACAAGCAGTATGTCAGAAGTTCAAGATTGTCCGGTGGCAGAAGTGAGTGCAGTTGCTATTACTAGGGAGAAGGTGCTTGGAAAACCAAAATGTCTGAAGGTGGTTTCGTCGCCTGAACCAGATGGACTACACCCCAGGGTTCTGAAAGAGGTTGATGAAGAGATTGTGGAGGCACTAGTAATGACTTTCAATAATCACTGGATTCTGGAGTGGTTCCAGAAGACTACAAATTTGCAAATGTCACTCCACTCTTCAAGAAGGGAGGAAGACAGAAAAAAAGGAAGTTTTAGGCCAGTTAGTCTGACCTCAGTGGTTAGGAAAATGGTGGAGGTGATTGTTAAGGATGTGGTTTTGGAGTACTCAGAGGCATGCGATAAAATAGTCCAAAGTCAGCAAGGTTTACTTCAAGGAAAATCTTGTCTGACAAATCTGTTAAAATTATTTGAGGAAATATGAAGCAGGATAAACAAAGGAGAATTGATCAATGTTGTGTACTTGGATTTTCAGTAGACCTTTGACAAGGTGCCGCACATGAGGCTGCTTAACAAGTCAAAAGCCTACGGTATTACAGGAAAGATACGAGCATAGATTGACCATTGGCTGATTGGCAGGAGGCAAAGGGTGGGAATAAAGGGAGCTGTTTTTGATTGGCTGATGGTGTCTAGCGGTTCTGAGGGCTCGGTGTGGGAACCATTTCTTTTTATGTTAATGTCATTGATTTGGATGATAGAATTGCTGGCTTTGTGGCCAAGTTTGTAGACGATACCAAGATAGGTGGATGGGCAGGTAGTGTTGAGGAAGTAGGGAGGCTGCAGAAGGACTTGGACAGATTCAGAGAATAGGCAAAGAAGTGGCAGATGGCAGGAAGTGTATGGTCATGCAGTTTTTCAGAAGGAATAAAAGCATAGACTATCTTCTAAATGTGGAGAACATTCTAAAATCCAAGGTGCAAAGGGACTCGGAAGTCCTCGTGCAGGATTCCCTAAAGATCAATTTGCAGTTTGAGACGGTGGTAAGGAAGGCAAATACAAGGTTTGCATTCATTTTGAGAGGGCTAGAATATAAAGGCAAGGATGTAACGTTGAAGCTTTATAAGGCACTGTTGAGGCCTCACTTTGAGTATTGTGAGCAGTTTGGGCCACTTATTTAAGAAAAGATCTGCTGATATTTGAGAGAGTTCAAAGGTTGTTCATGAAAATGATTAAGTGATTGAAAAGCTTATCATATGAGGAGCGTTTGATAGCTCTGGGCCTGTATTTGAAGAATGAGGGGAAATCTCATTGAAATCTGTTGAATGGTGAAAGGCCGAGATAGAGTGGATGTGGAGACGATGCTGAAAGGGGGAGTCTAGAACCAGAGGGCATAACCTCAGAATAGAGGTACACCCATTTAGAAGAGAGATGAGGAGAAGTTTCTTCAGCCAGTGACTGGTGGATCTGTGGAATTCATTGCCATATGTGGCTGTGGAGGCCAGGTCATTGGGTGCATTTAAGGCAGGCAGGTAGGTTATGATAGGTACTTGATTAGATAGGGTGTAAAAAGTTATGGGAAGAAGGCAGGAGAATATGGTTGAGAGAGAGATGGATCGGCCATGAGGAAATCGTGGGGCAGACTCGATGGGCCAAATAGCCAAATTCTACTCCTATGTTTTATGGTCTTATGACCTTATGGTGAGAACAAGGGGAACCTTATCCTTGTCTTGAGTGGGAGAAGAGAACAAAGAACAGAACCATGGATGATGATGATAGCCTTGTTAACTGTGGTAGAGGAGTGGACATACTTAAGGAGAAAATAAGACATTTTGGATGCACCAGTGCGGAAGATTTCTTCATCAGAAAAAACGTAACAGACCTGGAAGAACTGGGAGAATGGAATGCCCATAACATTTTTTAGCAATGTGTTAATGACAGTGAAAGATTTTGTTTAGGAAATAGATACACTTTCTTTTCATTACTTTTTATTTTCAAAAACAGAATGTAACTGATTTGCAAAGTACTAAGTGGAGCTATTTTGACAATATTGTTACTGATACAAGTCATTGTTTTCCCAACTATTTTAATTTAACTGCATAGGCTGTCATGTGATTCAGTGTTCCAAAGAATTAATGATCTGAAGCAGCAGAATCATTCTTTCCAATTATAGCAACTCGAATTCAATTTGGCTAATTGCAAGATGGCACAATTTTACCTTTGTTTTAATTTGGAAGAAGAGTTATCAGCTTGAGATATTAGTTCTGTTTCTTCACAGACATTGCCTTTCCTGCTAATGGTTTCCATCATTTTCTGATTTTTATCCCATTCTTTCCTTATTTTTGTTTATTTTTCCCTTCCAACTCTCACTATTTTTACATCAATGCCAATAACTAACACAATACCAACATCCATCCCACACACCCACACCCACCCCTCTAATTTAAGATGATAATAGTTGCAAAACTCAAACTGCATTTTAACATATTCTAGAAGTATGCAGGTGGTAAAAGCATGTGGAGTAAAGCATTCAATTTGTGCAGCCTGCTGCAGAAACATCTGAGCTGATCTTATCCTCTTCCATTTAATTCATGCTGTCACTCTGTTTCCTTTCTGCACATTAGCCTGACCCTGTAAGATTAAATCTACTGCAGCATTTAAAGTGCCAGGCAGGCTGAAGCTGCTTCAGAAATTTGTCTGAGATTTAGTAAATTCAACGATTAATTAGGTTCGTTGGTGTGCCATGGATTTTCCCTTGGGAAACCCAACAGGCACATCATTCTGTAGGGAATCCAGCAACAATCATCATCAGATCAAAGCAGTCAATCGGGTGGAATAGTCCTCACTTGCTGCAAATCGAGAAGTTTAAGGCACAATAAGGGGTTTGAATTAGAAACTAAAATATTGGACCACCTTGGGGTATTGACGCCTCTTACATAGAAATGAGCATTTGGGAAACTGGCAGGGTGATGGGGATAGATTTAGTATCTCATGTGGGGCTGTTGGCACAGGGCATTTCCAGGCACCTTCTCCCCCAACCTCACCCCAGCCCTGAAGTCACAACATCTGGGGTCTGGGTGGAGCTGAGCAGAGCAGACTTCTCTGTATTCTCTCAGTCAGTGAGGCCCTACAGCAGCTGCTCTTCCTGCACCTTCTTGCACTCCTGTGATAACTGCTTCTGGGATCCTCTCCCATTTAGAGACTTCCGCAGGCATCCACAGAAGATGCAATATGCCTACAAAATAAAAATTGCAGGAAAGAAGTTACCTCTCAGAGCAGTTTATTAGAAGATGAAACACAATTCAGTTGAAGATGGAATATGCAGAGCAAACACAGAATCAATGGCATAGCTTAACAGATCTTCCGTACTTTAAAAAGCACATGGAAATCCCAACTGCAGTATGGGAATGGAAGGGTTGGGAGGGATACATACAAGTTTTGTGCAAGGTTATTAGAAAGCCATTTTCTCACAAGCATTAAGTGCCACGTGCATTAAAATTGTGAATATCAGGCCTTTTGTGCAATTATGCACAGAAAGTGCGCCTTTGCTGCAAAGTCATAGAGACTTCTGCATGTCCTCCAGCCTGAAAAGAGTCAGAGCTTGAAGATTCATAGTGTCTTCTCCTCAATAGTCATAGGTAATGCATCCCTGGCCTTGCTTGCAGCTACAGTTGTGGCTGCAGCAAATGATATATTTCCTGTTAGGCTCAGTGGAATTATCTCATGGCTTGCTACTCAATGAGCTACCAAAAAGAGATTTGCTCCTGCCAAGTGAAGCTTTCAGGCTGTCAGGCTGATTGTTTGAGATGTGTCCATTTTAATGCAAGAAGCATCATGAACAAAGCGGATGAGCTTACAGCGTGGATCAGTATTTGGAGCTATGATGTTGTGGCCATTACAGAGACTTGGATGGCTCAGGGGTAGGAATGGTTACCTAGAGTGCCAGGCCTTGGTGGCAGGATTAAGGAAAACCCCAAGGCATTCTACAAGTATGTGAAGAGCAAGAGGATAAGATGTGAGAGAATAGGACCAATCAAGTGTGATGGTGGAAAAGTGTGTATGGAACCGGAGGGGATAGCAGAGATACTTAATGAATACTGTGCTTCAGTATTCACTACGGAAAAGGACCTTGGCGATTGTGCAGATGACTTACAGTGAACTGAAAAGCTAGAGCATATATACATTAAGAAAGAGAATGTTCTGGAGCTTTTGGAAAGCATCAAGTTGGATAAGTCACCAGGACCGGATGAGATACACCTCAGGCTACTGTGGGAGGCGAGGGAGGAGATTGCTGAGCCTCTGGCGATGATCTTTGCATCATCAATGGGGACGGGAGAAGTTCTGGATGATTGGAGGGTTCCAGATGTTGTTCCCTTATTCAAAAAAGGGTGTAGAGATAGCCCAGGAAACTATAGACCAGTGAGTCTTACTTCAGTGGTTGGTAAGTTGATGGAGAAGATTCTGAGAGGCAGGATTTATGAACATTTGGAGAGGCATAATATGATTAGGAATAGTCAGCGTGGCTTTGTCAAAGGCAGGTCATGCCTTATGAGCCTGATTGAATTGTTTGAGGATGTGACTAAACACATTGATGAAGGAAGAGCAGTAGATGTAGTGTATATGGATTTCAGCAAGGCATTTGATAAGGTACCCCATGCAAGGCTTATTGAGAAAGTAATGAGGCATGGGATCCAAACAGACCTTGCTTTGTGGATCCAGAATTAGCTTGCCCATAGAAGGCAAAGAGTTGGTGTAGATGGATCATATTCTGCATGGAGGTCAGTGACCAGTGATGTGCCTCAGGGATTTGTTCTGGGACCCCTTCTCTTTGTGATTTTTATAAATGACCTGGATGAGGAAGTGGAGGGATGGGTTAGTAAATTTTCTGGTAACGCAAAGGTTGGGGGTGTTGTGGATAGTGTGAAAGGCTATCAGAGGTTACAGCAGGACATTGATAGGATGCAAAACTGCTGAGAAGTGGCAGATGGAGTTCAACCCAGATAAGTGTGAGGTGGTTCATTTGGTAGGTCTAATATGATGGCAGAATATAGTATTAATTGTAAGACTCTAGGCGGTGTGGGGGATCAGAGGGATCTTGGGGTCAGAGTCCATAGGATACTCAAAGCTGCTGCACAGGTTGACTGTGTGGTTAAGAAGGCATACAGTGCACTGGCCTTCATCAACCGTGGGATTGAGTTTAAGAGCCAAGAAGTAATGTTACAGCTTTATAGGACCCTGGTCAGACCCCACTTGGAGGACTGTGCTCAATTCTGGTCACCTCACTACAGGAAGGATGTTGAAACCTTAGAAAGGGTGCAGAGGAGATTTACAAGGATGTTGCCTGGATTTGGGAGAATGCCTTATGAGAATAGGTTGAGTGAGCTCGGCCTTTTCTCCTTGGAGTGACGGAGGATGAGAGGTGACCTGATAAAGGTGTATAATATGATGAGAAGCATTGATCGTGTGGATAGTCAGAGGCTTTTCCCCAGGGCTGAAATAGCTAACACAAGAGGGCACAGTTTTAAGGCGCTTGGAAGTAGGTACAGAGGAGATGTCAGGGATAAGTTTTTTATGCAGAGAGTGGTGAGTGTGTGGAATGGGCTGCCGGTGATGGTGGTGGAGGCGGATACAATAGGGTCTTTTAGGAGACTCCTGGATAGGTACACGGAGCTTAGAAAAATAGAGGGCTATAGGTAACCCTAGGTAATTTCTAAAGTAAGTACATGTTCGGCACAGCATCGTGGGCCAAAGGGCCTGTCTTGTGCTGTAGGTTTTCTATGTCTCTATGTTTCTATGCTTACCTCTTTTCAGCAACAATATACAAGTGATTTTTTTTCCCATAGAGAGTAATACAGCATGGAAACAGGCCCTTCGGCCCAGTGGTCCATGACAGCCAAGATGCCCCATCCAAGCATGACACTTGCTCACATTTTGACATCTCACCCTAACCTTTCCTACCCACATATCAATATCATATCACATATCACATACCAAGCATCCCTAAATGTTGTTAATGTACCTGTCTCAAAAGCTTCCTCAGGCATCTTGTTCCATCTTCTCGGTGAAAAAATAAGCCCCCAGGGTACTTCTACTTCTTGATATACCAGCTCTGGGAAAAAGACAGTACACATTACCCTCTTGATTTTATACTCCTCTATAAAATCAGGACCTTATCAAATTGATTGAGTTTTTTTAACGAGGTTATGAGGGTGATGATGAAGGTAGAGGTATGGATGTTGTCTGCATGAATTTTACTAAGGTTTTTGACAAGTTCCCTCATGGGATGCTTATCCAGAAGATTAAAATGCATGGAATCCATGGAGAATTGGCCATTTGAGACAGGGGATAATGACTGAAGGGAGTTATTCTCGCTGGAGTTCTGTGATTAGTGGAGTTCTGTGGGGATCTGTGCTGGGACCTCTGCTGTTTGTGATATATAAATGGCCTGGATGAAAATGCAGTAGGTTGGTTAGTAAGTTTGCAGATGATACAAAGATTGGCGGTGTTGATAGCAGAGAAGACTGGCAAAGAATACAATGGGATATAGATCAATGCAGAAATGGGCAGAGAAATGACAGGTGGAGTTTAACCTGGCCAAATGTGAGGTGTTACACCTAGGCAGGTCAAATGTAAAGAGGCAGTACACTACTAACAATGCAAGAGATCCTGCAGGTGCTGGTAATCTTGAGCAAGTATGAGGCATTAAACACAAAATGCTGGAGGAACTCGCAGGTCAGGCAGCATCTATGGAGGGGAATAAACAGTTAATGTTTCAGGGGTGAGAACTTTCATCAGAAATGGAAAGCATGGGGTAAGAAGCCAGAATAAGAAGGAGGTGGGGGAGGAAGGAATTCAAGCTGGCAGGTGATAGGTGAACCAATTGAGGGGAAGGAGGGAAGAGGGGAAAGTGAGAAGAGGAGAAGGAGAGGAGAGGGAAGATGGGAGAGGGAAGGGAGGGACAGAGGGCAGAGGAGAATGAGGGGAGGGGAAGATGGGAGAGGGCAGAGGTTTATGCATTTACTTATTCTCATAATCAAGCCTCGCCATTATGGTTCACTGTTGTGTTCAATTGAAAAAAAAACAACTTGGCACCCTGTGTTCACCCAAGTCTTTGCCATAACCACACTGCCATTAACAAATTAGGTTTGTGCAAGGAGAGCTTCGGTTTCACCGTCCCATGATTGCGCTCCCGTCCCACTCCTCCTTCTCACATTGCGTCTCCATCCAGTCTAGACATCCAGGCAAGATGCATCTACTTTCTCTCTCCCTAGACAGCTGTAGGAAGATTGAGACTTCCACCTTCCGGAGAATTCATGGGTAAAAATCCCACAGCTTGTGTTTTCTTGCAGTCACTCAGTCATTTGCTCAAAGCCTATAATCCTCCTGAAAATAAACAGTTATTGATAGATCATATAACCAGGACACTATCAAACTTTTCCTTAATCATAGTTTTTATTATCTGTGTGTTATTTCATGTTTCAAAATCATCTTGCCATTATAGGCTCAATCTTTTCATCAAAAGTGTCAATATTAGTGCATATAAATGTCATTGCTTTATTGACACAGAGCTATCCTAATGGCCAGTAACAATATACAAATGTCACAAACAAGCATTTGGCAAATCTGGATGCTAAAGCAAATAAAATCCCCAAAGTCATTTGAACAACTGACTAAAGGTAATGGAAGAACTTTAAAATGACTAGACTCGATGGAGCCTGAATTATTTGCACAAATTTGTGATGCTTAAGTTGTTCCAGTAATCACAACAGCATCAGTTCACTGTTTTCGGTAGTTCTGTTTTAACGTAAGAGATCAAGTATAGATGGTTCCCCCCCCCCCAAACTGACATCTCTAAAGGTATAATTGTATACTACACCAAAATATGAATGCAATGTCAATTGATATTTCATATAATCTTTTGTTGTTAAGACATTTATAGAGGACACAATTTTAAGATCAGCAGTGAAGCAGTAGACACTTGATCTGACCATCTCAAATTCAGATATCCGTATCCAAATCAGTTCTTAATTAATAAACTTCCCCCATACTACATTGAATTCCAATATTTAAGTTCTCATCCTATAGTTCACAGAATTTGAAACTGTAATGTTTAATTATATTTTAATATGCCAGTTACGTAGGGACAGAGACAAGCAGTACATTACATTGTCAACAGGAGCTCATTGATTATAATTAAATGGATACATAAACTATAAATAGCTTGGTTTTGCAAAGTGTAGATGAGCAGAGATATCTTGATATCTATATATGCGAATCTGTAAAGATAACAGAGAAAGTTGGTAAGAAACCTGACTAAAAGAGTTTATTGTAGTTACGAATCCTCAACTCTCCCACGATTGAAAATGTCCTCTACATGTCCACTCCTTCATTCCTGGGATCATTCTCATGAGCCTCCTCTGGACCCTCTCCAATTCCAGCACATCCTTTCTAAGATATAGGGCTCAAAACTGCTCACAGTACTCCAAATGTGGTTGGACAATGCCGTATAAAGCCTCAGCATTACATCCCTGCTTTTATATTCTAGTCCTCTGGAAATAAATGCAAACATTGCACTTGGCTCCCTTATTACTGACTCAACCTGCAAGTTAACCTTTAAGGAATCCTGCACCAGGACTCCCAAGACCCTTTTGCACTTCCAATTTCAAAATTTGCTCCCCATTTAGAAAAGAGTCTACAACTGTATTCCTTCTGCCAAAATGCATGGCCATACACTTCCCAACTATCTTCCACTTCCTTGCCCATTCTCCTAATCTGTCTAAGTCCTTCTGCAGACTCCTTGCTTCCTCAACACTACCTGCCCCTCCACCTATTCTTGTATCATCTGCAAACTTAGTCACAAAGCCATCGATTCCATCATTGAGACCATGAACATTTAATGCGAAAAGTAGCAGAACCAACACTGACCCCTGTGGAACACCACTAGTCACCAGCAGCCAGCCAGAAAAGGCCCCTTTTATTTCCCTTCTTTGCCTCTTGCCAGTCATCCAATCTTCTCTCTATGTTAGTATCTGTCAGTTAAACCACAGGCTCTTATCTTGTTTAGCAGCCTCATTTGCGTCTCCTTGCCAATGGCCTGCTGAATATCCAAATCAATAATATCTACTGACTCTCTTTTGTCTATCCGGCCTGTTACTTCCTCAAAGAATTCCAACAGACTTGTCAGAAAATGTTTCCCCTTAAGGAAATCATGCTGACTTTGGCCTATTTTATCATGTAGTTACAAGTACCCAGGAGCCTCATCTTTAATAATGGACTGTAACATCGTGCCAACCATTGAAGTCAGGATAACTGTCAATAATTTTCCTGCCTTTGCCTCCCTCCCTTCTGAAAGAGTAGAATGACATTTGCAATCTTTTAGTCTTCCGGAACCATTGTCGAATCTAGTGTTTTTGAAAGATCAGTACTAACAATTCCACAATCTCTTCAGCATTCTCTTTCAGAACCCTGGGGTGTAGTCCATCTGATCCGAGTGACTTATCTACCTTCAAACCTTTCAGCTTCCCAAGCAACTTGTACATAGTAATAGTGACATTCACCTCTGCCCCCTAACACTTTCAAATCTCTGACATACTACTGGTATCTTCCAGAGTGAAGTCTAATGGAAAATACTTATTCAATTTGTCTGCCATTATTTGTTCTCCATCACGTCATTTTCCAGTGGTCTGTTATCCACTTTCGACTCTCTTTTACTCTATATATCTAAGAAAACTTTTGGTATCCTCTTTTAGACTATTGACTAGCTTACATCTTTTCCCTTCTTATTACTTTTTTTAGTTGCCATCTGCTGGTTTTTAAAAGTTTCCAAGTCCTCGAGCTTCCTATTGATTTTTGCTATATTATATGCCCTCTCTTTTGCTTTTATGCAGCCTTTGACTTCCTTTGTCAGCCACAGTTGCCTCATCCTCCCTTTAGAATGCTTCTACTTTAGGCTGAACGAATCCTGCGACTTTCAATTTACTCCTAGAAACTCTAGCCATTGCTGCTCTGCTGTCATACCTGCTAGTGACCCCTTCCAATCAACTTTGGCCAGCTCTTCTTTCATGTCTCTGTTGTGAACTTTACTCAACTGTAATATCGACACATCCGATTTTAGCTTCTCCTTCTCAAGTTGCAAGGTGAATTCTAATACATTATGGTCATTGCCTCTAAGTTCCTTTATCTTAGGCTCCCTAATTAAATCTTTATTAAGCAACACCCAATCCAAAATTGCCTTTTTCTTAGCAGGCTCAACCATGAGCTGCTCTAAAAAGCCATCTTGTAGACACTGTACAAACTTCTTCCCTTGGGATCTAGCACCAACCTGATTTTCCCAATCTACCTGTATATTGAAATCACTCATGACCATCACAACGTTGCCCTTTTTTCATGGTTTTTTCTATCTCATGTTGTGATTTGTACTCCACATCCTGGCTACTGTGCGGAGGCCCGTATATAACTCACATCAGCTTCTTTTTACTTTTGTAGTTTCTCAATTCAACCCACTATGTCATTTCCTTCCAATGATTTGATTTCATTTTTTGCCAGCAAAGCCACCCCATGCCTTCTGCCCACCTGCCTGTCCATTTGATTCGACATGTATCCTTGGATGTTAAAATCCCAGCTGAGATCTTTCAACCATGACTCTGGGCCTCAATACCTCCTTGTGCAATTGGATCCTGGATTTTCTCACTTGTAGACCCCAGTCTTCGGATTGGCAACAACATCTCCTCCACAATCTCCATCAGTACTGGTGCACCACAGGGCTGTGAGCTTAGCCCCAATTCCACTCGCTTTACGCCTATGACTGCGTGACTAAATACAGCTCCAATACCATATTAGTCTCCTGATGACACCACCGTTGTGGGCCGAATCAAAGGTGGTGATGAATCAGCTTACAGGAGGAAGATTGAAAAATTGGGTGAGTGACATCACAACAACAACCTCTCACTCAATATCAGCAAGACCAAGGAACTTCGGGAGAGGGAAACCAGAGGTCCATGAACCAGTCCTCATCGGAGGATCAGAGGTGGAGAGGGTTATCAACTTTAAATTCCTAGGTGCTACTATTTCAGAGGATCTGTTCTGGACCCAGCACATAAGCATAGTTGTGAATAAAGCTCGGCAGCACCTCTACTTCCCTAGGAGTCTGCAGAGATTTGGCTTGACATCTAAAACTTTGACAAACTTCTATAGATGTGTAGTGGAGAGTGTATAGGCTGGCTGCGTCATGGACTGGTATGGAAACACCAATGCCTTTGAACAGAAAAACCTACAAAAGGTAGTGGATTTGACCCAGTGCATCATGGGTAAAACCCTCCCAACCATTGAGCACATCTACATGAAACACTGTCGGAGGGAACCAGAGATCCCCACCACCAATGGTCATGCTCTCTTCTCGCTGCTGACATCAGAAAGAAGGTACAAGAGCCTCAGGACTCACACCACCAGGTTCAAGAACAGTTACTAACCCACAACCATCAGGCTCTTTTGTCAAGGGGGATAGCTACATTCATTGCTCATCCATTGAGATGTTCTCACAACCAAAGATCTCACTTTAAGGACTCTTTACCTTGTTATCTCATGTTCTCATTATTTATTACTTTTATTTATATTTGCATTTGCACTGTTTGTTGTCTTCTGCACTCTGGTTGTTCTTTCAATGACACTGTTATAGATAGTATTCTACAGACTTGCTGAGCACGCCCACAGAAAAATGAATCTCAAGGTTGTATATGGTGACATATACAGTATATACTTAGATAATAAATTTACTTCGAACTTTGAACTTTGTGATGCCCATAATGTCATACCTGTCAATTTCTAACTCTCCATTCCAAGATCAGCTACTTTATTTTGTATGCATATTTTATTTTATTGGGATCTGAAATACTCTAAAGTTGGTGAAATCTGATTCCATTAATCTGTGGATGGGACTCCACAGTACAACCAGCAATTCAGAAAATCTTTGAAGCATTTATTCTTCAATTTTTTTAACAAAGCAAGCAAATAAAGACCAATAGCGTCATAATCAGGTCCCACCGTGATGCTTGGTTAATATCAACAATGATAAAATCAAATTCACTTTCAAACATCTGTTTTGGAAATAGGTTTTCATTGGCCTCTGCGCAAAAAAACAAGTGAGAAGAACCAAAATAATAACCTCCAATGACAGAGTTAAAAGTTCATTTATATTGTCAGTATTGCAATTACTGTTAGCTACTTTCTAAAAATTCTAAATAAATATCAAAGAAGTGCAGATGCTGGAAGTCTGAAATAAAAACAGGAAATGCTGAAAACACTGAGCAGGTCAGATAACATCTGTGGAAAGATGTGGAAACAGAGTTAACATTTAAGATAAAAGACATTTTGTCATAATTGTGCAAGAGGGAAATAAGTTTGTTTTAAACTGTAGAAAAGGTGAGGGAAAAATGGATAGGACAAAGGACATCTCTTTAAAAGGGTGAGCACAGAGTTGCCATAGCTGTGGAGGTAATCTGGTCAATGGGGTTAATGGGAGCATTCAGTAACTCGGGTTGTCTTTCCAAGCTCCAGGTTTTCATTATAACTTTGGGTTCTGATGCAAAGTCAATGCCTAGAAACATTTACTTTGATTTTCTCTCCACAGATTCTTCCTGGTTTTTCAGGTCACTGTTCTTTCAACATATTGTTCGACTTCATATTTTCAGCAGCCATTGTATTTTTGTTGTGAGAATTGTAAATATCAAAACTCTTACAGTAAAGTCAGGCACATTTTCAAAGTTAGCTAGAGGGAAATTGGCCTGACCACCTAATATTTGACTCAGGAAGAGATGACTAAAATGTGAATATTCTTTGTCCAGACAATGTAATGAGGACATTTGGGGAGAGTTTATTCATATCATATTAATGTTATATGAAAATAACAATTTTGAATTTCCTCATATTTCCAATTTTATTACAAACAACCTTCTCCAAATTTCATCCTCCACTCCCCCACTCCCCCACTTCTCTCAACCTGCCTCTCATTTTTCTCTCTGTCTGCCTCCATCTATTATCCACCTGCTGCTGTCTCCTAAATCCAGTCTCTCTGTCCTCCCCTACCTTGCACAACCTACCCATCATCTTTCACCCCTCTTCTGTTCCACAATCATCTTGGGCCCCTGTCTCACCACCCCCCTCCTTTTTATTCTGCCATCTCACCTTTCCATTCACAGTCCAGAATTAAGCCATTCAGCCCATTGAGTTGGCTCCACCATTCAATCATGGCTGATTTATTAACCCCCATTCTCCTACCTTCTCCACATAACCTTTGACACCCTTACTAATCAAGAACCTATCAACCTCCAAATTAAATATACCCAAAGACTTGACCTCCACAGCTGCCTGTGGCAATGAATTCCACAGATTTCCAACCCTCTGGCTAAAGAAATTCCTCCTTATCTCTGTTCTAAAGGGAGATCCTTATAGCCTGAGGCTGTGCCCTCTGGTCCTTGACTCCCCCAATATAAGAAACATCCTCTCCACATCCACTCTATCTAGCCCTTTCCATATTCAATAAATTTCAGTGGGATTTCCCCTCATTCTTCTAAACTCCAGAGCGTACAGGCCCAAAATGTCAACATCCCACCATCATCCGTTAATGCCACAGATGCTCCTTGATCTGCTGAATTCCTCCAGCAAGTTGTTGCTCCAGTTTCCAGCATCTGCAATCTCTTATGTCGCTCTTTCCTGTTCATTGTACATAACTTGCTGGAGAGTGCTGCTAGTTTGTTGCCAAACTGTTGTTTTTTCTCCATGTGCTACCACATTCAGATTGTCACACAATGCCAAAATCCTGGGCAAGCCAGTGATTTTCTGACCATACTCCAACTCTGGTCTCTTAAGCCCAGGGCAATCATAGAAATCTATAGCACATTACAGACTCTTTGGCTCACAATGTTGTGCCGACCATGTAACCTATAGCAACTGCCTAGAATTTCCCGACAGCATAGCCCTCTATTTTCCTAAACTCCATGTACCTATCTAAGAGTCTCTTAAAGGACCTCTTAAATTCAACAACGACTGTATGGGGTCTGGGGGTTAGGGGAGAGAAAGACTCTAAGGCTGTAGTTGATGGGTTGAAACACGAAGGAAGGTCAATGACCAAGGGAGAGATTTGGAAGACTTTCTGTAAGAATCAAGGCTGAAGATTAGGGTTTTGAGGAAGTGATTAAATACATAGTTGGGCAAACCTGTGTAGGCCTAGAGGACCAGGAAGGCGCCAGAAATCAGGGCAGCGAGACTAGTGGGTTCAAAAATGGTATTGAAGCAGTTTTGCAGGAGAGATTTAGTGGGGAAAGATGTGGTAGCATAAGAGTCAAAGTATCAAATGTAAATAAGGAGTCTCAATGTACTGCTGAAACATGGCTATCTGAAGAGTGACCAATGAATGTCATTCCTGACGCAACATAGTCCAAATCACTGTAAAAAAAATAAATGCTCTAATCCCCCAGAGCGGAATGAGCATTCAAGTACTGTAATGAATGATATCAATGTCGTACAAAATAAGAAATGGCATCAAACTAGCGCAGCTCTGAAATGAGTGAGTCAGCTCCTGCAGCAATACATGGGAGACAGAACATCAGGTTTTATTTCTGCTTTATAATGTGAGTTTATAAGATAAATAAAATGAGATAATGAACTAATAGATCAATGAAGTGTCATGTGAGCAAATAAAGGTTAGAGCAAAATATGTTATCATTTAATCCACTCATTTGAATGCATTGGTAAAACATTTACCTTTGATAGTCAGTGTAAATGTCATAAATGAAGTTTCATTTGTTCTGTGCCTTAACTTTGTTTTATATTTTGCTTCCTCCTGCTGTTAGCAAGCATTTCAATGCTAACAGCTATTAAACATTACAGGAAATCTGTGTTCCAGTTATTTTCCAGGTCTTGATGTAATATTTCTGTCAAAGGTTTAGGCCAAATTCAGAGGAACTTCAGGTCTTCAATTAAATGGTACCATTGAAAAATACAGACATTCAATATTGAGTACAAACAAAAAAATAATTAATAATTAATCTGTTTTGGCAATTTATTGACAGTTTTATAGTCACTAGATGTAAGATTTCACAAAAATACCAATTATTACATTTTTATCAGAGGTTTTCAAACCTGGCATTTCGATGTTCATGAAGTCACCATTTTTGTTAATCTCTTGACTTTGTATTTCTGACATCACTTACCAAATACAGCTGATGAAATGCAGGCAAACATGCACAGCACCAGGCCCTAGTTACTCTCAATCAGCCAAGCAGTTCTGACTACATTGTTCAACTGCACTAAAGACGTGAAATAGACACTCTGTTCTAAGCTCTCTCCCAGAAAGAGTAACCAAGCAAACAAAGAGAAATTCAACCATGTGCTCAAAGCTTCCTTAAAGAAGTGCAGCATCTCCAGTTATATTTGGAAATCACTGGCCCATGACCACTAAGAGTGCAGAAGGACCATTTAGAGTGATGTTGCAAATTCAGAACCATGCATTAGGAAATCACAGAAGCTCTTTGTAAGTGACAGAAGTTGCACAGAACCCCACAAAGTACTCATATGTCTACTCCATCAGGTACTTCCTGTCCATTCTGTGGAAAAGTCTGCCGTTCCCACATTGGCCTTATTTGATACCTCAGAATTCAGAAAACTGGAATGGAAGCAATTCGTCTCCTGAGGGACTGCCTAAGAAGAAGAAGATGAGTGAAATGGTAATAAACATTCTGTGTTGAGTGACTGAATCCATCTCTTGAAGATTAGCACATGTTTATCTACATTTGTAGGTCTCAAGCATTAAATCAAGCTGAAATCATTGTTAGAAATTGCAAAACCAAAATCATAAGTGCTGATCGAATGGAATCTTCATTAGGTCATTGCGTAAGAGCCAACGGTATATTTCCAACCATCAACATGCCAGTAACTAGCTGGTACTCCACTAGGATCCTAGGCACAAAATTACTACAACATGTAGTTAAGTACACCCAGTGACCACTTTGTACAGGAGGTGCTAATAAACTGGCTACTGGCTGCATTTTCGTATGTTTATGGTCTTCTGCTGCTGTAGCTCACTGATGTTGTTAATGTCTCAGCATTGTCTCAGCTTGCTCCTGCCCCACCGAACTCATTTCTGCATACCTCAACACTGTTTTATCACCCCTTGTTCAATCCCTTCCGACCTATGTTCGTGACACTTCTCACGCTCTTAAACTTTTCGATGATTTTAAGTTCCCTGGCCCCCACCGCTTTATTTTCACCATGGATGTCCAGTCCTTATATACTTCCATCCCCCATCAGGAAGGTCTCAAAGCTCTACGCTTCTTTTTGGATTCTGGACCTAATCAGTTCCCCTCTACCACCACTCTGCTCCGTCTAGCGGAATTAGTCCTTACTCTTAATAATTTCTCCTTTTGCTCCTCCCATTTCCTCCAAACTAAAGGTGTAGCTATGGGCACCTGTATGGGTCCGAGCTATGCCTGCCTTTTTGTTGGGTTTGTGGAACAATCTATGTTCCGTGCCTATTCTGGTATCTGTCCCCCACTTTTCCTTCGCTACATCGATGACTGCATTGGCGCTGCTTTCTGCACACATGCAGAACTCGTTGACTTTATTAACTTTGCCTCCAACTTTCACCCTGCCCTCAAGTTTACCTGGTCCATTTCCGACACCTCCCTCCCCTTTCTAGATCTTTCTGTCTCTGTCTCTGGAGACAGCTTATCCACTGATGTCTACTATAAGCCTACTGACTCTCACAGCTATCTGGACTATTCCTCTTCTCACCCTGTCTCTTGCAAAAACGCCATCCCCTTCTCGCAATTCCTCCGTCTCCGCCGCATCTGCTCTCAGGATGAGGCTTTTCATTCTAGGACGAGGGAGATGTCTTCCTTTTTTAAAGAAAGGGGCTTCCCTTTCTCCACTATCAACTCTGCTCTTAAACGCATCTTCCCCATTTCACGTACATCTGCTCTCACTCCATCCTCCCGCCACCCCACTAGGAATAGGGTTCCCCTGCTCCTCACCTACCACCCCACCAGCCTCCGGGTCCAACATATTATTCACCGTAACTTCCGAAACCTCCAACGGGATCCCACCACTAAACACATCTTTCCCTCCCCCCGCTCTCTCCTTTCCGCAGGGATCGCTCCCTACGCGACTCCCTTGTCCATTCGTCCCCCCCATCCCTCCCCACTGATCTCCCTCCTGGCACTTATCCGTGTAAGCGGAACAAGTGCTACACATGCCCTTACACTTCCTCCCTTACCACCATTCAGGGCCCCAAACAGTCCTTCCAGGTGAGGCAACACTTCACCTGTGAGTCGACTGGGGTGATATACTGCGTCCGGTGCTCCCGATGTGGCCTTTTATATATTGGCGAGACCCGACGCAGACTGGGAGACCGCTTTGCTGAACATCTACGCTCTGTCCGCCAAAGAAAGCAGGATCTCCCAGTGGCCACACATTTTAATTCCACATCCCATTCCCATTCTGACATGTCTATCCACGGCCTCCTCTACTGTAAAGATGAAGCCACACTCAGGTTGGAGGAACAACACCTTATATTCCATCTGGGTAGCCTCCAACCTGATGGCATGAACATCGACTTCTCTAACTTCCGCTAAGGCCCCACCTCCCCTCGTACCCCATCTGTTACTCATTTTTATGCACACATTCTTTCTCTCACTCTCCTTTTTCTCCCTCTGTCCCTCTGAATATACCTCTTGCCCATCCTCTGGGTACCCCCCCCCTTGTCTTTCTCCCTGGGCCTCCTGTCCCATGATCCTCTCATATCCCTTTTGCCAATCACCTGTCCAGCTCTTGGCTCCATCCCTCCCCCTCCTGTCTTCTCCTATCATTTTGGATCTCCCCCTCCCCCTCCAACTTTCAAATCCCTTACTCACTCTTCCTTCAGTTAGTCCTGACGAAGGGTCTCGGCCTGAAACGTCGACTGTACTTCTTCCTACAGATGCTGCTTGGCCTGCTGCGTTCACCAGCAACTTTGATGTGTGTTGTTGTTAATGTGTTGTGCATTCCACAATGCTCTTCTGCACACCACTGTTGTAACGTGTGGTTATTTGTGTCACTTTGGCCTTCCTGTCAGCTTGAACCTGTCTGGCAAATCTCCTCTGACCTCTCCCATTAACAAGGTGCTTTTGCCCGCAGAACTGCCATCCACTGGATGTTTTTTGCACCATTCTCTGAAAACTCTAGAGACTATTGTGCATGCAAATCCCAGGAGATCAGCAGTTTCAGAAATATTCAAACCACCCCATCTGGCACCAACAATCATTCCATGATCAAAGTCACTTAAAGTACATTTCTTCCCCATTTTGATGCTCGGTCTGAACATCAATTGAACCCCCTAGCCATGTCTGCATGCTTTTATGCATTGAGTTGTTGCTACATGATTGGCTGATTAGATATTTGCATTAACAAGTAGGTGTACAGGTGTACCTAATAAAGTGGCCACAGAGTAGATCATTTTCATGTGACATTCTTGTGATAATTCCAAGATATTATTTGGTTCATTTTTTAAAAATAGTAATGTTAGAACCAAATTAATTTTCAGCTGACACTTGAGATTAATTTGATGACGTTCCTTTGAATGTTCATTATTTAGCACTGCAGGAGGATCCAGACATCTATTTTATAAAACTGTAGTGTTTACAAATTTTTCTTCTCACCGAAGGATTCAGATGCAGCCAAGTTATTGTAAGTAAATGATTGGCAACAGTATAGCTCCATTTCCACTGGTCGTTTTGCCCGTGACAGCTAGGAAAATCTAGCCTTGTTTGGCATCAAAAAGTGCATCATTCCAAACAAAATTTTAATTTGCAAAAAAATTCTTTTCAAATTATAGGAGTTAAATTTGTTTTTGAGTATAAGTGACAAATGTATGCAAAGCTATCACCCACCAGTTATACTGATCTCCCAGCACTCAATTCCATTGAATTCACAGCGGTGTAACATATAGAGATGTTTAAATGGAGAGCACCTGCAATAACTTCATAGTACATGTTCTGCACATGCAGCCATGAATGTAACATCCAATACCAAAATAACACAGGTGCTGAAATTTCTGAAATAAAACAGAAAAAAACTCAACAGACCAATCAACATCTTTAGTGAGCGAAACAGAGGTAATATTTCAGGTCAATAACATGACATTTCAAGCTTAGAATAATCTGCTTTGTATTCCCAGTGTGAAATAATGACTGTATAAAAGAGTGGATGACAAATCTTCTCCTCACACTTTATCTAAGGATCTCCCCATTCCTACTGTTAAGATACTTCTCCATCTTGTATTTTTGAGTGTGTCATTAATTATTAAGCACAATGATATAGTTTCCAAAGAAATCCAAAATGTATACAACTTTGTTTTCTACAGAATATTTTCAGACTATTACTGTTCACAAGCTTCCTAATGCTTTGTTCCATCCATTACCCATGACAAAAGTGGGAAGCAATGATACAGACGAAAACTTTCTCCTTAAACACCCTCTCTCCCTCAAACCACTATAATCACACTACTGTGAAAGTCCATCCAGTAAATAATAATGTTGGCAGCTTTGTCAAGTCCTGTTAGATGAAGATTTTATTCCAAGTTTAAAACAACTCTGAATCACTCTAGCCACAGGCTTCAAGATCCAGGTGTAAATATGTCTAATTTCCTCACCATTCATCAATCCCTTACTTTCGTGAAGAAGTTTTTCCTTTATGATAACTAAATAATGAAGAAGTTTTGGCTCATGACTGAAGTGGAGGTGAAGCTTTTTAATTAATTCTATCTGAAAGCTCAATCTTTATTTGGTTTGGCACAACATTGTGAGCTGAAGGGCCTGTTCCTGTGCTGTACTGCTCTATGTTCTATGTTCTAGAAAAGATAAATGTAGTTGCCTCTGTTCCCCAAAATTAGCCTGTACTATGTCATTACCTTAGTTGCCAGGCCAGTGTTTATGTCATTGATGCTAAATTTCAAAGAATCCTTATTCTAAAAATTGACCAGGAACCATCACCACCTGTTTGGAAACATAATGCCTCATGATTCTGGCTTCTCCCATCTTCCTTTCTGGTCCTGATATAGGGTCTCATCTCAAAACTTTGACTGTTTATTCCCCTCCATAGGTGCTACCTGACTTGATGGGTTCCTCCAGCCTTTTGTGTTTAATGCATCATACTTGTTATCTTTTACAAATAAATTGGAGAATATAGCCCAGATGTTACACACTTGGTGCTCCTGTCCCCCATTTCCATGAACATAGTTAAATCCCCAACATTACAGGGATAACAGTTATTATCTCTTTCCACCACCCATAGCATCTACGGGAAGCGCTACCTCAAGAAGGCAACATCTATCATCAAATATCCCACGGCACCTGGTTCAAGAACAGCTAGTTCCCATCAGCCATTTGCTTCTTGAACCAACCAGCACAACCCCAATCACTACTGTGATGACTGGTTTTGAGCAGGTTGAGGTAAGGGTTCCAGGGATGAGGGACTCAGGGCTGCCCTGCCCAGCACAAGAGGCTGCAGATGCTGGAATCTGGAGCAACAGACCATCTGCTGGCAGAACACAGAATGTAAAACTCGTAGCAGCATTTCAGGCATGTAGATTCAGATAACTCACAGATAAATTATCCATAAATTATACAAGGCAGTAAAGAAAAATACTGTGCAAAACAAAACATTAGTGCAAAAACACACACACATACACACACACACACACACACACAGACACACACACACACACACACACACACACACACACACACACACACACACAAAACAGATTTGCAGTTCTCTACTGTGAATGCTGGGAAATTCTTGCAACTTCTGCTCCCCCTTTTGTTTCTAAAAGGACTCCAACTGTGAAGAACAAAAAGGAAATGATATATGGAACGTAAGCATTGACATGGCAACCCTGAACCTTGCTCAGACTTATTTTTGTGTGGCCCTGTTATTTTATCCTTCAAACATGTATATCTTTTTATTTGTTAAATTGGTTACATCAGAATTGCATAGTTGGCATTGATGGTTGGCATAAAATTAGACACTTACTAAAAATTTACATCAAAACTGTCAAAATAATGTTACATTTTGCTTTGCAAAGTTTTCTCAATCTGAAGGATATTCAGGGCTCGTCATACATCAAGGACTAATCTGCGTGATTGTCAACTGCAAAATGTTCTGAAGAATTCCAGGAATTTACAGGATTGTAGAATATCTGCTTCTGAGAATGCTGAATATGTAAAACAAACCTCTCATTTGTGCACTTTAAAGCAGTGACTTCAACTTGCATATCTGGTCACACAATTTCTCAACGACTAGTTAATTTAGAATGTAAAATTTCAGACCAAACATTGATAACTAATTGATCAGTATACTTATCACAATCAACTGCATTACCTGAAATTCAGTATTAAGAACAAGAGTTTAAGCTAAATTTGTTACTCACTGGTCCAGACAGGTCAAATGTGCATTGACAAAGACCCCATCTACGCAAATGTACCAGAGCCAGGGAAACTATTTGGCATGTCGAAACAATCAAATTAACAACCAAAACAATGGATACTTTGACAATTCAGCACAATGCCCTCCCAACAAATTGTTTCTTCATTAATGAAACATCTAAGGTCAGTTACTTCAACACAGATCAGAATAAAAATGCCACATTCCCAGTTAGTTTGGATCAGCAAAGCAATTCAACTAATTTAGAAACTACCCCTTCTCATTTTGAGGCCTAGAAATTTTACAATATGTTGTTGTTCGTCCATCGTCGTCGTCGATGAAGACCTCGACACCATTGATGGTGTTGAGACTGCGCATGATTTGGATTTAAGTGAGGGAGAGTTGTGCAGATTCAGCCTCACTCTCTCTACCCAATTCCCATCTGGATCCAGTGGCAAGACAGAGTCTAGACGGCTGGAGATGGGGCTAGGTGCAGTGGATGACCAGGATGTCTTCAGTGTCTTGTCATGCTCTACACGTTCCACGACACTTGCAGAGACTGCCTTCTTGACCGTTGGACCTTCCATTGGTCTCGTCCGTTCAATCCGCCGGAGTCTGTCTTCACAAGCAGGAATAGACAACTCCCTGTCTCACTGAGGGTTTGAGACCAGTCGGCTACCCTCACCTGGTTTAGCCGGCTTGTCGAAGCCGTTGCCTGGGGTGTGGCCGCTGTCACATGCAAACAGCTATGGGGAGCCACAGGTGAGAGCTGAGTGCTAGGTGGGGACCAAAGGTGGACTAACCGCCCTGAAAAGGACGTGACATGTTCCCCCACCAGAGGTGCTACCCCTCCTTGACACCCCATACACCCCATGCAATATGTATGTACAGCAGGCAATGGAATTTACTTTGAAATCCTATCTCTGGAAAAGAACAAATATTTAATGTCCTCCTTGGGTATGGAACGGTTACATCAGGGTGTGCTCAGATATATGGCACTGTCCAAAAGCAAGCAATGCACATTTGGGCCCCACCTCCACTCTCCTCAGTCACTCTCATTAACAAATTGAATCCCCAACGGACATTATAAACCCTCTCCGTCCTCTACTGATTGACTGACATGAGCCTCAATATCTTGATCATCCTCGAGAAATGTCCTACCCCATTCTTTCCCCATGTCCTCCATGGCACCTGTCCCTGTGTGTTTTTATCCATTCATTCTGTAATTGGATTCATGCACAAGAATATTCCATAGCTCTAGACCCACACATAAAACTTACAGTACATTGTGTCATCAAGAATTGGGGGTGCAGCTTCATATACACCAGTCAAGGATAAGGATTCTTTCCCAAAGGAACATGAAGATCTTTATAACAAACTGCCAAGCTAAGGGTCAACATTACGAGGTAATAATTTCCAGAAACTTCAAAATTTGGTTTAAATTCTGATATTGCTATGATGGGATTGAAACACACATTCTCTAGATTGTTTTCTGAAGCCTCTGGACAGCTAATTAAATCACATAATTGCAACACTAGCTCATCTCTTTCGTTGGGATATTGAAAAGGACGACAAAAACTTGAAGGTAAAGATGCCAAATAACAAAGAAAGATCAAGGAATTGGGATGAAAAGGACTTAAGGCCAACAATATAGCACAGCAGAATTGCCAGGTCAAAAAGATTACATCCATTCAGAGTTCACGTCGTTTGTAGTGACAGGCATATCTAATCTGGACATGATTACAACATGTGAGAGCAGAAGGAATGCTCTAGCTCCCTTCATTTATTCATCAAAATAGCAATATGCTTGTTAAGAATTTGTTCAATTCTATCTATGTGACTGAAGAGAATTAAGGGCAAGTGGTTATAATGGATAAGATCCATGAATGCAAATAAAATAAATTCATTAGGGACATTGGTGATGCATATCAACTGACGGACTCAAACATCTTCCAGATTCTCGAAACTATCACATTCTGTTTCCCTGTAACAAATGTTAGGAGTGGGCAAAGCTGCAAAGTCAGATTTAGAATTGTTTTTTTCAGAACTCCAACACAGGGACAAATTTAGCCCATGAATAAAAAATAAACATATTATTTTCAGGTGTTCAGTCAAAAATCCAGAAACGGAAATAACAATGCAGGGAAACCTGTGTTATTATGTGTGTATGTAATAAAGAACTGCGGTTCACCCAAAACGGAAGTGGTGTTGGGGAGCTGGACACACACGCTCAAGTTGAGCTGGTCACACACAATTGTGTAGAGCTAGACCCATTCTGTAAATAAGTGTTAGCTTTACCCACACTGTTTGTCTTTATGAAGAACAACCATAACATGGTGTCAGAAGTCAGTGTGAAGTCTAAACACTGAGTGTAAATGAATACTATGCACTACTGACAAAGAGACACTGGGTTTCCCCTACAGGGGGAAAAAAAAGTGAAGTTGGCAGCCAGCAAGGCAACAGAGCACATTGCGTGCAGAAGTTCACCGGATTCACCAAGGGAAATTCATGTAAATGCCCATCATGGATAAGCTAATTCCTCCTGTACCTATGCAGTTTACTGGCAATCTAACCGATAACTGGAAATGCTTCAAACAGTGATTCTAAATATATTTAGCATCTAGTGGAGCAGGATGGGCAAATGAAAAATTGAAGGCATCCATCTTTCTACATGTAATTGGCGAAGATAATTTGGACATCTATAACAGCTTTCAAATTGATGAGATAGCCTTGACATTGGACACTCTGTTGATAAAATTTGAGGAGTATTTTGCCCCAAGTAGAAACGTCATGTTTGAAAGATACAAGTTCTTTTCCTGTGACCAGAAACAAGGTGTTAGCTTTGACCAATACTTACTCGAGCTTCACATACTGAGTAAGTCCTGTGAGTTTGGAGATTTGAGAGACTCACTAGTCAGAGACAAAATAGTTTGTGAAATCCCAGATAATGGGCTCAGAGAAAGCTTGCTCCATGAAAGAGATTTGACACTGGAAAAGGTTGTGGATATGTGTAAGGCAGCAGAGACCACATGATCTCAAGCTAAGGAGCTGTACAGTGGAAAATTAACAGTGCATGCTGCGAAAACAGAGGGGCAGGGCATAAAGTGTTTCACAAAGCAACAGCACAGCAAAGAGGTAGGTTCAAACAGCAAATGCACCAAATGTGGAGGTAGACACATTCCAAAGACTTGTCCTGCTTGTGGAAAGTCCCACAATAATTGTGGGAAGAAGAATCATTTTGCAAAGTGCTACAAAGCTGGGGTTATCAAGAGAAAGGTACACACGGTTGCTGAGAAAATGGAGGAAGTCTTTGTGGATTCTCTACAGACTGCAGGTGCTGGTAAAACAGAATGGGTCGTTCCAGTGACTGTGAATGAGACAGTAATTCCATTCATGCTCAACACCGGAGCCCAGGCGAATCTGTTTTCCATGGATGATTACGCAACTCTCAAAGTAAAGAACAAGATTTACCCAGTGAAGTTAAAAGTGACAGGCTATACTGGAGAGAACGTTCCAGCAAATAGGGGTTGTGTAGTGACCTTCAAGCACAAGGGACAGCACCTAAAGGCTAAGCTATTGATTGTTGAAAAGGCAGTACAGCCAATATTAGGCCTGAGTGCATGGGAAAAGCTCAGCCTGGTGAAAAGAGTTTTCATAGTGACTTCACAGACCAAAGGTGACCACACAACACTCATGGAAGAGTACACAGATGTCTTTGACAGGCTTGGATGTTTACCTGGTGTACACAAAATTTATGTAGATGATAGAGTAGCTCCTGTTGTCCATTATGCAAGAAAGTTCCATTTGCACTTAGAGACAAAGCTAAACAAGAACCAGCATGCATGGAACGGATAAATGCCATCTAAAAAATTGAAGAGCCGACAGATTGCGTGAGCTCTCTGGTCACCATACAAAAGGAAAGTAGAGCATTGCGGATATATCTAGACTCAAGAGATCTCAATAAAGCCATCAAGAGAAAGCATTTTAACTTGCCAACACAGGAGGAGATCATGTTCCAGCTTGCGGATGCCAAGTGGCTTAGCAAACTTAATGCACCGTCTGGGTTTTGGCAGATGAATCTTGATGAGGCGAGTCCAAGACTGTGTACTTTCAACACACCAGAGGGATGATATTGCTTTCTTCAGTTACTGTCTGGGATCCTGTCCACACCAGAAGTCCACTATAAAACCATCTTGTGATCTTTGAGAACATACCTGGTGTTGATACCATGATGGATGACATCATCCTCTGGGGGTCCACCAAGGAGGAACATGATGCACAACTGAGACAGGTGCTGAGAGACGTGACGTTGAATGTCAAGTTGAAATTAAATAAAAAGAAATGTGAATTTGGTGTTAAGAAAATGACTTTCATAGTAGATGTCATATTGGAAGAGGGAGTGAAGCCTGACCCAAGAAAGACGTCAGCCATTGAGAACATAGAGAGGCCCCAAACCATAGAGGAGGTGAAACATTTCTTGGGGATGGTGACTTACCTGCCTAAGTTCATCCCTTGACTGACTTACCTGCCTTAAGTTCATCCCTCGTCAGCTCCACTCCGGTCACTCCTTGAGCAGCAGAATGAGTGGATTTAGTCTCACAAGCAAGAAGAGTGTTTCCGGACACTGAAAAGAGTCAGAATGGAAGAGCTCATGCTGAAGTTTTATGGTCCGGAAAGGTATACTAGGGTCTCAGCTGATGCGTCCCGGTACAGCCTGGGAGCAGTACTACAGCAGCAGCACGATGACACGTGGCAGCCTGTGGCCTAGGCAACAAGAGCCCAAACAAGTGTGGAAGCCAACTATGCACAGATAGAGAAAGAGCTTCAAGCCAGCACACAGGCATGCAGAAGGTTCATCAGTACATCTATGGACAAGCTTTTGAAGTGGAGACAGACCATAAGCCACTGGTGTCAATTATGTCCAAACAACTGAACGACTGTCCCATGAGGATACAGCACATGTTGATAAGGCTGCAGAAATACGATGTGAAGATGATCTACACACCAGGAAAATATAGTATGTTTGCTGCTGATGCACTGTCTCAAGAAAGACAGAAGTGGCCAAGAGATTAATGCTGATATATAGGCCTATGTTGACATCATTGTCACTTCCATTCCAATATCTCCCGACAGAACAGAGAAGATTAGGACAGCTACAAGAAAATCTGCAGATGCTGGAAATCCAAGCAACACACACAAAGTTCTGGAGGAACTCATCAGGTCAGGCAGCATCGATGGAAAGGGGTAAACAGTCCACCTTTTGGGCCGAGACCCTTCATCAGGACTGGAAAGAAAGATGAGAAGTTGGTGTGATAAGGTAGGGGGAGGGGTGGAAGAGGAGCAAGGTAGTATGTGATAGGTGAAACCGGGAGTGGGAAGTGGTGAAGTAAAGAGCTGGGAAGTTGAGTGGTGAAAAAGATAAAGGGCTGGAGAAGAGGGAATCTGATAGTAGAGGGTAGAAGACCATGGAAGAAAGGGAACAATCCATGCAGAAAGTGGAATAGTGGGAGGAGCAAAAGATGTACTTGGTAGTGGGATCCCATTGAAGATAGCACAAGTTACAGAGAATTATGTTCTGGACACTGAGGCTAGTGGGGTTGGGGGGGGGTGATATGGAGAATTATATGCTGGACAGGAAACTAGTGGGGTAGTAGGTGATACAGAGAATTATGTGCTGGATGCGGAGGCTAGTGGGGTGGCAGATGATTTGGACAGCAGCAGGGACAGATAAAACAATGAAAGTACTCAAAGCTACAATACAGAAAGGATGGCCAGCAGCTAAGAATGATTGTCCGATGTGTATTTTGGATTATTGGGCATGCAGAGCTGAACTGTCAGTAGTGAAAGATATAGTCTTCAAAGGGAACAGGTTTGTGATTTTAGTGTTGTTGTGCCAGGAAATGCTCCAGAGGATACACAATGGGCATCTTGGTGAGGAAAAATGTAAATATGGAGCTCGTGAAGAGATGTACTGGCCAAGAATGAACCAGGACATCAGCCAGACCACTGCCTCATGTGAAATATGCCTTACCTACTGACCAAAGCAGCAAGCAGAACCGCTTACACCACACCCTGTACCAGACAGGTCATACTTCAAAGTTAAAGTGGATTTGTTTGATTGTAATGGGAAGAATCACATGGTTGTAATAGACTATTTTTCCAATTACCCAGAGGTTGCAACACGACAATCAACATCCAGCAAAGCAGTCAGCACCTTCCTGAAAACTATGCTTGTGAGGCATGGAGTTCCATGTGAAGTGGTATCAGACAATGGTCCACAATTGTCGAGCTGTGATATTGAACCCTTTGCCAGTGATTGGGGGTTTCAACATATAACTTCAAGCCCACATCACCCAAAATCTAATGGCCTAGCAGATAGTTCAATCAAGGTACTGAAGGACTTCACGAAGAAGGCGCTAGATGGACGAGAGGATTTCCACAAAAGTCTAATGATTTACAGAAGTGTATCACTGCAGAATGGCCTTTCACCAGCCCAAATGCTGGTGGGTCAACGCATACGCACTAATCTTCCCTTGCATGAAAACCTGTTGACACCTAAAGGAGCACACAAGGTCAAACTGGCTAAACTGAAAGGGGAAGCAAAACAGAAACAGTATCACAACAAGACTGCAAAAAGCCTGCCAGTCCTGAAGTCTGGAGATCAAGTGCGAATCTGAGATCACAATTCCAGCACATGGTCCATGCAAAGATATGAGGAAGTTGCTCCACATTCCTACCAGGTCCAGATGGAGCAAGGAACACCTCTGAAAAAGAACCGTGTGGATCTATGACCACCAGCTCCAACCCACAGCTGTGAAACATCACCTGTCAGCACATCAGATGTAAAAAATAAACTTGTTCAGAGTTCACAGAAAGACACAAATATTAACCCAGCAAGTGAAAGCAATACATCCGTGGAGACAAATTGCGGATGAAACTGGATGAGCAGACCACCTCAGGGAATGGCAGAGAGTTACAGAGGGAATAAGGGACTGTATTTGCTCATTACAATTGAAGTTAATGCAAATATATTTGTTGGAAAGTATTATTATTTCTTGCAGGTTTATGAGGGCACAGTTTTATATCTGGTTTTTCTTTAAAGGGGGAGATGCGTTATTATGTGTGTACATAATAAAAAAACTGCAGTTCCCACTGGGCAATGTGGGTGATTCACCCAGAACCAGATGTGGTGTTGGGCATGTGCGCTCAGGTTGAGCTGAAACCATGAGCTGGTCACACGTATTCATGTGGAGCTAGAGACACGCTGTTTACCTTTATAAAGAATAAGCATAACAAAACTAAGACTTGTTTGAATTCAACACGTATTCCACAGCTTATATAAATCATGTGGTTATCTTATCTTCAATGTACTATATTTAAATATGTCTACACATCCATGTTTATTTGCAAGAGCAAGTCTGTAGGAGTAGTAGATTGGTAAAAGGGTTATGTGCAAAATGCCACGTATGCTGAGACAGCGACCTGTGAAATTCAGAACCACAATATTTGGAAATGTTATTTTCATGAAGATGAAGGATGTCCTTACTTGAGTGTGGATAGGAAATTAAAATTTTCAATGTTTGCATGTCAGTTGCAGTATGAATTTGACACATGGTACATTTAACATTGTAATTCTTCAATAAAGACTAAAACATAATTGTAGCAGTTGAGTATTTTGATTTCCCACTTCAGCCATCTTTGTAGCGTCCTTAACTGATGTATACTATCAGTTCAAAATCAAACTAAAATAGCTTTGGTGTAAGTGAAGCAAGTCTTCAGGTCTTTCTAAGATATTAGTTATCTGTCCCATTTTTAGGCAGTGGATTCTAATTAGATTAGATTAGATTATGAGGACACTCAGTCCTCGTTTATTGTCATTTAGAAATGCATGCATTAAGAAATGATACAATGTTCCTCCAGTGTGATATCACACAAAAACATGACAAACCAAAGACTAACACTGACAAAACCACATAATTATAACATATAGTTACAGCAGCGCAAAACAATACCATAATTTGATAAAGAACAGACCATGGGCACGGTAAAAAAAAAGTCTCAAGTCCCGATCAACTCCTATAGTCCCTGATAGCAGGCAGCAAAAAGGGAGAAACTCCCCTGCCATAAACCTCCAGGCACTGACAACTGACAACTGCTGATGCATTGGAAGCACCCGACCACAGCCAACTGAGTCCGTTCGAAAACTTCAAGCCTCCGACCAGCCCCTCCGATACAGCCTCCCGAGCACCATCCTCTGCCGAACGCCTTCGACCTCATCCCAGCCGCCAAAACAAGCAAAGCTGAGGACTCAGAGGCCTACTCCTCCTGAGATTCTGGACCACACAGTAGCAGCGGCAGCAAAGCTGCCATTTCAGAAGTTTCTCCAGATGTTCCCCTGTGCTCTCATGTCTGTCTCCATCAAATCAGAATTGTGCACGGTCCCCTACTTAACAAATACAGATATCATTCCGAAGCAGCCACACGCGCTGCGTCGCATCGCCATCTTCTCCTCCAGAAAAATGTGAGGCCAACCATTTCAGTGCACTAAACAGAAAAGCAAAATCTATTTTAAATGGTGACAGATCGGGAACATGTAGGTGTCCTTGAACACAAGTCACTGAAGTCTAACATGCAGGTACAGAAAGCAAGGGTTCAAAGTTCAAAGTAAATTCATTACCAAAGTACATATATGTCAGCATATATTACCCTGAAATTCATTTTCTTCTGGGCATTCGCAGTAAATACGACAGAATCATTGAAAAACTACGCACATCCAAAGGCAGACAAACAACAATGGAGGAAGATGGCACCAGAATTACTGATCATGAAGGAAATGAGAGCAGGCCTTGTGTTTACTTCCCTAATGGTTCACAGCTGGTCAAATAGGACCTACTATGAGGTCTCCTTGATTTTTTCAGTCTCCTTACTTGCCTTAACAGAATAAGAATTAGGGGCAAGAGCAAGCCATCTGGTCTGATAAACCTCCAATCATTCATCTAAATCAGGGGTTCCCAACCGTTTTTTATGCCATGGAATCTTATCATTAACTGAGGGGTCTGTGGACTCGAGATTGGGAACTCCTAATCTAAACCATGGCTGATCTACCTCAGCACAGTTTTTGTGCACTGTTCCCATATCCCTTGATCCCCTTAATATCCGGATATTTATCATCTTTCTTTTGAATGAACTCAAAGGCTGAGCTCTCCATAACTTTTCAAGCTAGGAAATTGCAAAGATTCACCACCCTCCAAGTGAAAAAAACTTTCTCCTCTTCTCAGTCTTCATTGGCCCACCTCTTATCCCACAACTGTAAACTCTCCCTGTCTCCAGACTGGCAGTCCCTGTAAGAATTTTGTGAACTTCTATGAAACCAACTTTTAAACATTAGAGCAGAGGTTCCCGACCATTTTTTATGTCATGGACTCCAACCATTAACCAAGGGGTTAGTGGACCCCAGGTTGGGAACCCCTGCATGATCAGCTTACTCAATTTCTCTTTACACAGCAAACACATTATCCCAGGAAACAATCTAGCAGATCCCCCACTGCTCCCCTTCTATGACAGCTACTTCCCATACAGAATATTTCAATCCAATCTTATCAAGGCCCTATATCATTTCAATATGACCTAAACACTCCTCAGCTTGGGTTCTCCTGTAATAAAAGCCAACGTTCTGAACTGATACAGGAGGAGGAAACTGGAGGTCCATGAGCCAATCCTCATCAGGGGATCAGAGATGCGGAGGGTCAGTAACTCGAATTTCCTTTATCTTATCATTTCAGAAGATATGTCTTGGGTCCAGCACGTTAAGTGTCATTACAAAGAAGGCACAGCAGCACTTCTACTCTCTTAGAAGTTTGCAAAGATTCGATATGTCATTTGAAATTTGAAAAGTTTCTCTAGCATCATAGAGGAGAGTGTACTGACTGGTTGCATCACCGCCTGATATGGAAATAGCAAGGCCCTTGAATGGAAAAGCTGACAAAAAGTAGTGGATACAGCCCACTCTATCACAAGTAAAGCCCTCCCCAATGTTATTTATTACTTATTTATATATTATTGTTTTGTTTTTCTTCTTTGTATGTGTACAATTTGTAGTCTTTTTCACTTTGGTTGTTTGTCTGCCTTTGGATGTGTGTAGTTTTCCAATGATTCTGTCGTATTTACTGCGAATGCCCAGAAGAAAATGAATTTCAGGGTAATATATGCTGACATATATATACTTTGGTAATGAATTTACTTTGAACTTTGAACTCTTGCTTTCTGTACCTGCATGTTAGACTTCAGTGACTTGTGTTCAAGGACACCTACATGTTCCCAAACTGTCACCATTTAAAATAGATTTTGCTTTTCTGTTTAGTGCACTGAAATGGTTGGCCTCACATTTTTCTGCAGAATTTTCCTCTTGCCATTCAACTAAATTGTCTTCATGCTCTTGAAGCCTCTTAACATCTTCACTACTCACAATCCAACCAAGCTTTGAATTATCAGTCAACTTGAAAGTGATATTAGTCAATTGGTTGATGTAGATTCTGAGTAGCTGGACCCTGTGACACCATACTAGTCACAGCCTGCCAAACTGAGATCCATTTATTCTCAAGCTTTGTTTTCAGTTTGTTAACCAATTATCAATCTTTAAAAGTACATCAAATCCAATTTCCACATCCTCTAACTTTGTTGCCAGCCTCCTATACAGGACCATATCAAAAGCCTTCTGAAAATTGAAGGAAAACTAAATCACTGATTCCCCTCTTATCTCTTCATCATCCAGGCCTTGCCCTCTTCTCACTACTACCATCAGGTAAGAGGTACAGAAGCCTTAGGTCTTCAGGAACAGTTTTTGCCCTACAACCATCAGGCTCCTAAACTGGTGCTGATCTACCATAAACGCTGCCTGGGCAGGGCGAAAAGCATTATCAAGAATGCATCTCACCCTAACCATGGACTTTTTACTCTCCTCCCATCCAGTAGGCATTACAGGAGCCTCTGCTCCCACACCAGCAGGCTCAGAAAGAGCTTCTTCCCTGAGGCTGTGACCCTGCTGAACCTCACATCACAGCGCTAAGCAGTATTGCACCCATATTGTACTGTCTCAGTACTTTTATATCTGTATGCTGTAGCACTGACTTTTTATTCGCAGTTATTTTGTAAATAATACTATTCTTTTGCCCTTCTGGTCAGATGTTAATTGCATTTTATTGGCTTTGTATCTGTACTCGGCACAATGACAATAAAGTTGAATCTAATCTAATCTAATCTAATATATTATTCATTATTACTTGGAACTGATTCTATATCTACAGACTTACTTTCAAGGACAGTTTACAAATCATGCTCTCAGTATCATTTTTATTTGCACAGTTTGTCTTCTTTAACACACTATGTTTACCAATCTTTATTTATGTATAGTTTTTCATAAAATTCTATTGTATTTCTTTTACTCCTGTAAATGCCTGCAAGAAAATGAATCTCAAGGTAGTAGACAGTAACATATACATACTTTGATAATAAACCTCACTTTGACTTTTGAGCTTTGAACTTTGATTTTTTTCTGGTCACATCCTTAAAGGCTTTGTGCCCATCTTCTTTGCTAGGTCTATGATATTGTCCTGCTGCCCACCACCAATCCCTGTCAAATTTCCGCCATCATTACCACTCTTACTAAAGCCGTCATTCTCCTTTCATGACCTACATTTGCTTTGTATTCTCTTACAATGCCATCGCCTTCTCTTTGTACAATTATCCCTTTATTCTTTCACCCTCCCTTCCATCCCTTTTGTTGCTTCCTCCTCACTGTCCTTTTCCACAACATTTGCTTCACTCTAAACTTGCTTTTAAATCTGTTAAATCTGTAATACTTGCCAGGTTTGATTGAAGTAACCAAGCTCAAACATGACTGCTGTTTCTCACTCCACAGATGGTGTCTGACCAGTTGAGCACTTTCCAGTGTTGTCTATTTTCCTTCAAGCCAGCTTGTCACTTCAATACAGCCACAACAGTACAGAACCCTCCAAAAATCTTATTTATCAGCTATGATATTTTTAGGCTTACAGTATCTTATAACCTAGACAAAACAAACTGTCCCAAAAGTTTGAATTTGATTCATCTAAACAGGGATTAGAGGAACACTCTCAGCAAAGTAATCTCTCAGATAGTCGTGGGTAAATATCTAGTGCTGAATGAATCTGGAAATTAAAGAGAAATATTGATGCTACAGTTTAAATATTAAGGCAATGAATATTTTCTTCATTTCAACTTTACTTTCTTATGTGAATCTTGCATTTCATTCATAGTGCTCACTTTACTGCTATTGATCCAACTGATCAATGGAATTTTATGAGGATTACAATAACAACTCTCACTTCTTGTAACCTCACTAAAATATATATGTATGCTTTCCTCTCTTTAGCACAGGCTGCTGAAAAAACATATAGTAGAACTACTTCAAGCAATCACGTAGCTTATTGAAACAACTTATTGAACAGTTCTTCTAATTCAAACAAAGAAGCACAGCAGTATGAATGGAGAGATATTGTGGTATTTTGCTCAATTAACTTTAGAGATTCAACCTCTCTGGGGTAGAGCAGATTGGGGGGGAGGGGTGAAATTGACATTCTAGGCTTAATAAAAGTTGTTTTCCTCAAGTTACAATGAGCTACATTATTAAACAACAGAGGAGATATTTGCATTTCTGCCCTGAATTCCAAATTGCCCAGAGCTGATAAGTGATGTCAAAAGCTTCAAAAGTGAATGATACCAATTCAGTGGCCACCTGTACACTTCATTAATGCAAATATCTAATCAGCCAATCATGTGGCAGCAACTCAATGCATAAAAGCATGCAGACATGGTCAAGAGGTTCAGTTCAAACATCAGAATGGGGAAGTAATGTGATCTAAGTGACTTTGATCATGGAATGACTGTTGATGCCAGACGGGATAGTTTGAGTATCTCAGAAACTGCTGATCTCCTGGGATTTTCACGCACAACGGTCTCTAGAGTTGACAAAGAATGGTGCAAAAAACAATAAACATCCAGTGAGTGGCAGGTCTGTGGGTCAAAGTGCCTTGTTAATGAGAGAAGTCAGAGGAGAATAGCCAGACTGCTTCAAGCTGGCAGGAAGGTGACAGTAACACATTACAACAGTGGTGTGCAGAAAAGCATCTCTGATCGTACAACACGTCGAGCCTTGAAGGGGGTGGGCTACAGCAGCAGAAGATCACAACATACTCTGTGTCCACTTTATTAGATACATTCTGTACTTAATTAAGTGGCCACTCAGTGTGTACACTTTAATTTGATCAAGAAAACTTTAGAAATATAATAAATGCATCCCATTGTCCAAAGTAAAACAGTGAGTCATAAAATACTGATGTACCTGTACCTAATGGATGATATTCATACAATAAATATTTGTTTAGTCCTGTCTGTTCCTTACACAGTGCATTAAAATATACAAAGTGAACACAAGATAAGCACATAGGAAATAAAAGCAGAAATAGGCCATTCAATGAATTTACAGTTGGCTTATCTCTGTGTCACTTTCCTGCATTAGTTCCATATCACATAATCTCCAAAAATCTATCGATCTCTGTGTTGGATATGTTCAGCAACTGAGAATGACTGCTCCCTTGGTTGGAGAATTTCACAGATTCATGCTACAGAGTTTAAACCAAATCCACTTAATCCCTTCACGTAGAATAAATAAACGATCCCAGGAATTAATCTTGTGAACTTTTACTGCACTACTACAGTGGAAGTATATCCATCCTTTGGTGAAGTAAACAGACCAATGCATAACATTAGTTCAGATTTCTGAATGGACAATGAACCCATGAACACTACCTCAGTATTTTTCCTCTCTTTTTGCATTTCTTCTTTCATTTATATACTGTATATATATTTTTTCTTATTGTAACTTATAATATATTTTATGTATTGTACTGTACTGCTGCCTCAAAACAACAAACTTCACGACATATGTCAGTGATAACAAACCTGATTCGGATTCTGAAACGGTGTCACCAAGACCCTATGCAATTGTATAAAAACATGTTTCCTGTACAATGAAGGCCAATGTACCACTTGTCTTCATAATTACTTCCAGTACCTGCATCTTTAACTTTCAGTAATTTGTAGACTCAGCCAGTTCCATCACAGGTACAACCCACCACGCCATTCAGGACACATTCCAGAGGCAGTGCCTCAGGAAGGTGGTATCAGTCGTTGAAGTCCCTCACCACCAGGACATGTCCTCTTTGCATTATGACCATCGAAGAAGTCGTACAGGAGCATGAAGACCCACACTCAATGTTTTAATAACAGCTTCTTTCCCTCTCCCATTAGACTTCCGAACAATCCGGGTACCCATGAACACTATCTCGCTATTTGTCTTTTGCACTATTTATTTATTTTAGTATATTTTATGTCTTGTACTGCACTGCTGCTGCAAAACAAGAACTTTCACAACGTATATCAGAGATAAAAAGCAGGTTCTGATTCTGATTCTAATTGTATGCAGGAACAGCCAGTCACCTTTACAGCTCCCACAACTCTGGTTCAGTCCTGACTTGCTGTGCTGTCTGTATGGAGTTTGCACATTCTCCCTACGGCTGCATGGATTTCTTCACACATACTAAAGATGTGCAGAAGGCTAGGTTAAGTGGCCAACATAAATTACCCCTATTGTAAAAATAAGTGGTAAAATCCAGAGTCAATGTGTAGAGAATAAAGTGGGACGAAGGCTGCACTAATCTAAGTGGTTGCATTGCTGTGGATTTGACTCTCATTGTGGTTTTTTTTCATTAAGGTTTTGTTTTTGTACAGTCTTTTCATCTCTCTCTCTCTCTCTCTCTCTCTCTCTTCATTGTATCATAATGGATAATTTATATTCTGTGTGTTATCTGTACCTGCATGCCTGAGATGCAACTGCAAACTAGTTTTTCATTGCGCCTGTACCTCACCGTTCTCGTGCACATGACAAGAAACTCAATTTGACTTGCTTGATGTTTACTTTTACCCCATGTGACATTCCTGTTCTAAATACCAACAACTTTCAAGCTCCATCCATGTAAACAAAAATCCTTTTTCTGTTTCTTTTACCAAAGCAGATGAACACACAGTTTTCTACATTACATTCCAACTGCAGTGTTCTCACTTAGTCTGTCAATACCCCTCTGAAGCCTCTCTGTATCATCTTGACATCAAGCTAGCAAAACTGAACATGCAAAATTTGGTATTCAAATCATTGATATAGACAGTGAACAGCTAAAGCCGCTTCACTGACTGTGTAGCACCCTAATTATCACAGCCTCCCAATCCATTATGACCTACTGTATTTATTTCTATCTTCTGTTGTTTGTCCATTAACCAATCCCCAATTTATAACAGTTTTTCACCTACAATTCCATGTGCTCTTATTTTGTTTAATAATCTTTTCAGCACCTTTTTAAAGAATTGATTCTTTTTAATTCTTTTTTTATTTTCTGCTGCCATTTCCTCTGTTATAGATTATAGCATTTCCCCATCCACTGTTGTCAGGCGAACTTGTCTGTAGTTCCCCATTTTCTCTCTCCTTCTTCTCCAAGGGGATTATAATTGCTACCTTCCAGTCTGCAGAAGTCACTCTAAAATCTGTGGAATTTTGTAAGGATGACAATAAGTTCCATGGCCACCTCTTTTAAAATCTTAAAATACATCATCAGATCCTAAGGATTTATTGGCTTTTATTCCATGAACTTCTTTTTTGACAAACCATTCCTTTCAGCTCCTCCTTCACTCCAGATCTGTTGTTCCCCACTTTCCAAGGGGTACTGTATGTCTTCCATTAAGAGAGTACATAGGATATTTGTTAAATTTCTCTGCAATTCTTGCAGCTAAAGTTTTATCTGCAGGCATTACCAATTCAACCACGTTATCTAAATGACAAATGCACTGACAACCTTCCTACCCGTTTCTTCACTGTGTTTATTTATTTAGCCTATTCAACTCTCCCAAGAAAACTGACAAAGAAGATTAAGGTGCATTATTCCATCAAAGTTTAATTCACCCATATAAAGCCCTCCAGCAAACCATGCAGAGTTACTGAAATCAGACTTTGGTTCATCTGAGCTCCTGTCCAATAATTCAATCACATTTGTCCTAGTCAAGATCAGAGCAGTAATTGGTAGATGCATATTGGAAACATTTATTTGGTTGTACATTCAAATGGCTGATGAATGAGTAACATTGCAAAGTTACTTTTGCACTGGATAACATTCGAAAGACTGGGGAAGCTGGGTAAAAGACAACAGTTGGAGAGAACGGATGCAAGAGTTGGTAGGTGGGTTCATTAGGAGAGTTGATAATGGTTATCCAGGTAGAGAATTTGAAGACAAATCAAGAAATAAAGTGAAGCTAATTTTGGATGAGAAAATCTTTTCCTTTTTCAGGACTAAGAGATGTTTTTCCAATATCAGCTGTATGTTCACTGGCCTACCCTTGCTACTAGCTCAGCAGGGTTAGTTCAGTAGTTCACAGCTTCAGAATAGAAGGACGTCCCTTTAGAAAGGAGATGAGGAGGAACTTCTTTAGGCAGAGGGTGATGAATCTGTGGAATTCATTGCCACAGATGGCTGTGGAAGCCAAGTCATTGGGTATATTTAAAGCAGAGGTTGATAGGTTTTTGATTAGTAAGGGCATCAAAGATTAGTAAGAAGACAGGAGAATGGGATTGAGAGAGATAGTAAATCAGTCATGATGCAATGTGGGCTGAATGGCCTGATTCTTCTCCAATGTGTTATGGTCTTATAGGATTTTGATTTGAGATGCTAAAACATTTGAGTCCTCGTCTCTGTAAATTTCTCCAGCTGCACAACTCTCTGAGAATTCTGCTCCTTCCTGGTTCTCCTTCCTTACAGATCCAAGATTTTTCATTTGCTCTGACAGTCCTGCTTCTAGGGACACAGCTATAGCATTCTCTTCCCAATTCTTTCCCCACCCCTACCATGCTCTCCTGCTTTTAGGTGCTACTTATAGCTCAAACATTCATCTCTTCTAAATGTTTGGTCACCTCTCCCAATAACTGCTTATGCAGCTCCACATCGGAATTTTCTTGATAATATTCCTGTGTTGTATCTTCAGTAATTTAACTATTTTAAGTGTTCTTTATAATGTAAGTTGTTGTTGATGCCAGTTGTTGTAGTGGAAGCAAAATTTCCTACTGATGAAAACATGTTTACCTTACAGATTGCTTTGGTCCGCTGTGGGAAAGAAAAGCTCAAAATTCAGCAAGCATGAAAGAATTGTGAAGGATATTATATACTAGGCATGAAATCTTAACCAACATGTAGGATTTTTATATTTCTTTCCAATGACATGAAGCATTATATCTAACTGAATGGCTAATCACAGTCTCACTTCCTATATGATTGTCCATTTGCCTTTGTCTGAAATCCTCCCATCCTAATATACCTTCTTTAGATCCATAAACACGAGGAAATCTGCAGATGCTGGAATTTCAAGCAACACACATAAAAGTTGCTGGTGAACGCAGTAGTCCAGGCAGCATCTCTAGGAAGAGGTACAGTCGACGTTTCGGGCCGAGACCCTTCATCAGGACTCGTCTCAGCCCAAAACGTTGACTGTACCTCTTCCTAGAGATGCTGCCTGGCCTGCTGCGTTCACCAGCAACTTTGATGTCTGTTTCTTTAGATCCATGGTGGTTTTCCCAAACTGTACCAAACGAAGGTACCAAATGCAGTTATAACCAAATACTTTCTTCCAGAATGCTCTCCAATTTCTAACTTCTGATTTCCCACCCAATACCAAATGTTATGCCTTGTACTTCTGAGGAAAACCTGAACTATTGTTTTGGTGAAAGGGAGTACAAGCAAAAAGGCAAACTAACAACTCAGTGGACAAATGTTAGGATGTCTGCTGACCATCACAGACTAAAAAAATACTTGGGTCAATTATTTCTGCTATTTAAGACTGCTTTTTTGCAGGATTTATAGATTTTATCCTTTGTTCATTATGAGGGATCCAAACCAATTGTGATTCCCCATGCAGATATTCCAGTTCAGATGAATAATTCAGATATTAAATACTTGAAACATATCAGCAGGACACTTACTCATGCCCATAATAAGCTTCCCAATTAGCTTTTTGTTGGTGAGTAATCTTTACTGACACAATTCCTCTGCATATCAGTAATGTAAATGAAATTTCTATTTTGAGAGAAAGGCACTTGTGCTGGAGATCATGGATTAAAAAATTGGAATCTGTTCAACTATCTCATCTCTACATCTCCCCAAAAGCTCTTAAAATTAAAAGACATTATAATGTGCTGTGTGGAGCAATGATTACAGTGTGACATTTAAAAAGACATGACCTCAGAGCAAGTCACCTCTCAGATCAAGCCAGAAGAGAAAAACTGGACACATCCAGGCTAATTTCAAGTAAATCTTAGACATTTTCATTGACAGAATAAATGGTCGTTCTAAAAGGTGGCCCAAGAATGTTAATGTACTTGTTGCTGCATGAATTCAACTACCCTTTAGAAGCAAACACATGCTTCATGCCTTGTTGCTTGCTGTGTTGGTCTTTTACATAGCTGGCCCAGGATAGGGGATCTGGGTCAGAAGTGGCTGTTGGATAAGTTTCAGTCAAGCTACAATCATGGCTGAGTCAAGTGGTGAGAGTAGGGATTGAGATTCCTGTGTTCATTGGAACAAGGTATTGGGATGGGTGGGAAGATGATTGAGGCCAATAAATACTCTGAACATCAGCAAGACTAAGAACTGATTGTGAACTTTAGGAAGGGGAAGCCAGGGGAACACGCACCAGTTCTCATCAAGGGATCAGCCGTGGAAAGAGTGGGCAGCTTCAAGTTCTCAAGCATCAACATCTCAGAAGATCTATCCCAAGCCCAACACAACAATGCAGTCACAAAGAAGGCACAGTAGTGGCTCTTCTTTGTTAGGTTTTGAGGAGCTTTGGTATGTCACCCAAAGATTCTCGCATATTTCTACAGATGTACAGCGGAGAGCATTCTGACTGGTTGCATCACAGCCTGGTGTGGAGCCTCCAATGTGCAGGATCACAAGAGGCTGCAGAAGGTTATAGCTAAAGCCAGCTCTGTCATGGGCACAACCCTTCCCACCATTGAGGACATCTTCAAGAGGTGGTGCCTCAAAAAGCAGGCGTCATTATTTAACCTTCACATCCGAAGCATACTTTCTTCTCATTACTACTATCAAAGCGGGGTACAGGAACCTGAAGACCTGTGCTCAAAGACTTAGCAACAGCTTCTTCCCCTCCACGTTAGATTTCTGAACAATCCATGAACACTACCTTGTTACTCATTTATTTTGCACTACTTATTTCTTTATTTTTGCAACTGATAGATCATTACTTCTTTGCCCCAGACTTCTGTCACAAAACAACAAATTTCACACGAGTGATAATAAATCTGACTCTAAAGAGGTCCTACCTGTAAGGAAATTTGAGTGCTAGTCCTTTTAAGTTGTGCAGATATATATATCTCAAATTTGCTTTCAAGATTGCAGTCTGAAAGGACATTCAATCCACTGTGCACATCTGACACTCGGTGCACGATGGAGATGTGGAAATCTGGCATCCCTTCCCGTTTGTTCAGTCAGTACCTGATCACATCTACAACAGGCTTTTTTGAGAAAATGTCTCACCTTGCACTAAAAAACTGCCTCTTTAAGAAGAACCAATGATAGCAAAGTTATTTAAAAGCACTTAAACTGGCTTTCAGTTTTGTATTGAAAAAGAAGAGCTACTTAGAACCCATTCCAGTTCTTTCTTTATTCCACGTCTGTTTATTGTTTTTGAAGCAGATGAAGCAATTCGGAATTTGAAACTGAATTAATCTAGACTTACCTCTTTACATAGGTGAATAAGGCATCTTGGCTTCATCTAAAATAGGTATGTGTATATAGTAATAGGCAAGTGTTTCCATAATGCAGAATAACTGTCCTAAAATTGGAAAAGTTAAATAACAGGAAACATCTTGAGACTATAAATTTAACAGCACTCTGCAGTTTGAAGCATTATAACATGTTCATTATGTTGTGAAGTCTGAACACCAGAGATCTGCTGGTTCAGACCCGAAGAGTAAGTTTAATTACTGTGAAATGTAATTTGGAAAAATATACTTAATTGTGCATGAAACAGAGTAAGGGATGAAATTGCTTACTATCATACTCAGATGAGAGAAAGAGCAGGCAGCAAGTTCCTATCATGCTAATGACATTGACAATCTACACAAATCAAATTGACACTTCCTGTCAATCAACTAATCTGGTGTTGAACTTGGTTAGTTACAGCTAATTGAGCGTGGAAACTTGGTGCATCATTGATTCATTCACATTCATGATGCAGAGACTGACAAAGTTGCCACTTATCTGGCTGCTGGAATCCTCTGGAATCATTACAACATGGATTTTCAGAAGGCTTTTGAGAAAGTGCCACTCGCGACACTGCTTAACAAGATAACAGCCCATGATATTACAAAAAAAACATGAGCATAAACTGGCAGGAGGCAAAGAGTGGGAATAAAAGGGGCCTTTTCTGTTGGCTGCTGGAGACTCGTGGCGTTCTGCCGGGGTCGGTGTTGGAACTGCATCTATTCACATAGGTGGAAGGGCAGATAGTACTGAGGAAGCAGGGAATTTGCAGAAGGGCAAAACTGATTAGGAGAATTGGCAGATGGAATATAGTGTAGGGGAGTATATCGTCATGCACTTTGGTAGAAGGAATAAAGGTGTAGACTATTTTCTAAATGGGGAAAAAATTCAAAATTAGGGGCACAAAGGAACTTGGGCATCCTCATGCAAGATTCCCTAATGGTTAACTTGCAGGTAGAGTCAGTGGTAAGGAAGGCAAATACCATGTTGGCATCCATTTCAAGAAGATGAGAATATAAAAGCAAAGACATAATGTTGAGGCTTTATAAGGCACTGGTGAGGCCTCACTTGGATCATTGTGAGCAGCTTTGGGCCCCTTATCTGAGAAAAGATGTGCTGGCATTGGAGAGGGTCCAGAGGAGGTTCATGAGGATGTTTCTGAGAATGAAAGGGTCAATATATGAGGATGTTTGATGGCTCTGAGCCTGTACTCGCTGAAGTTTAGAAGAGTAAGGGGGGGATCTCATTAAAAGGCCTAGATAGAGTGGATAAGGAGAGGATGTGTCCTTTAGAGGGGAGTCTAGGACCAGAGGGCACAGCCTCAGAATACAGGGACATCCCTTTAGAATAGAGAGGACGAGGAATTTCTTTAGCCAGAGGGTAGTGAATTTGTGGAATTCATTGCCACAAATGGCTGTGGAAGCCAAGCCAGTGGGTATATTTAAAGCGGAGGTTGATAGGTTCTTGATTAGTCAGGGCATCAAAGGTTATGGGGGGGTGGGGAGGCAGGAGAATGAGGTTGAGAAGGATAATGTCAGCCATGATGGAATGGAGGACTAGACTCATTGAGATGAGTGGCCTAATTCTGCTCCCATGTCTTCTAGTCTTATGGTCTTATACCCCTCATAATTTTGTGTACCTCTATGGACTTGCACCCCTAAATCTCCCACCGTACGTCAATGCTGCAAGGGATTCTACAATTTATTGCATGCTTTCCTCTTATATTTGACCTTCCAAAGTGCAATATTTCACCCTTGTCTGGATTAAACCCCATCTACCACTTCACTGCCTATATTTCCAAATGATCTATCTCTTCCTGAAACATTTGACAACGTTCTTTACGATCTGCATTTCCATCAAATTGCAAACTTAGTCATCTGTCTACCTACATTTTCATCCAGATCATTTATATATATCACAAACACAGGTCCCAAAGTTCCTTGGGGAACACCACGGGTCAGAGACCTCCAATCAGAGCAACATCCTTACACCACTATTCTTTGCCCTCTATGGCTAAGCCTATTTTAATCCAGTCTACGAAGTCTCCACAGATCCAATGTGCCTTAATCTTCTGGATCAGCCTACCATATGGGGCCTTGCCAAAAGCTTTTCCAAAGTCAATGTATCCAACATCCACTGCACTACCCTCTTCAATCTTCTTCATCACGTCCTCAAAAATCCATTCAAGTTTGTAAAGCATGACCTTCCTCACATAAAGCCATGTTGACTATCCTAATAAATATGTGTTTTTGCAGATGCAAGCAGATATTATCTTTAAAATCTTCTCAGCAATTTCCCTACTACTGAGGTAATGTCCTGGTTTGTCTCTACAGCCCTTCTAAAACAGCAGAAGAACACTGGCTATTCTCCAGTCTTCTGAGATCCCTACTGTAGTTAAAAAGGATACAAATAAGACCAAGGCCTCAGTAATCTCCTTTCTTACCTTTCCCAGTATTCTGGGATCTATCCCATCAGACTGTGGACTCATCAACTTAATGCTAAAGAAACCAAATACCTTTTCCTTTTTGCCCTAGAATATCAGCATACATCTTCATGTGTAAAATGAAAAATATTATAAAATTCATTACATTCTTTCCTGGTTCAGCTCAGGGTATTTGCATATGTATTCACAAACAAAGGGGACAACACACATGTTCAAGGCCACAAGAAACACTTTATTAGAACTAGCACAAATGCAATTCAATTTTTTTTAAAAAAACAAATATCTACAGTAGTAGCAATACAAAAATCAAAATAATACCTACCATTCACTAAGCAAGCTGATCTGGAGGGGGCCACAGATCCGACAACCTCACATGCAGCCTGTTTTCTCTCTATCTTTCTCTTTCTCTCTCTCTCTCTCTCTCTCTCTCTCTCTCTAAGTATAACTCTGATTCGACATACTCTGGCTATCTCAATGTACTGTTCCCTATCTTAGCACTAGTCACCAGCCATGACCTAGCCTAAGACAAAACTCTCTCTTCGTTGCACTAAGAAGGTGCTCCTTTTGTACCCTACAAAACCCCTTATACTGGTACTTTTCCATGCATTTGGTACCTGCACCTGAACAATGACCCCACCTTCCCATGAAAAACATGTTTTTCACCATCTTCCATTATTATGACTAGAGACTTTTACTCCCTTAACTTTCTCAAAACATTGCTGTGGACTGACTCTCTTGTACTTTCTCAAAACAATCCCACTGCAAGATAACAGCACTTTGGCTTACAGACTTCCATTTTATTTTAGCAAAGACCAAGGAGGAATCACATTTAACTTTTTCCTTACACCATGTTCTTCTCCTTCTTGCTGAACATGTAAGCGAGGCACTCATATAGTGCTTTGTTCATCTCCTCTGGCTTCAGGCATAAATTCCCTCCTTTGTCCCTGAGTGGCCCTACCCTCTCCCTGTTTACCATTCTGTTTTTAATGTTTAAAATGCTTTGGCATTCTCTTTAATCCATTTTTCCAAGTACATCTCATGGCCCTCATTAGCCCTCCTGATTACGTTCTCTCTTATTTAGTTTATATTACTCGAAAGCTGTGACTCCATAGAAATTCTCTTGGCAATGTTGTAATGTTTACTGTTTCAACAAATGTTAAAAGAGGACAAATTCTTTGCTTGATCAAAATTTTGACATTAAATTAGTCTGGATGGTGTAATAGGTAAAAGCAAGCATCAAGAAATTCATGCTTGATTTGCCAACGATCAACCCGGAACATTGAATTGCCTACTTGGCCTTGCAAAATTTGCTTTAATGCCAACCAAGGGAACTGAATTGGAGTACTCTGCACCACCGAATTTTAATCCAATTCCATCTAATGTCCAAAAAATAATTTCTCCCTTGTAGTCTTTTCATTTCCAGCACCCAGTTTCAAATCAAACTCTGTACAATTGGAAGTACAGTAATAGAACCAAATTCACCTCCTATTGAATATGCTCCCAGTGGCCACTTTATTAGGTACACCTGTACACCTGCTCTTTAATGCAAATATCTAATCAGCCAGTCACGTGGCAACAACTCAAACGAGAAGAGCATACAGACGTGGTCAAGAGATAAAGCTGTAATTCAGACCAAACATCAAAATGGGGACGATACGTGATCTAAGTGTCTTTGATCATTGGTTCCAGATGGGGTGGGGCTCAGAAACTGCTGAACGACTGGTATTTTCGCACACAACAGTCTCCAGAGTTTATGGAGAATGGTCTAAAAGTCAAAAAAAAAATCCAATGAATGGCTGTTCTGTCGGTGAAAATGCCTTGTTAAGGAGAGAGGTCAGAGGAGAATGGCCAGACTGGTTCAAGCTGACAGGAAGGTGACAGTAACTCAAATAGCCACGTGTAACAACAGTGGTGTGCAGATGAGCATCTCTGAACGCACAACACATTGAACCTTGAAATGGATAGGCTACACCCAGCAGAAGGCCACACACATACACACAGTGGCCACTTTATTAGGGTGAAAAGATACTTAATAAAGTGCCCATTGAGTGTAGCTCCCCAGTAATAAATGTGCTGAATTCTGATCTCATTACCACAGATTGTGGCCAGAAAATTATCAAAAATCAAAAAACTGCAGATGCTGGAAATTGGAAATAACAGATGAGAATACTGGAAATAGACCGCAGGGCAAGCAGCATCTCTGGGGAGATAAACAAGGCCAATGAGTTTTCATCAAGACTGAGAAAAGTTAGAAATACAAAAAAATGTTTGAAGCTATAAAGAAGATGAGGGAGGAACTGGGAGAATATTGGCAATGGGCAAAAAGCAAAACAATGATGTACACTTGTAAATGGTAATGGTACTAGCTAAGAGAAGGTATTGGTCTTCTGCTGCTGTAGCCTATCTACTTCAAAGTTCAATGATCTGCCAAGAGAAAATGTAAAAATAGGAGATAATGAAAACAGAGGAGGAGATAAAAAGAATAAAAAAGCATCAATGATGGAATATAAAATACAGACTGAAGAAAGAAACTACTCCAGATCCAGGAAATCTGAAATTAAAACAGAGAATACTGGAAGTACTCAAATGGTCAAGCAGCATCTGTGGAGAGTGAAACAGAATTAATGTTTCAGATAAATGGTACTTCTTTAGAAAATATCATTCTGGGAGATGAGATGCTGCCCCACATGCTTATGTTGAGCTTTGTTGGAGTAGCGTTCAAAGCCAAAAGCAACAGTGTCAGTGTCGGAATGGGATGGAGAATTAGAGCGACAGGCAACAAGAAACTCAGAGTAACATTCACAGAATGCTTGGTAGTGATCTTCTTCTTCTAAGTACTCTCCTAATCTATGCTTCAATGTAGGACAGACCATATTGTGAATTCTTAATATACTGTGTTGAATTGGAAGGAGTGGAGTACTGCTTCACTTAGAAGGACTGTTTAGGTCCACTGATGGTAGGGCGGGAAGATGTATAAATGGACAGGACTTGCATCTCCTGCACTTGCTTGGGATGTTGCAGTGAGAAGCAAAGTAGATCCTAGTAGAAATGGAAGAGTGTCCCAGTACATCATGGAGGGAATGGCCCCTTCAAAAGACTGATAGATGAGGGGAGGATTTGTCTGATGGTGGCATTTCCTTTGAAGATGACAGACGTTACTGAGGATGTTCCAGAGAATGAGAAGCATGGTCATGTGGAAGGCAAGGAAGATGAGGATGAGGATGAGGACAGAATTTTGGAACTTGAATCAAATTGGATCCTGTCAGGGCTCAAGGGCCTGAGTTATTGGAAGAGGTTCAGCAGGCTAGAATATAGGAGGTTGAGGAGTGATCTTATTGAAGTGTAAAATCATAAGGGGTATTGATAGGGTGAATACAGAAAATCTGTTTTCCCAGGAAAGGGGAATTAAAAACTAAAGGGCATAGGTTTAAGGTGAGAGATGAACGATTTAAAAAGGCCCTCAGGACAACTTCTTCATGCAAAAGGTTGTGTGTATATGGAACAAGCTTTCAGAGGCTATTGTTGAGGCAGATACAACACTATTTAAAAGATGTTTGGATGAGTACATAGATAGGAAGTCTTTAGAGGGATATAGGCCAAACACAGACAAATGGGACCAGCTTGTTTGGCAGCATGGTCAACATGGCTGAGTTGGACTGAAGGGCTAGTTTCTATGCTTTATTACTCTATAACTCTAACACAATTAAGGGATTTATCAACAATGGAGAAGGAAAAACCACAGTTGAGGTAAAGACATAACAAAACACTGATGTGGAAAATACTTCCACTTACCTTCTTATACTTGCAAATCCCCTGGGTAGATCACCATCTTTCAACAAATGTTCTTTCATGATCTCAGCCAGGAATAACACTACTTGTGTCATTCCTAATCTTCACCCTATCACAGGCATTCCCTTTGTTCTTTCCATCCCCTCCCCTTCTCTGCAACATAAAACACAAATGATTTCAGACTTCTTTACCTCAAAATATTCATTCCTCTTTACTCACAAATATTGCTTTGACTTTCTGAGTATTTTCAGTAATTTTTACTTCTACAATTTGATTTGGTAAGTAAAAAATTGTATCTCTTTGAACTGTGGCTTCAATAAATATCTCTGCAGATCCATGTGCTCTTGATAGTTGGGTGATGGAATTCAGTATGTCACGTTAAGTAACACTTTCAGAGAAATTTACATCCTATCAATTCCTTTGCATTGTCATCTTTAAATTAAACATAATTGCACTGAGAGCATGGATCTGCTCATTTGACAGGAAGAATTTTTGTGGCAGCTTCATCTTCAAATTAAAATGAGCCATGGTACAATACATCAGGGCAGAAAAAGCAAACGCTTGCTACCTTATATTAGAAACAAGGCTCTGGTGGTGGCCCATGAGCTTGGCTGTCAGATCTAATGAGAAATAATATTAATGATGTATTCTTTCAGCTTTGGTTGTTCTGTTGGTTCAAAGTATTGAGCAAAGAACTGATAAATACTGAAGTCCCAGTCACACAAAATGCCTTTTAATTTTAGTTGCTTGGTTAAGATAAACTTGCATTACATGTGTCTTTCTAATACATTCTTGGCATGTGGCTTATTTGTTTTGGGCGGGGGGGAATCTCAGAGGATCGGCAAGGAGTATAGTGAGAGGGACAGAGGGAGAAAAAGAGAGAGAAAAAATATATATATACAAAATAATAATAATAAATAAATAATGGATGAGGTACGAAGGGGAGGTGGGGCATTAACAGAAGTTAGAGAACTCAATGTTCATGCCATCAGGTTGGAGGCTACCCAGACAGAATATAAGGTGTTGTTCCTCCAACCTGAGTGTGGCTTCATCTTGACAGTAGAGGAGGCCGTGGATGGACATATCAGAATGGGAATGGGACGTGGAATTAAAATGTGTGGCCACTGGGAGATCCTGCTTTCTCTGGCGGACAGAGCGTGGGTGTTCAGCGAAACGGTCTCCCAGCCTATGTCGGGTCTCACCAATATATAGAAGGCCTCATTGGGAGCACCAGACACAGTATATCACTGCAGCCGACTCACAGGTGAAGTTTCGCCTCACCTGGAAGGACTGTCTGGGGCCCTAAGTGGTAGTGAGGGAGGAAGTATAAGGGCATGTGTAGCACTTGTTCCGCTTACAAGGATAAGTGCCGGGAGGGAGATCGGTGGGAAGGGATGGGGGGAACGAATGGACAAGGGAGTCGCATAGGGAGTGATCCCTGCGGAAAGGGGGGGTGGGGGGGAGGGAAAGATGTGCTTAGTGCTGGGATCCCGTTGGAGGTGGCAGAATTATATGTTGGACCCGGAGGCTGGTGGGATGGTAGGTGAGGACAAGGGGAACCCTATTCCTAGTGGGGTGGCGGGAGGATGGGGTGAGAGCAGATGTGCGTGAAATGGGAGAGATGCATTTGAGAGCAGAGTTGATGGTGGAGGAAGGGAAGCCCCTTTCTTTAAAAAAGGACATCTCCTTCGTCCTGGAATGAAAAGCCTCATCCTGAGAGCAGATGCGGCGGAGACGGAGGAATTGCGAGAAGGGGATGGCATTTTTGCAAGAGACAGGGTGAGAAGAGGAATAGTCCAGATAGCTGTGAGAGTCAGTAGGTTTATAGTTGACATCAGTAGATAAGCTATCTCCAGAGATAGAGACAGAAGGATCTAGAAAGGGGAGGGAGGTGTCAGAAATGGACCATGTAAACTTGAGGGCAGGGTGAAAGTTGGAGGCAAAGTTAATGAAGTCAACGAGCTCAGCATGCGTGCAGGAAGCAGCGCCAATGCAGTCATCGATGTAGCGAAGGAAAAGTGGGGGACAGATACCAGAATAGGCATGGAACATAGATTGTTCCACAAAGCCAACAAAAAGGCAGGCATAGCTAGGACCCATACGGGTGCCCGTAGCTACACCTTTAGTTTGGAGGAAGTGGGAGGAGTCAAAGGAGAAATTATTAAGAGTAAGGACTAATTCCACGAGATGGAGCAGAGTGGTGGTAGAGGGGAACTGGTTAAGTCTGGAATCCAAAAAGAAGCAGAGAGCTTTGAGACATGGTGGGGGGTGGAAATATATAGGGACTGAACATCCATGGTGAAAATAAAGCGGCAGGGTCCAGGAAACTTAAAATCATCGAAAAATTTCAGAGCGCGAGAAGTGTCATGAACATAGGTAGGAAGGGATTGAACAAGGAGGGATAAAACAGTGTCAAGGTATGCAGAAATGAGTTTGGTGGGGCAGGAGCAAGCTGAGACAATGGGACCACCTGGACAGGCAGGTTTGTGGATCTTGGGTAGGAGTTAGAAACGGGAAATGCGAGGTGTGGGAACTTTAAGGTTGGTGGCAGTGGATGGGAGATCCCCTGAGCGGATAAAGTTGGTGTGGGAGACAATGGCCTGGTGCTCCTTAGTAGGGTCATGATTGAGGGGTAAATAAGAGGAGGTATCCACGAGTTGATGCCGTGCCTCAGCAAGGTAGATGTCAGTACGCCAGACTGCAATAGCACCCCCCTTATCAGTGGGTTTAATAGTAAGGATAGGATTAGTGCAGAGGGAGTGGAGAGCAGAGTGTTCGGAAGGAGTGAGGTTGGAATGGGAACAAGGTGCGGTGAAGTCGAGACGGTTGATGTCCCGTCGGCAGTTAGCAATAAAGAGATCCAGAGCAGGCAGAAGGCCAGAGCGGGGTGTCCATGAAGAGGAGGAGGGTTGAAGATGGAAGAAGGGGTCATCGGTGGGGGTGGGAGAGTCCTTGCCGAAGAAGGAGGCTTGAAGACGGAGCCGGCGGAAAGGGAGACAAGGAAGTTCGAAACTGAGTTTAGAAAATAACCTTGAGATGAGGATCCATTAAGGAATTTGTTATTGCTATCCAGAGTGCATAATTTCCAACTCCAATTCACTTTTCAAAGCACTCTCCTTTCTTACCTCTAATTTTCATTTTTGTACATTCAGTTTCTTAGATCCAATTATACAATAACTCATCACTGCTTCCCAATTTATCTCATTGGTACACTAACCCTGACTGTGTTCTGACCAGAAGTCTGAGGCATTTGCTTGAAGAGCTATTCCAGTTCTAAAACCAATTGATCTCATGGGGATTACGTTATTGATTCACGTAGAACTACTTATAACTAATGAATAAATTGAGTTCCATGAGAACAGCTTTATTAGAAGATATATCATTTTGATTTTCAATGAAGAAATAGGAGATATAGGTTATGTATTTTTTGTACTGTAAGTCAAATAATGATGGAGGTATTTAATTGCAATTCCTGATTTTGCCTGATTTTCCTCAATAGGTACCAGAGGAACATCAGGGACTGTTGTGTACTTTACCTCATAGAAACATGGCTCACTGCTGTCATTTCAGACATAGCACTGCAGCCGAGGGTTTCAGCATTCACCGCAAAGACAGAACAGCTGCGCCTTTTAATGTTAGAGGAGCTGGAGAATGCTTTATGATTAACTCATCATGGTGCACAGACGTGGCAGTTCTGTCTCAATCCTGTTCACCTGACATGACAAGAAACACCTAGCGGTCAAGTGTTAAGCATTTTATCTGCCGAGGGAGTTTACTATTGTCATCCAGATAGGGGTGTACGTTCCATCTCAGGCCGATGTCAGGCAGACTCTGGAGGAGCAGAGCACCATAATCAGCAATCACAAAACAACACACCTGGATGCCTTCCCTATCATTGCGGGGGATTTCAACCTGGCCAGGTTGAAGAAGTCTCTGAACAACTACCACCACCATATCACCCGTGGAATCAGTGGAGTCAACACACTTGACCACAATTATATCACCATCAAGAACGTTTACCATGCCACCCCACGTTCACACCTTGGAAAGTTCAATCATCTGTCCGTACTTCGACTCCCAGCGTGTAGACAGAAACTAAAGACTGAAGCTCCAGTGGTGAGGACAAAGTAGGTATGGAAAAGGGAGGCAGAGGATCATTTACAGGACTGCTTTGACTCGGTGGACTGGACAATATTCTGGGATTCACCTTCAAATCTGATTGAATACACAACAGTTGTCACCAAATTCATCAAGGTCTGTGTGGATGAGTATGTGCCTTCGAGAACATACCAGACATACACAAACTGAAAGTCCTGGATGAACCAGGAGGTTTACAGTCTGCTGAGGGCTAAACCTGTAGCATTCAAGACCAGTGACCCAGAAGTATACAATAAGTCCAGGTACAACCTACAGAAGGCTATCTTAAAAGCGAATAAACAATTCTGATTGAGATTAGAGATGGAATGGGATGCACGTCAACTCTGGCAGGGTTGGCAGGCCATTAATTCCTACAAAGTGAAACCTAACATCATGAATGGCCTGAAAACCCTGCCAGAGTTGATGTTTCACTCCTGAAGCTCAATGCCTTATATGCACGCTTTGAAAAGGAGAATAAAACTACACATGTACGAATCACTGCAGCATCCGGTGACCCTGTAATCTCCGTCTCGGAGGCTGACATCAGAACATCTTTCAAGGCCTTGCAAGGTGTCAGGCCCCAATCGTGTACCTGGTAGGGCATTGAAAACCTGTGCCAGACAACTGGTGGGAGTGTTCATGAACATCTTCATTCTCACTGTTGCAGTTGGAGGCTCTCACCTGCTTCAAAAGGGCAACAATCACACCAGTGCCCAAGAAGAGCAGAGTGAGCTGCCTCAATGATGATCACCCAGTGGCACTCTCATCTCCCGTGACAAAGTGCTTTGAGAAGATTGTCATGGCCAGAATCAACTCTTGCCTAAGCAAGGACCTGAACCTGCTGCAATCTGCCTATCGCCACAATAGGTCTATAGCGAATTCAATCTTACTGGCTCTCCACATGGCCTTGGATCACCTGGACAAAAGCAATACCTACGTACATCAAGCTACTGTTTATTAACTAAAGCTCAGTGTTCAATACAATCATACCTTCGGTTCTAATCAACAAAACTCTAAATCCTGAGGTTTTGTACTTCCCTCTGCAACTGGATCCTTGACTTCTCATTGGGAGACGACAGTCAGTGAGGATCGGAAATAACATCTCCTTCTCACTGACAACCAATACTGATGCACATCAAGGATGCATGGTTAGCCCATTGCTCTACTCTCTCTACACCCATGACTGTGTGGTTAGGCACAGCTCAAACGCCATCTATAAATTTGCCAACGCAACTATTGTTGGCAGAATTTCAGATGGTGACGAGGAGGTGTACAGGACTGAGATAGATCAGCTGGTTGGGTGGTGTCACAACATCAACCTTGCACTCAGTGTCAGTAAAACCAAGGAATTGATTGTGGACTTCAAGAAGAGGAAGATCGAGGGAACGCGTGCCAGTCCTCACTGAGGCTTCAGCAGTGGAAAGGGTTTCAAGTTACTGGGTGCCAACATAAGATCTATCCTGAGCCCAACATATTGATATAATTACAAAGAAGGCATGACGGCAGCTCTATTTCATTTTTGAGGAGAGTTGGTATATCACCAACGACTCTCGCAAATTTCCACAGATGTGCTATGGAACGCACTCTAACTGGTTACATCACCATCTGGTATGGGGCCACCGTACAGGATCAGAAAAAGTTGCAGAAAGTTGTAAACTCATCCAGTTCTATCATGGGCACTGGCCTCCCCAGCATCGAGGACACCTTCAAAAGGCGATGCCCCAAAAAGGTGGGATCCATCTTTAAGGACCTCTATCACCCAGAACATATCCTCTTCCCATTGCTGCCATCAGGAAGGAGGTACAGAAGCCTGAAGACACACACTCAACAATTCAGGAACAGCTTCTTCCTCCCCACCATCAGATTTCTGAATGGACAATGGACCCATGAACACTACCTCACTATTTTTTTGCTCTCTTTTTGCATTACTTGTTTAATTTTATTTTATTTCTTATTATAATTCATAGGTTTTTTATCATTATGTATTTCAATGTACTGCTGCCGCAAAACAACAAATGTTATGTGAAAGGGAAAAAAATCATTGTACAATTTCTCATTATTTTCTCCACCTGGGCACCTCTGTAGAGTCAACAGTCTGGTCGCCGTTGAGACAAGTGAAAGCTCCAAAACTAAATTATTCATTCAACTGCAATCAATCTTGCGAGCAACTAGGCTATTCTACTACTAAATTAAGACACTAAACGAGTTTAGGCTCGAGAAGGTGCTTCCTCTGTCCCGGAGGTCAAACATCTCTACCGGGAAGAGGCTGCTATTGATCCATAACAGGGCTGTACCATTTAGATGGCTCACCCACCCCCCTCCCCCACCTCCGTGATTCAGGACAGGTTTATAGGCAGCTGTAAATGACAGATGGAGTTCCACTTCACCATATTGTTGACAATGTAACAGTGATATTGGAATTTCTAGATCAGGGTCTTTGATATAATTTAAAAAACTGCTATTTTAGGATCCAACTTTCAGGTCCCTATGTTTAACTCCTTTCCCAGTTCTTTTCTGACTGGAGGAACTCAACCCTCCCCCTTCCTAAGCCATTGGCTCTGATGTTACGTCCTTGTCTTCTGGCAGGATATTCTTCTTGGAGCTCCAGTCTTGCTCTCTAGTTGTACACTTTAAGAACTTTGTCATCTAAAATTCAGATAATTAAAGATATTGTTTCCTAAAGCATATAGTTTTAGAAAATGGATTTCTCAGGCTTGTGGATTCCACACCTCAAGCAACTTTGTATAATGCTGTGGAAACGATGCTGACTAAAGTAAATTTATTCTATTTCTAACACATCTGGGCATTCTAATCCGGTTGCTACAATACCGCAGCTAACTGTACCTCTGAGCCACACTATTATCACTGGGAATAGGATTTCTAACAAGGCATAGAGCCATGTTTGCCACGATCACATATCAACAGAAGGCAGTGGATGAGACAAAAATGAAAATGCTGGGTTGGCTCAGAATGACAGGATCGGTGTGAATGATAGCACAAAGACATTGTGGGGGAGATTCTCAGTACAGATGGAGGACATTGCAGCCTGAGAGTATTATAAATCTGCAGCATTCATTTTTTCATTTACATTTCTGATCCTGTTAAGGCACAGAAGTCTGCTGCAATTTATTTTGTTCCTCATCTGTGATTTGTGGGAATAAGGTTCCTTTGAAAATAGTGTTCAGGGATGGATAATAAATCAAGCTCACCTGGAAACATGGTCAGAGATTTTAAAGTACATCTTCACAAAATTATGCTTTCAATCTTCAAAATATACACCCAGATGCCAAAAAAACTGGATGTACACATCCATTAATCCTTGTGAAGTTGGTACCAAATATTTTGATGATTAGAGCATTTTTGGCTTTTATTATGAGGCTGTATTGGTCCCACTGTGTTAACTGCAGCTCAGTCAAATGCATGTGAGTTTAAGTCCCACTTAGGCACAATGTCAGTGCTTACATTCGGCTGTCACGCTACACAATTGGTTGTGTGCCTTTGGGTGAGATATTAAACTGAACTCTCAAGCCAATGTAAAAGGTCCCTTGGTGCTAGCTTAAACTTGCAGGGTGACCTGATCAGGCTTTAATCCTCAACTAGCAATAGCCAGGGCTTTTTTTGTGGATCTTTCAGCACATATCTCCTTTATTACAGCAATGACTATTTTTTAAAAAATCATTGCTTATAAAATGTTCGGATATATGTGAAAAGTGTTATGTCATTGTGGGGCATGTCTCCCATCTCCCAGCATGTAACCCAAGAGGAGAATTTATAGCACAGAAACATGGCACTGAAACCCACTTGTCAAAGCAGGGGGAGCCTTCTGCCTCACTTCAGTCTCAGGTCCCTCCTTTCATATATTGTCAGTATACTTCAACCTCAAATTTTAGTCAAACATCCCCTTAAATGCATCTAGTATGATATCTGCTTCAACTACATCAAATTGTAGCATCACTCTCTGAATAAAGTTCTTCCTAAAGTCTGTGCAATATGTTAGTGGCTATCTAAATCCTATGGCCCAAACATTTATGGAAATACTTGGTAGACCAGATGTTGTGAGGCAAACAGAGCATTTGAAGTCAGCTGCTAAATTACAATGGTCATTGCTGACTAAAATGAAAATATTGCAAAAGTACATCCATTTCTGTCATGTAATTTTGTTGAAAAGCTAATTCAAGCCTTTTATCGAATACTGCAGACTAGATTACTGCAATGTGCCTTTTACTGGCCTTCAAAGCAACCTATTGACAAATTTCTACTCATTCAGAACGCTGCTGTAGATTTTAAACTAAAGCCAGGATGAGGGAGCATATCACTCCCATCCAAGCTACTCTGCATTGGCTTCTGCTATCTTTTGGAATTGATTTTAAAGTTCCCTTACTTGTTTTTAAAGCTCTCAATGGTCTGGGACCAGAGTACATCACAGAATCACTTTCGTTTTATAATCCTGCGCAAGCTCTTAGGTCTTTTTCCACCAGTCTCTTAAATTTAAGCAATCTCCTTCAAAAGAGGTCAGCTTTTTTGAACTACACTTCCAAACTGTGGAACTCAATACCTAAAACTATAAGGGATGCAGAGTCAGTGACACTCTTAAATGCCAGCTCAAAACCTATTTATTTAACCTTGTTTTGAACTCACATCTTTTTTACTTTTATCGTCGTGTTTGCACTTTATCCTATTATAAAGCCACTTTGAACTACATCATCTGTATGAAAAGTGCTCTAAAATAAATTATTACTTTTATTGTTACTACTATTAAAACTGCATATACACTTGCTGCAGTTCTCCTAGTGCAAACTTAGATAAAACACTCAAGCTTTTTGACTCTTATGTATTATGGCTCAGTGCAGTTGTTAGGTGTGCAAGTATAAGGCAGACGAGACTAGCTCAGCACACAAAAATCAGAATAAAAAACTGCCCCTCAGGTTCAGGCCTGAACTGCTGAAGGAAATAAGCATTGCTTGAACTTTTAAAAGCCTTTAGAAACTTCTATAAAAAGTCAAATTAACAAGCTATTGGTTAAATTTAAAAGAAAGTCTTGGAACTTAAAAGAAATGTCCTTTTAAATTACTAAACCATTAGGAAGACTTTATAAGAAATTCTTGATAAATTAACAAGTTATTTTAATTAAATAATATTTATAAGCTATTGGAAATTTTTACATCATTTTTTAAATTAACTAGCATTTTAAATTATGCTGCCTGGATCGCTCGCAGCCCTTCCCTTTCATTAAGATCATCTTCTGCGATGCAAGAACACTCCCTGCACCTCTAAAGGCTGGTGCAAAATCTTTGAGCAAGTTATCTTTGTAAGTGTAGCAGTTAATTCACACTGCATCATTGATTTCCATAATAATATAAATATTGAAGATATCATCAATGCAGTCAGACAATATTGTGCTGTATTGTTGACGGTATTGTCTCGATTTCCACATTAATCCACACACATGCAGAAAATCCAAGAATACTGTTTATTTCATGGTGCCACAATGCTAAATACCAGAGGCTCCTGGAAAGTTATAAAGTGGCCTAAGTGTCCAAAGATTTAGTGGACTTGTTTTTGGCTCGTCATGCAATGATTGCATGTCAGCTAATCTAGAACAGTCTACAGTACAGCACAGAGGCCAATGTGTCATTCTTCACGGACAGTTTGGATGAAAGATTAGTGATCTGAAAATTAGCTCAAATGTTGCCGTTGTTATGAGGGCAACATTGCTAATGGCTTGCTTCTTATGGAGATAAGTATATCGGAATTTTGCAGCAGCTCTAAAGAGGAGTCATCAGAAGGGAATGACTTTGTGATAACTTACAGCGCCAGCAACCCAGGTTCAAGTCTGCTGCTGTTTGTACAGAGTTTGTATGTTCTTCCCGTGACCTCATGGGTTTCCTCTGGGTGCTCCAGTTTCCTCCTACATTCCAAAGTCGTATGGAATAGTAGGTTGATTGGGCACATGGGTGTAATTGGACAGCACATGTTTGTTGGCCAGAAGGGCCTGCTACAGTGCTGTATCTCTAAAAAAATTATGAAAAATAAAGTAAGCAATCTTTAAACCAAAATCAAAAATGCTGGAAACTTTGAGGAGATCAGGTAAAAAGGGAAGCAGACTAATTTTTTACTTCAATTAATCTTTGTCAGAAGTTCCAAAGGATCTTTGACCTGAGACATTACCTGTGTTTGTCTTTCCACAGATACTGCTTGACCTGCTGAGTAATTCTCCTTCAGATTTCCAGTATCTGCAGTATTTTGATTTTGATTACTCATTAAAGTAAAAAGAATTTTCAAAGATTATAGCTTGTTAAGTTTGAAACTTTTTTTCCATGGCCATTAATTTTAAAAGACTTCTTTAAATTTTGGCTAATGCATTAATGTTAGTAATGACATGTTAAAACTCTTTCCTGGTTCTTTTTGAGACATTCATGGAGCTTTCTTAGCTTGCATATAAAGTGACACGGTTGACTGCTGCAAAATTGTACAAACATAAGAATTGCCAATAGACTATACACTTCTGTCCCCATATCACTTCCTGTGGGCACCCACAACCTACAAATTAACACAGTGTTCACCTTTTCTATTCCTTACCAGCACAGCATTTCACGAAGAGAAATCATCATTAGAAAAGCTAATTACATATTTATGAATCCTGGAACATGGTAAAATTATAAGCTGTGCTACAGGATGAAAAATGATCAAGTCCCAGGTCCTGGCAAATAAGATCCCATTCAGCTACTCATTGCAATTGTCACCTGAAGGTTAGAAATGTGATAAAAATCCCTTGCACTTTATTGGGCCTGCCAAATGAAAGTTATTAGCCATTAATGAAACCTTCTGTGCTGGAAATGATCTTCAAGATATATGTAAATTTCATTAGTGATTTCCTTTAAGAACTGAAGTCTCTTAAGGCTACCTTCTTCAGAGGGATCAAGAAATAAAGTCCTGGTTCCATAACTTATCAGGAGCCTCACAAGAAATATTCATAAACTTTTGCTGTTTCTACCCAAACTAGTCTTTCAGTCTTTATGTTAGCCTCAGGCCCAATTCAACTTTAGGTCTGTGAGTGAGCTAGCAGTGAGGAGAGGTTCTTAATTACATGCCTCTGGCACCGGACAGCAGCCTGAAGCAATTTACCAGGCAGTAAAAGTAGGATATTGACTGGCTCATATGTAAAGTTGGCTACCAGAAAGTGCCTTTGAGGGACCCATGACTGAATGGTATTTTTATTCTGAACAAATATATTGACTATTTAGGTAATCAATATATGCAGAGAAATGCACAAGATGTTGCCTAACAAGTTGGACCTCAATTTTTCAGCTGGGATCCAGCAACAGCTATGTAGACCCAAATTTGCATTTATAAGAAGCCAAAGACTTGTTTCAGCAAGGAATCCATCAAACCAAACATTTTCTAAATCAATATAGCATCCGGTGCAAATAGGGGATGCCAGTTCAGTGAGTGACTCCGGAAGACCAGCACCAGATTTTTTTCTTTCCCTAGCAAACAGTTGACCTTCTCTCCCTCAGAATCAGGACTCCCATTCTTGTAATAGGTTTTCAAATGCCAGGCAAGATGATTTGTAGAAATTGCTCTATCATGAAATGAGTAGCAAAGTACAGAAAGAATGTGGTAATATTGACAAGTCTGTCAAAAAAATTTAATTTTGTTGGAGCTCACTGCAGTTCATATGAAACACTGTCATAATGCCATCGCCCAATTTATAGTGTACAGATAAATTTAGTGATTCCCTGCTCTCAGCACTGAGGTTTGCACAAGAGGGTGCTGGCTCAGATGCATAACTAACACTATTATTTCCTTTACTTCAGTTGATCACATTCAAATAACTTCCATCCTTGCCTAAACTTCTTTCCTGAAGCACAGTCAATTCCATTTCTGTGACAAAATGGGTAATTAATAGTGCTACGTGACTTCATCTGGAGATAGTAACAGCAACTTAAAACGGGTTTCAGCCAGTGATATCTCTAAGTGAAGCGCATTGATTTTTTTTTAACATGCGATCAATATGTGTAGAAGGCTGCTTAATCAGACAGTTGAAATGAGAGATAATCTGTCCAATAGCTCCTCACATATGTCATTGCTCTGTTCAGAAGCCAAAAACTGCTTCATGGCTTCAGTAGCCGTTAATGTGTTAAATGTTAATATATAGAGGATGCACAAACACGAGAAAATCTGTAGGTGCTGGAAATCCAAGCAACACACACAAAATGCTGGAGGAACTCAGCAGGCCAGGCAGCATCTATAGAAAAGAGTAAACAGTCAATGTTTCGAGCAGAGATCTTTCATCAGGACTGGAAGGAAAGATGAGAAGTCAAACTAAGAAGGTGGGGGGAGGGGAGAAAGGAGTACAAGTTGGTAGGTGATAGGCGAAACCAGGAGAGGGGGAGAGGTGAAGTAAAGAGCTGGAAAGTTGAATCGTGAAGGAGATAAAGGGCTGGAGGAGGGGAAATCTGATAGGAGAGGATAGAAGATCATGGAAGAAAGGGAAGGAGGCGGAGCACCAGAGGGAGGTGATGGGCAGGTAAGGAGATAAGGTGAAAGAGAAACAGGAAACATTTTGTGTGTGTTGCTTTGGATTTCCAGCATCTCCCGATTTTCTCGTGTTTGTGTGATGAAGGGTCTTAGCCCAAAATGTCGACTGTTCATTCTTTTTCCATAGATGCTGCCTGGCCTGCTGAGTTCCTCCAGCATTTTGAGTGTGTTGGCTTGGATTTCCAGTATCTGCATATTTTCTCATGTTTGTGCATCGAACTTCTGGTAATTGCCCCCCTCTCGCCTTCACCATTCCCCATTCCTGTTTCCCTCTCTCACCTTATCACCTTACCTGCCCATCACCTCTCTCTGGTGCTCCTCCCCCTTCCCTTTCTTCCATGGTCTTCTATCCTCTCCTATTAGAGTCCTATTTCTCCAGCCCTTTATCTCTTTCACCAGTCAACTTTCCAGCTCTTTACTTCACCTCACTGCCCCACCCAGTTTCACCAATCATCTACCACCTTCTACTTCTTTCTCCCCTTCCCCCACCTTCTTACCCTGACTTCTCGTCTTTCTTTCCAGTGCTGGTGAAGGGTCTTGCCCTGAAATGTCGACTGTTTACTCTTTTCCATAGATGCTACATGGCCTGCTGAGTTCCTCCAGCATTTTGTGTGTGTTGCTCATAGAGGAAGAAGACCAGGTAATAAACACACTTAATCACTCCTGTTGCAAAACTATTTTTATTTGAAAGAATAGCAACAAGAGTTAATATTGCCAAATTCGTCTCTTCCCCAAAGCTGCAAGTTAATCTGTGTTCTCAAGCAACACACACAAAATGCTGGAGGAACTCAGCAGGCCAGGCAGCATCTATAGAAAAGAGTAAATATTTGCTGTTTCAGGCCAAGACCATTCATCAGGACTTCATCAGGAAAAAAAAATGATTTTCGTGGTCTAAGACTCTAGGCCCAACACTCAGCAATTGTTTGTTTCAAAGTTGTAAGCCCTTAAAATGGGAAAATAGACACACTAATTTTAACATAATGACAAAATGTTGAAAGAAAAGCTATATACCAATTTGATTATTTAAAAAGAGCATTTGAATCCTGATTCCATCCTTGTGATTGTATGCTCTGATGGGTGTTAACTTTTGGCATGCTAGCCACTAATTGCAGGCTGAAGCCACTTCGAAGTGTAGGCCTCATCAAATGTTTCATCAAGTTTGACATCAAAGTCAAAGTCAAATGTATTGTCCAAGTACCATATACTACCCTGGGTTTCATTTTCATTTGATATCTCTTGATTACATCAAGATACAGTTTAATCTTGATTAGCCCAGTACTACATACCGGGGATGTGGGGATGTGGGAATGAGGAGTGGTGCTGCAACTGTAAAAGGAAACGGCTCTGGTTCCTCCTGGATGTTGCAAAAATAATGGAAAGCCTGAAAACCACCAGAACCACCTTGATCACTATTGCCTGCAAAACTGGTCAATGAGGAACCAACGGGAATGTGAGCATGTCCAACCCTAGAAGGCAGCGGGTGTCCAATGCGTGTCATCAGACTCTGATTTGATTATTAAGTGAGCTCTCCACCTTCAGACTGATAGAGGCATCGGGATCCCGGCCACTGTGAAATGAACTTACTGGTGATGATTCAACATACAGGAGGGAGATTGAAAATCTGGCTGAGTGGTGCCATAACAACAGCCTTAATGCCAGCAAGACTAAGGAGCTGATTATTGTCTTCAGGAGGAGGAATCCAGAGGTCGATGAGCCAGTCCTCATTGGGGGATCAGAGATGGAGAAGATCAGCAACTTTAAATTCCTTGGTGTTGCTATTTCAGAGGACCTGTCCTGGGCCCAGCATCTAAGTGCAATTACAAAAAAAGCACAGCAGCACCTCTACTCCCTTAGGAGTATGCAAAGATCTGGCATGACATCTGAAACTTTGATGAACTTCTATAGATGTGTAGTGGAGAGTATAATGACTAGCTGCATCACAGCCTAGTATGGAAACACAAATGCCCTTGAACAGAAAATCCTACACTAAGTAGTGGAAATGGTCCAGTCCGTCAAGCGTAGAGCTCTCTCGGCCATTGAGCACATCTACGCGGAGCATTGTTGCAGGAAAGCAGCAACAATCATGACGGACCCCAACACCCAGGTCATGCTGGGTCATCAGGAAGAAGGTTCAGGAGCATCAGGACTCACACCGCCAGGTTCAGGAACAGTTACTACCCCTCAACCATCAGGCTCCTGAACCAGAGGGGATAGCTTCATTTAAGTTCAGTCACTCATGTTTGACTTAATATTTTAAAATACATTTCATATAGCATCATGCATATTTGCTGCTCTCTTATAACATCGCTCACAGGAAATCTGAGCCAGTAGGCATGCCACCAACAAACTGTAATGGAAAAGTATTTGAAAGACATTAACTATGAGCATATAATTTATATGAGCTATCACTGGAATTTATTCAACCTCTATCCATTAATCAATTGGACTCACTGAATTATCAACAAGTTTTTGGATAAATGGTGTTGGGATTTATTAGGTGGGTGCCACCCTTCGAGTAGAGGGATTTGAATGGGGATAGAAGGCAATTGATACAAATGAGAACCCGTCTTCAATTTACAATAAAGAATAGCTACATGATTAGGCACCATCTTCTGCAAAGAGAGTCACCTCTCAAAACAATGGTAAAAGGCGGCTTTTTTGGGGTGTCTGGATTCCCAATCAAGATATTTGAATATGCAAAGGTACTTTTGTCAGTTGCGCTGTGCACCCATGGTAATGATGCAATTCAATGGAGCCATTTGCCCACCGACAAAGTGATGAAGTTAAAACCAATTTTATTATATTCATTCAAGGGATGTGTGCTTTGCAGGCTGAACAAAACTTAATTTCCCATCCCTAGTTATCCTTAAGAGGTGATGGTGAGATCTCTTCTTGAATTGCTGCAGTCCTTGAGGTGTGGGTATACCAACAGTGCTGTTAATGAGAGAATTCCAGGTACTGATCCCACAAAAGTGAAGGAACAGTGTTATAGCTCCATGTCAGGATGGCGTCTGACTTGGAAGTCGACTTCCAACCTACTGTTATTTTTGTGCTCAAAACCTCAATGTACTTTGAGTTCAGTGAAATTCCTCTGAGATTCTTACAAGGGAGGTACCTCCAGAATTACTGTTTGCTGTGCTGAGTAAAGACACTTCACTCTGTGTGGCTTAATCAAAGTCACACTATTATTGTGATTAATTTACTAAACTAGTAAATCAGAGGTCTAGATGAATGATCTGGAGTCATGTTCAAATCATACAATAGTAGATGAGAAATTGAAGTCCAGTTAATTAAATAGCCCAAAGTAAAAAAAAACTTTTTTATGGTATGTATGAAGTTACTAAAATCTCATTTGGTTCATTAAACTGCCCTCTGAAAGGGCCACTCAATTCAAAAGCAAATAGAGCTGAACAACAAATGTTGGCTCGGCTCTGACACCTGTTAACGTGAAGAAGTTATAATCAGGAATTCTATTATAAAAGTCATTTAATACAAATAAAAACTATCACTCGGACTGTCTTCAAGTATAATCTACAAGCAGTAACCAGTTTCAAAATTATAAGGACAGCTGCATAAGCATCACTACCTGGGAAAAGAGCAGGCTATTGGCTCGCAGCAGGAAGCCACTTAAGATATATATTTTTGGAAACTAACATGATCGTAAGACAGTCTCACATGCATTGGCCAAATGTAAAGACTATAGGGCTTTCATTATTGGCCGAGGTTGAACCAGACATCAGGGGTCGTGAACTAAGATACTTGGCGCTTTCGCGAGAGGGATCAAGGAAGCGTCTAGACTGGCTAGTCAATCACAGTCATTCCATCAATCAGTAATTGGAATCTTTTTACCGAGAGAATCAGCCTTCACAGTAATACAATAAAAGAAGGATATGTTCAGAAGCTGAGGTTTTGTGCTCAGGGCTTTCGGAATTTCAATGTGAACTGCATTATCCCAACAAAGGTACCTGAATGTTCTGAGGGGGCCTTGTCAGTTAAAATCTGCTCCTATTGTAAGTATGTAATCTTATGGAAATATTTGTCCACACCAAAAATATAGTATTATGCAGTTGGAACTACTGAAATTGTACTTAATCGTGTATCGTTATCTTTGTGCTTAAAGACTATAAAATATACAGCATATATATAGCTAGGGAGCTGAAGACTTATGCACAGTACTGTCATAATTTTATGTATTACACTGAACTGCTGCCACAAAAAAAAACAAATTTCATGATATATGAGTGCGATGATAATCCTGATTCTGATATGGGTCTCTACTGTGGACTGAGAGTGGGAAGGAGGCAGGGAGAGGGGAATCATGGTTGGGAGAGGGGAGGGAACAGGAAGCACCAGAGAGACATTCTGTAAAGATCAATAAACCAATTGTTTGAAATCAAATGACCTTGCCTGGTGTCTCAGGACCGGGTGTATCTGCACTCGGGCCTACCCCTACCCCGGAGCTCTTTCTCTGACACCCACCCTGCGGTGCTACACCCTCATCATTCCCAACATCCTTTGCTCCCACCAGATTTACAAACTTGCTCTCCGCTCCACATTGGCAAATACAGTGCAATGCAAGTCTCAGGTACCCTAGCTATATATACATGCCAAAGACCTTTGTGAAGTACTGTACATACTTTGAGTTCAGGGAGATTCTACCAAGTGATTCTACCACCAGGCTATTCTGTATGTCAGCTTTTGCTGAGTAAAGACTAATTCAATCCACAGCTTTTTTCTCAGCATGACTCACTCATCGACCCCTACATAACATGGAAGATATTTTATATTGTAGTTCCTTTCCTATCGGTAGACCACATACTCATCAAGGATAATGGATGCTTTTTGAACTAGATAAAGATATGAAGAATTAACCTTGGAGGAATGTGATCTTTCTATCATATTTCTGATCAAATGGCACTCTGAACTTCCACAAGCCATCTATTTAACCAGAAAGGATATAAATAGGTACGGCAAGTTTTCCTGGCAAAAGACAAGCACAGAGAACATCGAATCTAAATGAAATATAATTCATCAATTGAAAGTGATATTGATTAAGAAAGATGCTGTTGCTTGCTGATTATTGAACTCCATTTCTCTCTGAATGGAAATTGACAAATATGATAGCTGCATCTTATAAATACAAATGGACAGATATCTGATTTCTGCTGCTTTTATGAATTGCATGTGCATCAAGATAAGGAATATTAGTTGGAGATAAGGCAGAGTTCTTGTTTACCCCAACAAAATACCTCATGCCCATTTGATAATGTCCACAGTGAAAGCAAGTCAACCAGATGCAAGGAGTTGAGAATATCCTGTAATATGGATAGAGCAATGGCCGAGCAGAGTGTTGCAACTTATTCAGATTAAAAGGCAATGACAAATAGAGACCGATAGGAAGAATAGCTAAATTGTAAGTTGTTAAGTATATAAGGCTGGTGAATTCAGAAAAAGGGAAAAAGAAAATGACCAACGTAGCATACAGTGACTCCCAATTTACCAAGAATTTTAACTTTCCACTCAGAATTAGAATCAGAATCGGAATTATTATCACTGACTTAAATGACATGAAATTGGATGCTTTGTTGAGGCAGGACAATGCAAAGACATAAAATTACTATAAATTACACGGACTGTTCAGAAGTTTGATGACGGTGGGGGAGAAGCTGTTTCTGCATTGTTGAGTGTGGGTCTTCAGGCATGGTAGTAATGAGAATAAGACATATCCCAGATGGTGAGGGTCCTTAGTGATGGAGGCCATCTTCTTGAGACATAATGTCTTGAAGATATCCTAAATGGGTGGAGAGGGCTGTGTCTGTGATAGACCTGGCTGAGTCTATAACCTTCTGCAGCCTCTTGCAATCCTGTGTATTGGAGTTCTATTCTTATGTACAATGAATGTCAATAACGTTTCAGAATAATTATTCAACATGCTACAAGTATGATTAGAGCACTATTAAGGAGAAGACCTGGTGATGTCTGAAAACTTCAGGAAATGGAGGTCACCACCTGCTGGCTACAGTTAGGTGTGTGCATAGATTTGAGTGATCAAGTGAACTTGTTCCAACCTTCCAATATTCTTTTGTCATTGGGGACTCTCATTAAATCCGGAGTGTTCCCAGATATTTTTGATTGAGGTGTTCTTACTTACCAGTAATTGGTTAGAGAATGGTATATTGTAAGGAGAGAATATGTTCATTAATGGATATCTAATTCAGTCTGTCTGCTCTAACCCCCCGGAACAGAGGTACCTGGTGAACAGAGGTGCTGCTGAACACCTCTGAAACTCTTGGAGATAGAAGTACATCAAAAAGAAAGACCCTTGTTTTTCTTAAGCATATTCAACATGGAGTACATGAGTGAAGTTGGTAGCAACAATCAGTAAATGTTACCTTGTCTTGTTTTGATCTAATACCATAAGACTTTAGGAGATTGAAGGATTTCTAGGACCATTCTCTCCTGACCATGGCATGACCTCTGATGTGTCTGTTCTACTTGTTCATACCAACAGATGATGATTGAGGAGTCCAGGGTGTTTATTAATCAGGGTTTTGAAACAACTCTCCAGAATTTAATGGGAAGTATACAAAGTCAACTGGATAAGGTATGGCTTGGATACACTTCATAAACTGAAGAGGTTTAATGATAGTTTAGTACAACTAATTGTTTGCTAGCCCACTCAGAGAAAGGTTAAGAGTTAACCACAACTCTTTGGGTCTGGAGCCAAATAAAGGTTAGACCAGGTAATGTCAATAATAAAAGTTGGAAATGCAGGGACCACTCAGTAGGTCAAATAGCATCTGCAAATAGAGAAGCAGAATTAATGTTGCATGTTAAACCTCTTCATCAGAACGTCCAAGTAGTGGCACTGTGTCCTTCACCTGACACATTAACTTTGGTTCCCCTTTCACAGAAGCTGCCTGGTCTGCTGAGTGTTTCCAGCAGTTTCTGTTTTTATTTCAAATGTTCGGCAAACACAGCTTCTTGAGTTCCTAGAACATCAGACTTCTTATGATATCTTTACAGGATATTTGTGAATCAATTGCATTTTTATGGAAATCGGATAAAGTGACCTTGATCACCATAGTTATCACTTTTACTCTGTTCTCATGGTGGAAGTGATCGCACATTCTCCAGATCATAAACTACACCTTTGATTACCAGGTCAGAAAGGTGAGTACAGTGCAACTACATATCACGCTTTCATTGGACAATTCAAAAGCTAAATGCTCCTTTGAGGTGGAAGGGAGAATTACTCTGTTGAATAGCGAAAGACTATTTAAAATATGTATTTGTCAAAAAAATGTTCATTAAGATGTAATGTTAAAAGTATGAATTATTTATTTTATTGGTTGCCTATGTAGCATCAGCACATGGAACTCAGCACATTTTTGATGGTTTCTCTAATATTTCCTAAACTTGTAACTGGAGGATACATTTATAATGACATTGATAGACTAGCAAAAATTTGATAGGATTGGATTTTGTCTTGATTATCAGCAATCATGCATAGTACCTTAAGAAAACTACACTGCCTCTCAAAATTTGTGGTTAATGGACTGAGTACCTCTTGTTCTGCAGACTTGAGTAAAGGAAATCTTTCACTTCAACCTAATTGCCTTGCTCAAAGTAATTCTTGCTGAGATATTTTCTGCTTGAGTACAGTGCCCCCTGCTGGGTTTAGTGATTATGAATTTACTAAAATTTTCTAAAACACATTCGACAAATATTGGAAGGTTGAATTGTAACTATTCTCAACAGCTAACATGTCATTTTTTAATATTTTTTCTCTAAATTTTCTGCTTATAGCCGTGGGGAGAAAAACAGAATTAATGCTCCATATTAAAGAAAATTCTGAGGAAGAGCCAGTGACCTAAAGCATGAAATCTGATTCTCATTCCATTAATGCTACTTGATCTTCCAAATAGTTCCAGTACTTTCTAATTTTATAACAAAGCGTTCTTGTTAGTTGGAAAATCATCAATCTGCTTACATGTCAAAACCCAGACAGGCTTTCCAAATAATATGCTGCTAAGCTTCACATTTGTTCACATCTATTTTAATTACTGCTATTCTCCATAGTTGCTATTAGAACATAGCAAAAGACTTCCTTCCTTCATTTCCTCTATACATTATAAACCCTATTGATTAGGACAGTGCAGTTGGGAAAATGCTCTTTAGATGCAGAGTCAATGGTGGGTCAAGGGGGTCAAATAGCCCGTTTTGACTATTTCTTATGTTTCTGTGTTTGTATTGTTGTGCCATCTAATTGAACTGACTGGAATTTGTAGCTATAATAATGACGAAAGTGTCAACAATCGTTGTGAAAATGACAGTACTGCTGAAGTCTACATACTTGTGACAAATGTGGAAATCAGGAACCAGTGCAGGAGGTACCTCTTTTCTTCACAGGAAGAACAGTTAAAGCCCTGCAGTCTGAAAACTTTTTTTAAAATCATTGAATTCCTTAGAGTCTCAATTACTTATTCTTAGAGTAGGAACTCTTGAAAGTGTTAAACATGGATCCATGAAGTGTCATTTTGCTTGTAATGGCATAGCAAATTATAATTATCATTGAAGATGTCTCAGCAAGGATAAATCTACATATGGTATCTAAAATTTCTTTGAAATAGTTTAAGAATACCTTTCACAAGATAAAAATAATCTCTATTTTTAAAGAAATTTATAATACTTATTCTTTTCATTTAATCTCATGTGTATGTTCCAATTTCAATTTTGCTCACTGTAAGATGCTTTAAAAGTTTGTCAAAAATTAGTTCTCAACTACAGTCTACTGATTGGTTGCCCAATGTCTTTCAATTCCATGGAAAAAGGTAAAAATTCTGATTAACCCCACTTCAGTAAAACTGTGAGAATCCAACATGCTCAGGTCTTTCAAGGTGTTGGACAGGCAGATTTTCAAGACTACTTGATGTTATTCCAATTAATATAATTACCTATCACACTTTTAATTCATATTTTAGATATTACACAGTAATATATCTTTTCCAGTAAAACTGATAGGTTTAAAAAGGAACATAGAAAGAAAATGGAGCCCAGTATGTTTTAAAGAAATGTGGATACCAGGGCCCAGCGAGTTTGAAAGGAATGCACGAACCAAGGCTGCAGTAAGTTGAAAGAAAGTATAGGAATCAGAGCCCCAGTAAGTTGAGAGGGAGTGCAGGAAATGGGGCCCTGGTGAGTTGAAAAGGAATGTGGAAACTGGACCCCATGGAGTTGAAAGGGAGCACAATACCAGGTGAGCCAGATGCTGAACCATCAGGGATTCCAAACGTTGGACTGCAGGTTACTGTACCTCAAATCATCCTTCAACACCATATCCCGTCACACTGGCATAAATGCATATTTAAAGTGAAAATTAAGCCTTTCAAAGGACTTCTAATACAGTAATAAAATGCATTAATTTTACTCATGTTCTCCATAACTTCATTGTGGCTCAGCACTGACAGAGTTTTCAAAAAACATAAAATTATTCAAATCTAGAATTTATTCCCTGCAAAAAATATTTTTTTTATTTTTCTGCACTATTATTTGTCACAATAAGACAAATGTTAAATGAAAGACAATTGGCCAAAATGGTAGATTATTATCTGCTGTATGTTATCAAATAAAATTACAATTTAGTAACATAGATGATAATCTATTGCAGTTAATCTGCAATGTGTACACCATAACATTGTTTACTGCCATGATTTGTAGAGTTTATTTTTATCTCTAAAGATTTATAAACCAGATTTCCAAAACATGAAATTTACTTTTCTCCTTCAAGAATCAATTACAAATCTAGCCCAAGCTGTGATGAAAAACTCTCTTCATTCTTTCATGGCTGTAAAATTCTGACATAAATTAAATTTAGTCATAATCTTATTGAATGAGAAAGAGGCAACAAGGGGCTAAGTGATCTCCTTTTTTCCCTTGAAGTTCTTTTAAGAGAAAAGGAAATCTGCCTGTTATTTTGGTTCTATTTTTGTGGGACTGTAGAAGCTTTGAAGATGAGATTTCACTTTGCATCTAGTTCATGCTGTGCTTGTCAATGGAAAATTAATAATGTAAAATGTAGAAACATAATTCTCCAGCACAAAGAACCTTAACTTGACAAACACAAAAGTCAATATAATAAATTACTTTCTCACAGACCAAAATATATAAGATAACTGTATTTAAATATGTCCAAGGTCACAGAAAAGCAACATCTTGGGAAAGATGCTAACATGATTCTGTAACCTCACTCCGCAGGGAAATATATTGCTGTAGTTGTGATGTAATAACTTGCATATGGTTGCTAAGCTACTGATGTGATATAGTAGTGCAGCAAGTGCTAAGCTAACCTATGATGAATTCAGTTTTAAGCAGTCAAAATTCAGAACCGCAGGACTCGACAGTAAGCCGACCAGTCCAATAAAGCAATAGTAACAGATTAAAGTGAAAGATAGCCATTACTTGAGTCTGTAGAACAGGTATGTACTTCATTAGCCACAAATTTTGAGAACCAATGGAGTTTTCCTAAAGTACTATGCATGATTGCTGATAATCAAGATAAAAACCTATCTTGCATGAAATCAGGGATTTGCTAGTCTGTCAATGTCATTACAGTTTAAATGTATCGTCCAGTTACAAGTTTAGACAATAATGTTACAGAAACCATCAGAAATGTGCTGAGTTCCATGAGCAAGTGCTATTTAAGCCACCAATGAATGAAACAATTTGTACCTTTCACATAATTCTTTTTGGCAAATACATTTTGAATAGTCTTGAGCTATTCAACAGAGTGATCACTTCATCCAAGCACTGTGTATTCTGCCTGCCCTTCAAATTGATTGGACAGGTTAGCATTATTTTTCTGTCTACTTTCTAGAGATAAAGGATGACAGAAAAGTAAAATCAAACTGACTTCCCATTCCACCGCCATTTCTTTTTCAGATTTATCATCCCTTGGTAACTAATGTTTGTCCTTAAATTGTGCTTGTTTACTATTTTTTAAACTTCTAGTAATTTCTGTTGACTCTTTGAAAACAGGATAACCTGCCATGTGAAGACTGTCCTGCATCAGAGGTATTGTGAACAAATGAGACCCAAGTGCAGATGAATCAGCAGCCCAAATTCTATGATTAGCTGTGAAGTGATCTTGCTCAGTACTGACCTTGATAAAGCTGCCTCCAAATTGCTAGTGATAACCATGGTGCAGAATCCCCCCATTTGCTGTCTGGCATCAGTTTAATGGGATCTCTGTCACAAGCAGTAACAAAAACACCAAAGTGGCGGAGCAGCTAATCAAGTTGATGAACTCTCCTGGACAGCAAACAAGAAATGAAAAATAGGTAACTTTATCGAATGTTCCAATTATTTTATGAAACTCAAAAATTGCAGCACTGACTTACTTAGATTTGAAATATGAATAAATGATAATATAATAACTTATTTTTAAATCCATATAACTTAGAATATTTTTCTGAAGGAACGATATACACTCCACTTTATGACCACTTTATTAGGTACACCTGTACACATGCTCATTAATACAAATATCTAATCAGCCAATCATGCAGCAGCAAACCAATTAATAAAAGCCTGCAGACATGGTCAAGAGGTTCAGTTGCTCAGACCAAACATCAGAAAGGCAAAGAAATGTGATCTAAGTGACTTTGACCATGGAATGTTTGTTGGTGTCAGATGGGGTGGTGGTTTGAGTACCTGTGAAACTGCTGATCTCCTGGGATTTTCATGCACAACAGTCTCTAGAGTTTACAGAGAATGGTGCAAAAACAAAAAAAAACATCCAGCAAGCGGCAGTTCTGTGGGTGTGAGAGAGGTCAGAGGAGAATGACCGGGTTGGTTCAAGCTGACAGGCAGGTGACAGTAGCTTAAATAACCACATGTTACAATAGTGGTGTGCAGGAGAGTGCGTCTGAATGAACAACACGTTAAACCTTGAACTGAATGGGCTACAGCAACAGAGGGCCACAAACATATGCTCAGTAGCCACTTCAATTATATGTATCTACACACACACACACACACACACACACATATATACATTTGTATTTAGATTCAGACAATTTATCGAGTTCAACTCGAAGTTCAGTTTATTGTCATTCAACCGTACACATGTATACCACCAAATGAAACAACATTCCTCCAGACCAAGGTGCACAACACAGTACACACAACTCACATATAACACATAAGTAATATTACCACAAGTAAGTTAACAAGTAATAATGTGCATGTGTGGTACAAGTTAAAATGTAAACAGTACAATGCTACTGGGGCTTCATACATGGTTAGACCTGGGTGGTAACAGGGAGTTCAGCAGTCTCATGGGCTGGGGGAAAAAGCTGCTTCCCATCCTACCAGTTCTTGCTCTAAAGTTTCATGAGAATGATTCCAGGAATGAAAGGGTTACCGTATGAGGAACGTTTGGCAACTCTTGGGCTGTATTCCCTGGAGCTCAGGAGAATGAGGGGGGATCTCATAGAAACATTCCGAACGGTAAAAGGCCTGAACAGATTAGATATGGCAAAGTTATTTCCTATGGTAGGGGAGTCTAGGACAAGAGAGCACGACTTCAGGATTGAAGGACGTCCATTTAGAACAGAGATGCGGAGAAATTACTTTAACCAGAGGGTGGTAAATCTGTGGAATTTGTTGCCACGAGCGGCTGTGGAGGCCAGGTCATTGGGTGCATTTAAGGCAGAGATAGATAGGTTCTTGATTAGCCAGAGCATCAAAGGGTATGGGGAGAAGGCAGGGGAGTGGGGTTGACTGGAAGAATTGGATCAGCCCATGATTGAATGGCGGAGCAGACTCGATGGGCCATATGGCCTACTTCTGCTCCTATATCTCATAGTCTTATGGTCTTAAAGCTATGGTACCTCCTGCCTGATGGTAGGGGGTCAAAGTGATTGCTGGACAGATGGGAGGAATCATTGACAATGCCAAGGGTCCTAAGCCTTCCTGATAAATATCTCTAATGAGTGGAAGAGAGACCCTGATGCTCCTTTCAGCAGTCCTTGCAATCCTTTGTAAGGACTTGTGGTCAGATGTCTTGCAATTCCCAGACCAGACATAATGCTGCTGGTCAGGGCACTCTGAATGGTGATTCTATAAATACTGGTTAAAAGGGGGTGGGGGGGAGCCTCACTTACCTCAATCTCCTCAGGAAGTGGAGACACTGCCACGGAAACCATATCATGTATTATTGGCTTTGTATGTCATTGAATACCAATTAGCACCTCATAAAAAGCTAAGCAATTTCAAAGCATGCTGAAGTGAGGTTGGTTCTAAAACTTCTGTCTGATCATTTATTATGCTGGCTAAGGCTGCCAACAGTACACCAGGTGAATGAGGGGTAAAATACTGACAGCAGTTTAAAGATTAAACTTGCTCACAACAACTCCCAAACTGCTGTCAGTTTCTCATCACAGTGACAGCAGATGCACAGTTCCTCTTCTCATTACAACTTCAAAATGTGAGCTCAATGCGTTACTTGCCATAAGAAATCAGTAATGTGTTTGCCCTCAGAGTACATGGATGCTGTTCCTATTAATACACCAAGACACTCTTAATTCACTTATTTTAAGATGTTATGCAGTGGCAAGATAATGCTTTAATGAACCCAGTAGGTTTAAAGAAGGGGTCGTAAATGGGTCCCTGGTGAACTTAATGGGAGCAAGATAAAGAGAAGCCAATGAGTTTCAGGAGAGTAGAGGAAACACGACCCCATTGAATGTCAAGCAAGCATAGGACAAACATGAGATGAGTTTCGAAGGAAAATAATGATTATGGAAAATGAGATCCCCATGAAATTTAACGGGAGCACACAAAGAAGGGTCCTGGTGAGTTTAAAAGAATGCAGTGAATTAGAACCTTGGTGTGCGTCACTGGACCACCGGAAATGGTGCCCAGTGAGGTTAAAAGCAACACAAGGCCCCTGTGAGTTTAAAGAGCACATGGAAATCATTACTGGGTAAACCAGATGCTGAACCATCTGGATTTCAAATAAACTGGTAACCAATTATCAGAATTTTACTGTCATTACCTAAGAGCCATAAAGTCATAGAGCACTATCGTGCAGGAATGGACCCTTCACCCATCTAGACTGTGCCAAACTGTTATCGGGAATAGTGAAAGAAGGTTAGTACTCTCTTTGCTTTTTTTTTAAGAATAAATAAAACTATCAGAAGAAACAAAGGTGTGAAAAAATATAGGCATTCAGGAGGCAATATAAACCGAAGTTCATATCCATGACTGCCCTTGCGATAATTTAGTTACTTTTTCCTTTAAAAGGAACAGCCTGTTCATTTGGCTTTATCGGCAATTTAACACAATTTACTTTTATCTGACTTCAACAAATTCAATTGAAGATAAAATGTGCTGATTCACTCAATCCTGCTTATAAAGGTTAAAAGATATAAATAGACATTGAATCCTATTCAATTTCTATGTTTGCTTTGTTGCAATGCATTCCATGGGGAAAAGGATAATAAATGGAACATTACAACTAATAGACCTGAATACCCACAAATAAAACTGTGACTGCAGTGTCAATCATGCCACTGTTTAAATATTCCATTCATCAGTCATAACTCCTCCAAATATACAGTAACAAACTTTATATATTGCAACTTCACACAAATAGTGAAATTGCAATATATAGATAACTCTGTAGTTGCATATAGAACCACAATCTCCTGGCTAATGCTACTGGCTTTGGACAGAACTATTAAGCTATTTATGCAGTGTTAAGTCCAAAATTCCTGTGCAAGCACCATCGAATGCATTGCCTCTTTGCCAAGTCTAAATTGAAGCCCCCATTGATTTCAAAGGGAATTATGTCATTTTACATTAGGAAGCAAAAGGAAAGCAAGTTCCTCCTTTTTAATTATTTTGCCTTAGTTTAAATTTTAAGTGTTTTTGACATTGATAATTCGTTGTCCATTTTAAAAACTTGAATCTATTAGTTTTTAAATGTTGCTGAATAACAGGGATCTGTACTGGGTCCAATGTTGTTTGTAATAATGATCTGGATGATGGGGTGGTAAATTGGATTAGTAAGTATGCAGATGATACCAAGATAGGTGGAATCGTGGATAATGAAGTAGGTTTTCAAAACTTGCAGAGAGATTTAGGCCAGTTAGAAGAGTGGGCTGAAAGATGGCAAATGGAGTTTAATGCTGATAAATGTGAGGTGCTACATTTTGGTAGGACTAATCAAAATAGGACATACATGGTAAATGCTAGGGTATTGAAGAATGCAGTAGAACAGAGGGATCTAGGAATAATGGTGCATAGTTCCCTGAAGGTGGAATCTCATGTGGATAGGGTGGTGAAGAAAGCTTTTGGTATGCTGGCCTTTATAAATCAGAGCATTGAGTATAGGAGTTGGGATGTAATGTTGAAATTGTATAAGCCATTGGTAAGGTCAAATTTGGAGTATTGTGTACAGTTCTGGTCACCCTCTGGGAGAAGGCTCAGGAGCTTGAAGACTCGTACGGCCAGATTTGGGAACAACTTCTTTCCAACTGTGATAAGACTGTTGAACAGATCCTGACCCGGATCTGGGCCGTACCCTCCAAATATCCGGACCCGCCTCTCGGTTTTTTTGCACTACCTTACTTTCCATTTTTCTATTTTCTATTTATGATTTATAATTTAAATGTTTAATATTTACTATCGATTTGTAATCCAGGGAGCGGGAAGCGCAGAATCAAATATCGCTGTGATAATTGTACGTTCTAGTATCAATTGTTTGGCAACAATAAAGTATAAAGTATTATAGGAAAGATGTTAACAAAATAGAGAGAGTACAGAGAAGATTTACTAGAATGTTACCTGGGTTTCATCTCCTAAGTTACAGAGAAAGGTTGAACAAGTTGGGTCTTTATTCTTTGGAGCGTAGAAGGTTGAGAGGGGTCTTGATAGAGGTATTTAGAATTATGAGGGGGATAGATAGAGTTGACGTGGATAGGCTTTTTCCATTGAGAGTGGGGGAGATTCAAACAAGAGGACATGAGTTGAGAGTTAAAGGGCAAAAGTTTAGGGGTAACATGAGGGGGAACTTCTTTACTCAGAGAGTGGTAGCTGTGTGGAACGAGCTTCCAGCGGAAGTGGTTGAGTCAGGTTCGATGTTGTCGTTTAAAGTTAAATTGGATAGATATACGGACAGGAAAGGAATGGAGGGTTATGGGCTGAGTGCAGGTCGGTGGGAATAGGATAGGGTAAGAGTTCGGCATGGACTAGAAGGGCAGAGATGGCCTGTTTCTGTTCTGTAATTGTTATATGGTTATATGGTTAAATAATAAAAATTTTGCCAGCTGCAACAGCTTTCAGAGTGGTTTGACATCAGGACTTTCCCAGTGTTCCAGTGGAGGCCCTAATACTGCATTGGCCACAAAAATGAAGACAAATCAGACTTTTGCCTCCCATGTAATACTGCATAATCCCCTTTCTATATCCACTGACGACAAAAGAAGATTTTTTAAGTAAGTCGATCACCTCTTCCACATTGCACTTACCAGCATCCATCGTCACTTCGAGGAAAATTGCAGTGTGTTGACAGGGAATGAGTAGAATTTCAATGACGGGAAGTGTTTGGCAGTGACATCACTCAGGGTAGGTGAACATCAACAGGCTTCTGAAAACCAGATAGAACAAGGGAAAAGCAGCTCCCTTGCACAAAGAGGGACAACTGGAAGTTTGTTGCCCATGAGATGCTTGCCTGGGTGTGAGCGCTCCCTTTGAAGGATCCTGAGGCAGGGGTTCTGAGAGTGAGGGTGATCCTGTATTTGACCTTACTTTTTGTTTTATATGCTAAACCAACATCAAGTCACAGGTTTGGGAATTGCTGCAGTCTGTCCATGTTGACATATGTGCCAATTTGCAACATTGTCATAGTCAAGAAGATTGGTTCTGCTGGAAAAATGAGAAACCTTCTACTTTGGTAAATGTGTCCTTTGCGTTCACACCTGGAAGAGATAATTGCCTCCCGTAGATAGTTCAAGAGGTGGGTACTGATATTCTCTACAGTCACCTTCCTCTTTCCATGAATGCCACCTATTTAGTCAGAGGTCTTTCTCAGGTTGCTTTACTTATTTCAGATCTGATTGCATCCACAGTGGAGAGTATCCTGACTGATTGTATCATGACCTGGTATGGAAACACTAATGCACAAGATCAGAAAAGCCCACAAAAAGTAGTGGATACTGCCCAGTCCATCACAGGAAAATCCCTCTCCACCACTGAGCACATCTACAAGGAGCACTGCCACAAGAAAGCAGCATCCATCTCAAGGACCTCCACTATCCAGGCCATGCTCTCTTCTCACTGGTGCCATCAAGAAGGACGTGCAGGATCCTTAGGTCCTACACCACCAGGTTCAGGAACAGTTATTGCCCTTCAACCGTCAGGTTCCTGAACCAGCATGGATAACTTCAGTCACCTCACCACTAAACTGATCGCTGAACACAACCTATGGACTCGCTTTCAAGGATTCTACAACTCCTTTTTCTCAGTATTGTTCAATGATTCAATAGTTCTATTTAATATCAGAGAACCCTTACTCTTTGCAGCCATCCTTGAAACAGAAGAGAGCCCCAAAGAGTGAATGACAGAAAAACATCAGAGCCCCAAAGACCCTGACACACAAGCAGCAGAAAAGCATCAAGCATCTCCCCTCCTGTTCTAGCAGGAAGCATCAGTGCCCACCACCCACCAACCAAAAGCAAAGCCCCCAGAGAGCCCGTGATCTGCAGTCCAACAAAAAACTACAGTCTATAACCCAGCACTTTGACAGGCCACAGGCTCTCTCTCCCACTAACAAGGGACAGAAAAGGTGTCACCCTTTCCACAGCGAGAGAGAGACCAACAGATTGCTGTTTCTATGTTACTATTTGAAGCAATGCTTATTTGAGCTATTTGCTTGTTTGCATTATTTATTTACTTATCATTGTTTGTCGTGTATTTGCACAGTTTGTCTTCTTTAGCACATTGCTTGCTTGTCCGTTTCTGTGTGTAGTTTTTCATTGATTCTATTGTACTTCTTTGTTCTACCCACAAAATTGGACCCCGGACGGTATGGCAGTAATATTGGTGGAGGGCTGGGGCTAGGGACCACATTGGTAATTCACTCCAGGCACCACTGGAACTGAAGTACCATCAGAGTCCAAGGCTGATAAATGGTCAGGTTTCCAGGTGATAGGAATAAACTTATAAGTGATCATTAATAACTTTGCACTCCAGAAATGAAATGATTTTTATTTGCACTCTGGAGAATAAAAAGCTGTTCCACTGAATTTCCAAATACCAATGCTTTAATATCAATCAGTTTACAGCAGGTTCTGTTTCTGGAGATGTGCAGTTAAAAAGTGGAAGAACTTCAAGGAAAATAGTCACTTTTCAAACTTAGTGGAATTAGTACCACAATTGCCAAGGTTCTAATATGCCAATGTTTATTCCAAACCATCTGGCAGACTGCCTCATCACAAGGTCTCACCAACAAGCAACAAGACCTTACAGAGATGGCAGTGAGAGGAACCCTCACTGTTATAGCCTTCCTCTATAGACAACTTATCACCCCTAATGCACACTGCCCTCGGGACAACTGTGGTGGGGAAGGGATGGTCCACCTCTTCGCAGACTGCAGATTTGCTAAGGGGGAGTGAAGAGGGATGCAAGGATCTGTGTCCTGGTTCATCACCTCAGCTGCGTATAAGAGGACTCGCTGATCTACAGACTGTTCCCAGGGACGCACACTGAGACAGACATCAAGTGCTGCTGGAAGGCCATCAACTCAGTGAAGGGGCCTCCTTGTGCAACTGGGTCCTCGATTTCCTCACTTGCAGACCCCAGTCAGTTAAGATTGGCAAAAACATCTCCGCCACAATCTCCATCAGCAAAGGTGCACCACAAGTCTGTGTGCTTAACCCCTGCTCTACTCACTTTATACATGACTGCAAGGCTAATTATAGCTCCAATGTCATATTAAGCTTCAGGATGACACCACTGTTGTTGGCTGAATCAAAGACGATGATGAATCAGCCTATAGGAGGGAGATTGAAAATCTGGCTGAACGGTGCCAGAACAACAACCTCTCACTCAACGTCAGCAAGACCAAAGAGCTGATTATTGACTACAAATAGAAGAAACCAGAGGTCTATGACCCAGTCCTCATCGGGGGATCAGAGGTGGAGAGGATCATTAACTTTAAATTCCTCAGTGTTATCATTTCAGAGGGTCTGTCCTGAGTCCAGCAAGTAAGTGCCATTCCAAAGAAAACATGGCAGTGCCTCTACTTTCTTAGACATTTGTGAAGATTCGCCATATCATCTAATACTTTGACAAATTTCTATAGATGTGTGGTGGAGAGCATATTGACTGGTTGCATCACAGCCTGGTATAGAAACACCAATGCCCTTGAATGCAAAAGCCTACAAAAAGTGGTGCATACAGCCCAGTCCATCATAGGTAAAGCCCTCCCCATCATTGACCATGTCTACAAGGAGCACTGTTGCAGGAAAGGAGCATCCATCATCAAGGACCCCTACCATCCAGGCCATGTTCTCTTCATGCTGCTGCCATCAGGAAGAAAGTACAGGAGCCTTGGGTCCCATACCAATAGGTTCAGGAACAGTTATTACCCCTCAACCATCGAGCTCCTAACCAGAGTGGATAACTTCACTCATCCTAGCACTGACTGACTCCACAACCAATGGACCTACTTTCAGGGTCTCTTCAACTCATGGTCTCAATATTTATTACTTACTTATTATTATTTTCTTTTCTTTTTCTTTTTTTCTTTTTTTGTATTTGTACAATTTGTTGTCGTTTGCACATTGGTTATTTGCCCATCTTTGCTGTGTGCGAGTTTTTCATTGATTCTATTGTTTTTTTTTGGTTGTAGGAATGCCACAAAAAAAGAATCTCAGGGTAGTTTATTGTGATGTATATGTACATTAATAATAAATTTGCTTCAAACTTTGAATTTTTGAAAGGCACCCTTTGGTCTGTCCAAAACTTGTTGGACTTCCAACACAGCGAGATGCCTATAAGGGGAGGCCTCTATGCAGTGGGGTGCACTGAAGCCAATGTTAAGTATCTGAGGTAAGGACCAGAGCCTAAGTTTCTATTGCCACCACAAAGAAGGGCAGAGGTGGGTGGGGAAGCCCCTCAAACAATGACAATGATGTTTCACTCCAAGGTGGCATGGTGCTGTGCTGTGTTTGTTTTTCTTTTTAAAAAATGTTTACACTACAGAACTTACAGAGTATTCTGTATATTTTACTTATTTAGCAATACAGTGTGGAGTAGGCCCTTCCATCGCTTCGAGCCGTGCCACCCCAGCAACCCCAGCAACCCCACAACCCCAATTAACCCTAGCCTAACCATGAGACAATTTACAATGACCTACCGGTATCTCTTTGGACTGTGGGAGGAAATTGGAGCACCCAGGGAAAACCACATTCCACTGGGAGGATGCACAGAGACTCCTTAGAGAATGGCACCGGAACTGAAATCCGAACACTGGAATGCCCCGAGCTGTAATAGTTTAGCACTAACCGTGGTGCCCAAGCACACTGAAATTTGTTCTGTATGTACTGGACATGAGTATCAAAGCTTTTTGCATTTTCTTTTTCATATATATTTTTATTATGAATAACATTTATTTTTGAAATTTAAAAAGTCTACTGGACAAAACTGATAAAGGACAAGTTAAAATCACAAGTCAATATCTCAAATGACCTGACTTGGTCCAACCAAGCAGAGTCCACTGCCAAGAAGGCCCACCAGCACCTTTACTTTCTGAGAAAGCTAAAGAAATTTGGCCTGTCCCTTAAAACACTCACTAATTTTTATGGATGCACCGTAGAAAGCATTCTTCTAGGGTGCATCACAACCTGGTATGGAAGTTGTCCTGTCCAAGACCAGAAGAAGCTGCAGAAGATCGTGAACACAGCCCAGCACATCACACAAACCAACCTTCCGTCCTTGGACTCACTTTACACCGCACGCTGTCGGAGCAGTGCTGCCAGGATAATCAAGGACACGACCCACCCAGCCAACACACTTTTCGTCCCTCTTCCCTCCGGGAGAAGGCTCAGGAGCTTGAAGACTCATACGGCCAGATTTGGGAACAGCTTCTTTCCAACTGTGATAAGACTGCTGAATGGATCCTGACCCGGATCTGGACCGTACCCTCCAAAGATCCTGACCCAGATCTGGGCCGTACCTTCCAAATATCCGGACCTGCCTCTCAGATTTTTTTTTGCACTACCTTACTTTCCCTTTTCTATTTTCTATTTATGATTTATAATTTAAATTTTTAATATTTACTATTGATTTGTACTCCAGGGAGTGCCAAGCGCAAAATCAAATATCATTGTGAGGATTTAATGTTCTAGTGTCAATTGTTCGGCGACAATAAAGTTAACCCCTATATCCCTGCTTTCTCTGTTTTATTGAGATTTGAAGGTCTCTGCCACTTTCTTTTGTCTAAATCAGCAAATCCTTACTGCTTCTCACTTTGCTTAGAAAAGCAGTAAATCAGTATCCTGCTAATGTTCTTCTGAAAACAAAAGAGCAAAGATTGAGATAAAAACACAAGAGATCAAAGTAAATTTAAACTCAAGTTTAATTTGCACCTTGAATAGATTGTAAATTTGGATGGCATAAAATCAAATTAATGAGCATCTTGACAACTGATATTTTACATTGATGCCATTTTTATTCCACCCTCAGACACATAATTAAATATAGTATAACAATGTTTAATATACAACATAGTACACAATAAAAGCGGTAGACAGTTGCAGTTACAATTTTGCTTTATGGACATTGTGGCACAACTGGTTTTATTATACATGCTTGCATTCTCAGAAATGGTACTTAATGTGAACTGACCATAAAGCCTTTTTTCGTTAAGTGGTTCTGAAACAGTTTATGCCGCCACTAGCCAACATAAATGTTAGGCTAGAACTATGTGAATTAACTTAAACTGTCATGGCATAACTGGCCTCCATCTTAAATATTTAAGGCATTCTAATATTAGTAACTTTGAAACATTAATTTTCACTTCAAAAATTAATAAAACTTCTTCCCTGATGCAGAGAAAAACTTTGTTTGCTTGCCATCCAGGCTGATTATGCCGTACATAACTGGAAAACTGAATGCAAAGAAACTTGGGTATATGTGCATTTTAACTTCATTTGAGTGCCACCTTGTGGCACTGTTTGATTTGAGAAACATTCCCATATGACTAAACTAAAATTATATAAATAGTGAAAAATAAAAGGATGTCCTGGAAATCATAAGTTTACACGCACAATCATGAATTTGAATTCCTCTCTGGAGTCTTTTAGCTTTACAGTTACTAACAGGAGACACCACAAAAAGGAGTGAGAATTGAAATGGTCTTGTGATGTTTCATTACAACATCAAATGAAGCCCTATTAGCTATGGCGTTACCCTGAAAGACAAGTCAGGCGGAACAAAACAAGATTAGGAAGCAGTCGTTTCAGCAGTACTTCGTAAAATGAACTCTTTGGAATGTGGCGTCCCTTAAACAGACCAGTGTTTAATTAAAAGCTACAGTGTTTATCAAGCCCAGATCAGACAGATCAGACAAATCAAATTACCTATGTTAGAATCTGAAACAAAAGCAGAAATGCTAGGAGAGGAAATTGTTGAGGAAAGATCACTGACCCAAAACTTGAACTAATTTCTCTTTCCACAGGTGCTGCTTGACTGGCTGAGTTCTTCCAGCGCTCTTGTTTTTTTTTGTTTTGGACCAATTGAGTCCACACATTGAGCTTCAGTCCAAAGTAAAGGCTTATGATATTTAGAAGCTGATTGTAATTCTATATTAAAAAGAAAAGCTACATAAAAGAAAACTTTCCTTTTTTTGTAAGACTGATTCCTTTGTAAGTAGACGGGATTTATATGGATTGACACAACACATCTTTCCATCCTTCCCTCCTCCCTTGGTACCATGCAGGCTGCTGCTTCTTAGTCAGTCCCTTGGGATCAAAGATGACTTGCTTTCATCAGGGCATTGTAGCTCCGAGGGGGCCGATGAGCCCAAAGTGGGAACTGTAGACCCTGCTGCAGGTGGGCCAAGTGATGCTTGACCTAGCAGTGGACAGGCTGTTCAACCGTGCATTGTTTACACATCTCTCCAAGTGCGTTCATCCTGGATAACTGGGGTAAATGGTCTCTTGTCAGATGCTCCTTCTTGTGATGTCACACAAAGGGGATTCTAATGAATCAGTGAGGATATTATACCTCCCCAAGAAGACTTTGAGAATCTGCTAGAAGGATTTCCATGACGTTTGGAAACTCGTAAAGCAAAATCACAGTTTTTAGAGTTTAGTCTAAGGCGTGCAGACTCTTCCACTGCAGTTAGCTGAGATCTGAGCCTTGATGCAAGGGCCTATCCTGAGAGTGGGTTTGACCTATTTTGTCACTTCAGCGCTAGGGATTCTTCTCCCAAGGTGCCTGCTGTAGTTTGCCAAGGCATGCAGGAAGGTGAAATCAATGCAGCTTGGTAGATCATGAGCTTAGTGCTGGGAATGTGGTCTAGGCATTCGTTCACAGGAGGTTCTGCTAGAGCACCAGAGGCGGTGGTGAATCTCATCTTCAATCTCTACCCTCCTGAAATATTGAAACTGGCTCAGGTTTCCTCAAATCTTTTCATGTACCTCATTTGTCAGGATGGTGCTGTGTGGTAGGGGTAAGCTGGTCAAGGATCTTCGTCTTCCAGATCTTTAGTGTCAAGACAATTCCTTCATATGACTCAGCATTGGGTCCTCTTTTCCCTATGCAGCCTGTGTGGCAGCTGTTGGAAATGAAAGCTTGATGGATGTAATGAGCTCTTTGGGCTTGTGCAGGGCTCCCATATTTTCAGAGCACCTGAACTGGTTAATTGTTGCTTAACGAGTTGGTAAATGTTTAGCTTTCCTTGTGTTTCTTCTCAAGTGACTTGCTCTTCGTAATGCGGTCTCCCGGTGCTTTCTTTTTAAATTTGTTAAGTTTATTTTGAAAGGCTTGGAGATTCTGTGTTACTTGTATTATTTAAGCAGACGTCCGATTTGTGCTAATCGTGGGTTCCCAGACTGTGGGGCTAAGTCCAGCTCCAACACCATATTCAAGTTTGCTGGTGACGCCACTGTTGTGGGTGGAATCAAAGGTGGTGATGGATCAGCATACAGGAGGGAGATTGAAAATTTGGCTGAGTGCTGTCATAGTAACAACCTCTCACTCAATGCCAGCAAGACCAAGGAACCGATTGTAGACTTCAGGAGAGGGAAACCAGAGGTCCATGAACCAGTAATCATCAGAACATCAGAGGTGGACAGGGTCAGTAACTTTAAATTCCTGGGTGTCACTATCTCAGAGGACCTGTCCCAGACCCATCAAAGAAACTTAATTACAAAGAAAGCACGACAGCACCTCTACTTCCTTAAGGGGCCTGCAGAGTTTCGGCATGTCATGAAAAACCTTGGAAAACTTCTATAGATGTGTGGTGGGGAGTGTACATTACAGCCTGGTATGGGAACACTAATGCCTTTGAGTGGAAAATCCTACAAAGTGTAGTGGGTTCAGACCAGTACATCACAGGTAAAACCCTCCGAACCAGTGAGCACATCTACGTGTAACGTTGCCGTGGAAAAGCTGCATCCATCATCAAAGATCCTCACCACCCAGACCATGCTCTTCTCTCATTGCTGCCACCAGGTAGAAGGTACAAGGACTCACTCCACCAGGTTCAAGAACAGTTACTACCTTTCAGCTGTCAGGCCCTTGAACAAAACAGGATAACTACACTCATCTACGGAAATGTTCCACAACAAATGACCTCTCTTTAGGGACTCTTACCTTGTTATTTCATGCTGTCGTTATTAATTGCATTTTATTTATATTTGTATTTGCACAGTTTATTGCCTCCCATGCTCTACTTGATCTTTTATTGATCCTGTTTACAGTTACTATTCTATAGATTTGCTGAGTATGCCCACAGGGAAAAGAATGTCCGGGTTGTATGTGGTGACATGCATGTACTCTGATAATCAATTTCACTTTGAACTTCAGTTTTGAGAATGTTACTTCTCGTGGTGTCACTCAGCTCAGCCACTCTTGTTCTTTTGGAATTATCATGAATCAACTCTCATTGCTGTCCCTACATGAGAGCCTGTCTTTTCTCCTCACTTGGCTTCCAATATTGCCAACACATATCATGACTGGGTGAATAACCCACTGCAGCAAGGAAATGGAATTGAAATCACACTCTCACTTATTGCCTTAGCACATAGTACTTAATAGCATAATAGCTTTCTTCGTGATGGGATGGAGTTGTGAGACCGGTACTAACAAATTGTCAGAACCCCCACCACCAGAAGTTTTGTATTTTATTGAAGAATTCAGAGGTCCTAAGTATGACAGGAGATGACATCATAGCCAATTTCCAAGCCTCAAACTTGCATCCAGCCTGAGATTGAGTTGCCAAAGTGACAAAGATTGGATTGTGAAACACAGATGGTGACAGTCTGAAGCTAAGGGATACCTCATCATGGATAGAGATGGAATGAAGGAGGAAGAAAAATGCGACAGATAACCGTGATTAGGTGAGGCCTGATCCCAGGTGCTTCCATTTTTTTTTTGTTCAGAATAAAGAGCTAGGCGAAAATTATTCTCCCCACTTCCATCAGCCAGAAGATATAAAGGCTTGAGAACATATACCACCAGGCTCAAGGACAGCTTCTATCCTGCTTCTATCCTGCTGTTATAAGATTCTTAAAATGGACCTCTCATACTAAAAAGATGATCTCCTGATCTGCCTCGCTGTGGTCATTTGACGAGATGCTCTGCACTTTCTCTGTAACTGTACTCTGCTTTTTCTTCCATTTATACTCCCTCAATGTATTTACGGATGGAATGATCTGTCTGGATGACAATGCAAACAAAAGTATTTCACTGTATCTCAGTACCTCAACAATAATAAACTAATTACCTGTACATTGTTTACCGCCACTTTATTTTAATTATCACAATCTTATCAATCAATTAGCATATTTAAACACATGCAGAGAACCTTGGAAGAATAGGTACAAGGAATAGGATTGCTCTGTGAACCAGCATAGACTTTGGATCTCCTTTTATACCATAAGGTACTATAATGATGTGGAAATATGATAACATAAACATAAATCTTTCATATCTCCAGTAGTTCTTTATGTTGGTATTTGAAACTATGCTCTGTAACCTAGCTACCATACAAAAACATACTCAAATTCAAGCACAGCCCTTTAATGCAGAGGCATTATGAGAAGCTGCAGGCACAAAGACATTTGCTAGTTACATAGAAAATAAACTGCACTCTAGTACCTTCAGAACTTTCAACCCCCATCAGTAAGAGCAAGGAGAAGCAAACACAGACAAGTATTACCACATCTAAGACTTGAACACCATCGCTGTTTCTTTGTATGAGTTACTTACATGCTTTTGTTTTTCCTTCCAGTGAATTAAATGTACTTAACCCCATAGCAGGTAATTGTAGCCACCAATGATTTCCATGGTTATCTCCAGATTTGTGTATTCTGGATCAACTATTGAAATTGATAAGCAGTGCAGCACTGTGAGGATCAAGTTTTTTGATTCCACAAGTGCCTTCAGCACCATAGAGCCCTCATTGTTGGGGGAAAATTTCCATTCAATGCAGGTTGGTACTTCCATTGTATCCTGGATAATGGAGTACCTGACTGGCAGACCACAGTATGTGATGCTTCAGAGCTGTGTGTCAGACATGGCTATAAGCAGCACTGGGGCCCCACAGGGGACTGTATTGGCTCCCTTCCAGTTTACCCTGTATACCTCAGACTTTAGATACAACACTGAGTCATGCCATCTGCAGATGTTCTCTGATGACTCAGCAATAGCTGGGTGTATAAAGAGAGGACGGGAGAATGAATGCAAGGCCCTGGTGGAGGACTTTGTCAAATGGTGCAAGCTGATCAACATCAGTAAGACAAAGGAGATGGTGATGGACTTTAGGAAGACCAACCCTGCACTGCTCCTTATTACTATTGATGGTGAGGATGTGGATGTGGTGAGGACCTACAAGTATCTGGGGGTGCACCTGGATGGCAGACCTGAGTGGAGCACCAACACAGAGGCTGTGTACAAGAAGGGCTAGAGTTGCCTCTACTTCCTGAGGAGACTGAGGTCCTTTGAAGTATGCAGGCCTCTCCTTCACAAGTTCTACCAGTCTGTTCTTGTTGGTACAATCTTCTATGCAGTGGTGTGCTGGGGCAATGGCATCAACATGGGTGATGCCAACAGGCTCAGTAAACTGATTAGAAAGGCTAGCTCTGTTATAGGAGTCAAACTGGACACACTAGAGGCTGTAGTGGAACACAGGACCCTACAGAAAATCCTGGCAATTCTGGACAATGTTTCTCATCCTCTGCACGCCATCTTGGATGAACTGAGGAGCACTTTTAATAGTAGACTAAGACAACTTAGATAGGAGTTAGATATGGCCCTTGTGGCTACGGGGATCAGGGGGTATGGAGGGAAGGCTGGGGCGGGGTCCGAGTTGAATGATCAGCCATGATCATAATAAATGGCGGTGCAGGCTCGAAGGGCCGAATGGCCTACTCCTGCACCTATTTTCTATGTTTCTATGTTTCTATGTAACTGTGCTGCTCCAAAGAGCGCTATATGAGGTCATTCATGTTCTTGGCCATTAGGCTCTATGAGTCAATCTATAGCCAGGGAAGTGGAGAGCGCCTCCCCCCTCCCCCCCCCCCGTTAGACTGTTAGAGGCAACATATTTTTTATTCTTTCTTACTTCTCTTCTAATATTTATATACCTATGCACTTGTAATGTGACTGTGACACTGTAATTTCCTTTGGGATTAATAAAGTATCTATCTATTTCTATCTCTATCTTATGGATTGAGGTGCTGCCACATGATTAGCTGATTAGTTATTTGCATTAACAAGTAGGCAGATGTACCTGATAAAGTGACCACTGAGTGTGTATTTCCAATTTAAATTACAGTAATTTTTTTATGTATTGCACTTTATTGGTGCTGCAAAACAACAAATTTCACAACATACTTTGGTGACATTAAACTTGATTCTGATTCTATTTCTGACACAGTTCACTGCAGACAAATTGGATTAGTTTAAATAGGCTTCATGGTCAATATGTACACAGTAGTCTGAAGAGCCTGTTCCTGTAATATACTGTTTCATTTCCTATACTCGTACCAATATGGACTTTGACCCCTGGTTGCTCGCTCTTTCCCTTAAGAATGTTCTGTACCCGTTCTGAGGCATCCTTGACCTGGATCTATCGTAACAGCATTGTTCACCACAGACTGAATCAGCTGTCGGAGAGAGACTAGGGATGAATGAAGCACTGGCTTTCCTGAGACACCGAGATCCCAGGAATGAATTAAAATGAGTTAAATGTCTCTTGCAATTACATTGTTAAGTAATTCAAAAGTAATCACTCGATTCCAATTAAATCGATATTTTACAGAAAGAACCTGCAGTTTCAATTTATTTTTCTACTTCTAATGTGGTCAATCTTCCAATTCCCATTTTCTACCTCTGGACTAACAGTCAGGTCGACAACACCATAAGGCAGAGTTAACCAAGGTTTCTGAAGTGACAAAAATGCCCTGGGCGATTCACACCATATAATTTCTTTTTCTCTTAAACACTCAAAATATTAGCGAGAAATCAGAGTCAGAATCAGGTTTAATATCACTGGTATATGTCGTGAAATGTATTGTTTTGCGTAGTACATTGCAATACATAGTAATAAAAACTATAAATTACAATAACTAGTATATACATTAAAACTTACAAATACAAAAGTAGTGCAAAAAGAAAGGAAAAAGCAGTAAAGTAGTGTTCATTGTCCATTGAGAAATCTGATGGTGGAGGGGAAGAAGCTGTTCCAGAAGCATTGAACGCGTGTCTTCAGGCTCTTGTACCTCCTCCTTGATGGTAGCAATGTAAAGAGGGCATGTCCTGGGTAATAAGGGTCCTTTTGAAGATGTCTTTGATGCTGGAGAGGCTAGTGCCCATGATGGAACTGGCTGAGTTTGCAATTTTCTGCAGTTTCATCTGATCCTGTGCAGTGGCTCCTCCATACCAATGGTTTCAAAGCTTTCAAAGGTACATTTAATGTCAGAGAAATGTATACAATATACATCCTGAAATGTTTTTCTTCGCAATCATCCATGAAAACGGAGGAGTGCCCCCAAAGAATGAATGACAGTTAAATGTTAGAACCCCAAAGACCTCCCCCAGCTCCCCTCCCTCCCACACATAAGCGGCAGGAAACAACAATCCCCTCTTCCCCCCACCAGCAAAAAAAAGCAATGGCACCCGCCACCAAGCACTCAGGCATGCAGCAAAGCAACAGCAAAGACACAGATTTGCAGTACTCCAAAGACTATTCATTCACCCGGTATTTAACATACCACGAAGGGTCCCGGCCTGAAACATCAACTGTACCTCTTCCTAGAGATGCTGCCTGACCTGCTGTGTTCACCAGCAACTTTGATGTCTGCAATCCATAGCTTATCTTTGAGAGTCAAACTAAGGAACCTAGGTCTCCGAACCTCTGTTCCATGAAATGAATGAGTAAGTGTCACCAAGGATCTTTCCAAGACCAAGCCACAGCTGCTGGACTATAAATTCTTCAGATACTTTGGATATTTAAGTAGAAAATTAATTAATTCAGTTTTCTTGAGCACTTCAGGTTTCCATTACTTAATTATTCTGCTCTTTCCCTTTCACATCTTGAGCTAACTATGGAACCATTTATGATTTTGAAAAAAAAACAACCTTTGCTGCAAGTTAGCTTCTCTCCATTTTTTAAAATTCTTGATGTTGTGTATTGTGTATGTTTTGCATGGTATTAGAGTAAATTATGCAATTCCTTTCATTCACACTACCTCCTCAAGCAAAAAGAAAAGGCTGCAACGCAGTTTGATGAATTTCAGGGGTTCATACAGCAACTGCACTTTGAAATAGATTGCCGAACAAATTATTTTCATTTCCACATAAATTAATTCAATTTCTGATTCAACGTTTTAAATAAAGTAATACTCTATTAAAAATATATTAATTTTGATTTGCAGATCAAGTATTGTGGATACTAATGTGCAAAAAGTATCTGATTTATTGGTAATTGTGAATGCTGCTCATAACTCACACTAGGACAAAAAGTAAGTCGATGATTAACATGGAATGGTGGTTCAGTTTTGATATTGTGCAAACTTTAGATGGACTGACTGGTTCTACTATTTACTGATGACGATGATGTGGTTAGAGTTACGGGAAAGAGAGAGAGGGGAAGGAAAGGGAAAGAGAGAGATACTGTTACTCCTGCCAAAGCTAGTCAAACTTTGTTACACAGTTCCCATGAGCAAACAACTTCCACGTCAGTTTATGAGAGGCAAGTACCTAGCCATCAGAGAGAGAATGATGGCAGAACTGCTGAGATGCGCTTTAACAGTATGCTATAGGAATCAAAGCTCAGGTCCTTCTGGTCTGACTGGCTCCGTTTATTTGCATATCAATGCCAACTGTGTATTTTTTGAGGTTATGGTAATTTAGTTAAATTTTGACCGAGAACAGAGTGCCCTGAAAATGCCTGGTGTCACATAAAGAGTTGTTGGGTTATTATGCGTCAAATGTCCTGGACTTCATCCAGAGACAACAAACCTAATTATAAAGATTAAAAATGTTAGTCTAGAAGTTAAATGGCAGCCCTCTTTTCTGCTGCTAAATAAAACAATGAAGCCTCCAATTATGCAGAAGGGAAATGCACACTCATTATGAATTTGGTGTAGACATAATATTAGGCATCTAAGAACATAAGAACATAAGAAACAGGAGCAGGACTAGGCCATCATGCCCATTGAGCAAGCTCCACCATTCAATAAGATCATGGCTGATCTGGCCATGGACTCAGCCGCACCTACTGTACCTGCCCTTTCCCCATAACCGTTAATTCCCGTGCTGTGCAAAAATCCATCCAACTGTGTCTTACAAGTACTTGTGGGTGCAGCTGGATGACAGACTTGAGTGGAGCACCAACACAGAGGCTGTGTACAAGAAGGGCTAGAGTTGCCTCTACTTCCTGAGGATACTGAGGTCCTTCGAAGTATGCAGGCCTCTCCTTCACAAGTTCTACCAGTCTGTTCTTGTTGGTACATTCTTCTATTCAGTGGTGTGCTGGGGCAATGGCCTCTACACAGGTGATGCCAACAGGCTCAATAAACTGATTAGAAAGGCTGGCTCTGTTATAGGAGTCAAACTGGACACACTAGAGGCTGTAGAAGAACAAAGGACCCTACGGAAAATCCTGTCAATTCTGGACAATGTTTCTCACCCTCTGCGTGCCACCTCGGCTGAACAGAGGAGCACTTTTAGTTATAGACTAAGACAACTGCACTGCTGCAAAGAGCGCTATATGAAGTCTTCATGGCCTTGGCCATTAGGCTCTATAATGAGTCAACCTATAGCCAGGGAAGTGATGACCCCCTTCTATTAGACTGATTGAGGTAACTTACTTTTTATTCTTTCTTACTTCTCTTCTAATATTTGTATATTTGTACATCTGTGCACTCGTAATGCAACTATGACACTGTAATTTCCTTTGGGTTCAATAAAGTATCTAACTATCTATCTACAGTATCTATCCGTCTTAAATATATTTAATGAGGTAGGCTTTACTGCTTCCATGGCCATAGAATTCCAGAGGTTCATTCATCTCTGAGAAAAGCAATTTCTTCTCATCTCCGTGCTGAATCTACTCCCCCGAATCTTGAGGCTATGTCTACTTTCACCTACCAATGCAAACAGCTTTCCTGCCTCTATCTTATCTATTCCTTTTATAATTGTACATGTTTCTGGATGATGTCCTCTCATTCTTTTGAATTCCAGTGAATATATCCCAGGCAAATCAATGTCTCCTCATAGGTTAACCACCTCATCTTTGGAATCAACCTGGCACCACCTCCAAAGCCTATATGTCTTTCCTTAAGTAAGGAGACCAGAACTGAAAGCAGTGCTCCAAGCACCAGTACTCTGCTCTTAAATTCAATCTCTCTAGCAATGAAAAGGCCAACATTCCATTTGCCTTTCTGATAACTGTTGCACCTGCAAATCAACCTTTTGAGATTCATGCATAAGCACTCCAAAGTCCCACTGCACAACAGCATGCTGAAATCTTTCACTATTTAAATAATAATCCATTCTTCTACTTTTCCTACCAAAGTGTATTACCTCACATTTACTAATATTATGCTCCATCTGCCAGACCCTTGCCCACTCACTTAATCCATCTCTATCTCTCTACAAACTCTTCGCAGCTTCCGCACAATTTGCTTTTCCACTCAGTGTAGTATCATCAACAAACTCAGATACACTACCCTCAGTCCCCTCCTCTAAATTGTTAATGTATATTGTGAACAGGTGCAGGCCCAGCACCAACCCTTGTGACAATCCACTCACCACTGACTGCCAACCAGAGAAATACCCATCTAACCCAACTCTCTGCCTTCTATTGGTCAACCAATCTTCCATCCATGCTAATACGTTCCCCACAACTCCATGAATCCCTATCTTATGGATAAGTGTTTATGTGACACCTTATGGAACAGCTTCTGGAAATCCAACTATACAACATTCACCTGTTCCCCTCTATCCACTGTGCTCGTTCTATCCTCAAAGAACTCCAGTACGTTTGTCAAACAGAGCCTGCCTTTTGTGAGTGCATGCTGTGTCTGCCTGTTGGAACCACTTATACCAGATATCTTGCTATTTTATCCAGAATGATAGCTTCAAATATTTTCCCTGCTACAGACATTAAGGTAACTGGCCTATAGTTACCCATCTTTTGCCTTCATCACGTTATAAACAGAGACGTGACGTTCACTGTCTTCCAGTCCACCGGGAACTGCCCAGAGTCCAGAGAATTTCGGTAAATTATCGCAAACATATCTTCTATAACTTCCGCTGTTTCTTTCAGTACCCTGGGATGAATCCCATCGGATCCCTGGGCCTGTCTACTTTTATGCCCACTAGTTTGCTCATCACTATCTATTTAGTGACAGTGATTGTATCAAGGTCCTCATTTTTCATGGCATCCATAACATCTCTCTTTGGCATGTGTCCTCCATGGTAAAGACCAACACAAAATAGTTGTTCAAGGCCTTGGCCATTTCCACAATACCCAATATTCATTCCTCCTCATCTTCCAAGGGGCCTGCAGTGGTGCTAGAAAGTTTTGTGAACCCTGTAGAATTTTCTCTATTTCTACAAAAATATAACCTAAAATGTGATCAGATCTTCACATAAGTCCTAAAACTAGATAAACAGAACCCAATTAAATAAATAGCGCAAAAAAATATTATACTTGTTCCAATCAATGAGATGAGATTGGAACTGTGGGTTGCAGAGGTGCCCTGCCCTATAAAAAGACACACCAAGTCAGGTTACTGACGGAGCCCACTCTTCTCAAGAAGGATCTGTTTACATGCACCGTGCATCGATCAAAGCAACTTTCAGAGGACTTTAGAAGAAGAATTGTAGAGATGCATGAAGCTGCAAAAGGCTACAAAAAGCATTTCTAAAGACCTGAATGTTTATCAGTCCACAATAAGAGAAATGATCCACAAATGGAAGAAACTCAGTACTGTTGCTACTCTCCCTAGGAGTGGGCATCCTGCAAAGATCACACCAAGAGCACAACACGCAATGCTGAAGGAGGTGAAAGAGAACCGAAGGTTAACAACAAAAGACCTGCAGAAATCCCTAGAACTTGTTAAAGGCTCTGTTCATGTGTCCACTATAAGAAAAACAATGAACGAGAATGGAAGGTCACCACGGAGGAAACCAATGTTCCACAAAAAAAAATTGCGGCATGTCTCAAGTTTGCAAAAGACCACCTGGATGTTCTACAATGCTTCTGGGACAATGTTCTGTGGACAGCTGAGACAAAAGTTGAACTTTTTGGCAGAGATACACATTGCTATGTTTGGATGGAAAAGGGCACTGCACACCAACACCAAACCCTCATCCCAACTGTGAAGCATGGTGGAAAGAACATCATGGTTTGGGGCTGCTTTGCTGCCTCAGGGCCTGGGCAGCTTGCAATTGTTGAGGGAACAATGAATTCAAAATTGTATCAAGACATTTTACAGGAGAATTTCAGGGTAGCAGTCCACCACCTGATGCTTAATAGAAGTTGGACAATGCGATAAGACAATGATCCAAAAGAAAAAAGTAAATTATCAACAGAATAAAATTTGTGTGTTTGGAATGGCCGAGTCAAAGTCCTGACCTTAATCCTATAGAAATGTTGTGGAAGGGCCGGAAGCAAGCAGTTCATGCAAAGAAGCCCAACAACTTCTCAGAGTGGAAGCAGTTTTGTAAGGATGAATGGCCTAAAATTTTTCCAAGCTGATGTACAGTACCGATCAACAGTTAACGGAAACGTTTGTTTGAAGTTATTACTGTACAAGAGGGTCACACCAGTGACTGAAAGCAAAGATTCACATACTTTTTCCAGCAAATACATGTAATAATGGATCATTTTTCTCAATAAATAAATGAACAAGAATAATGTTTTTTTGTGTTATTTATTTAATTGGGTTCTCTTATTTAGTTTTAGGACTTACGTGAAGATCTGATCACATGGCAAGCATTTAAAGATCGCATGGATGATCTACAACAATTGTTCATCCCAGTTTGGCAAAAGAATAAATCAAGGAAGGAAGTGCATCCGTGGCTGTCAAGGGAAATTAGGGATAATATCAATTCCAAAGAAGAAGCATACAAATTAGCCAGAAAAAGTGGCTCACCTGAGGACCGGGAGAAATTTAGAGTCCAGCAGAGGAGGACAAAGGGCTTAATTAGGAAGGGGAAAAAAGATTATGAGAGAAAACTGGCAGGGAACATAAAAACTGACTGTGAAAGCTCTTATAGATATGTGAAAAGAAAAAGATTGGTTAAGACAAATGTAGGTCCCCTACAGACAGAAACAGATGAATTGATTATGGGGAGCAAGGACATGGCAGACCAATTGAATAACTACTTTGGTTCTGTCTTCACTAAGGAGGACATAAATAATCTTCCGGAAATAGTATTGGACAGAGGGTCCAGTGAGATGGAGAAACTGAGGGAAATACATGTTAGTAGTGAAGTGGTGTTAGGTAAATTGAAGGGATTAAAGGCAGATAAAACCCCAGGGCCAGATGGTCTGCATCCCAGAGTGCTTAAGGAAGTAGCCCAAGAAATAGTGGATGCATTAGTGATAATTTTTCAAAACTCTTTAGATTCTGGACTAGTTCCTGAGGATTGGAGGGTGGCTAATGTAACCCCACTTTTTAAAAAAGGAGGGAGAGAGAAACCAAGGAATTATAGACCGGTTAGCCTGACATCGGTGGTGGGGAAAATGCTAGAGTCAGTAATCAAAGATGTGATAACAGCACATTTGGAAAGCGGTGAAATGATCGGACAAAGTCCACATGGATTTGTGAAAGGAAAATCATGTTTGACGAATCTCATAGAATTTTTTGAGGATGCAACTAGTAGAGTGGATAGGGGAGAACCAGTGGATGTGGTATCACACACAGGAGATTAGTGTGCAAACTTAAAGCACACTGTATTGGGGGTAAGGTATTGATGTGGATAGAGAATTGGTTGGCAGACAGGAAGCAAAGAGTGGGAATAAACGGGACCTTTTCAGAATGGCAGGCAGTGACTAGTGGGGTACCGCAAGGCTCAGTGCTGGGACCTCAGTTGTTTACGATATATATTAATGACTTAGATGAGGGAATTAAATGCAGCATCTCCAAGTTTGCGGATGACACGAAGCTGGGTGGCAGTGTTTGCTGTGAGGAGGATGCTAAGAGGATGCAGGGTGACTTGGATGGGTTAGGTGAGTGGGCAAATTCATGGCAGATGCAATTTAATGTGGATAAATGTGAGGTTATCCACATTGGTGGCAAAAACAGAAAAACAGATTATTATCTGAATGGTGGCTGATTAGGAAAAGGGGAGGTGCAATGAGACCTGGGTGTCATTATACACCAGTCATTGAAAGTGGGCATGCAGGTACAGCAGGCGGTGAAAAAGGCGAATGGTATGCTGGCATTCATAGCAAGAGGATTCGAGTACAGGAGCAGGGAGGTACTACTGCAGTTGTACAAGGCCTTGGTAAGACCACACCTGGAGTATTGTGTGCAGTTTTGCTCCCCTAATCTGAGGAAAGACATCCTTGCCATAGAGGGAGTACAAAGAAGGTTCACCAGATTGATTCCTGGGACGGCAGGACTTTCATATGATGAAAGACTGGATCGACTAGGCTTATACTCGTTGGAATTTAGAAGATTGAGGGGGGATCTTATTGAAACGTATAAAATCCTAAAGGGATTGGACAGGCTAGATGCAGGAAGATTGTTCCCGATGTTGGGGAAGTGCAGAACGAGGGGTCACAATTTGAGGATAAAGGGGAAGCCTTTTAGGACCGAGATGAGGAAAAACTTCTTCACACAGAGAGTGGTGAATCTGTGGAATTCTCTGCCACGGGAAACAGTTGAGGCCAGTTCATTGGCTATATTTAAGAGGGAGTTAGATATGGCCCTTGTGGCTACGGGGATCAGGGGGTATGGAGGGAAGGCTGGGGCGGGGTTCTGAGTTGGATGATCAGCCATGATCATACCGAATGGCAGTGCAGGCTCGAAGGGCCGAATGGCCTACTCCTGCACCTATTTTCTATGTTTCTATTTTGCATCAAGTTTATGCAGAAATAGAGAAAATTCTACAGGGTTCACAAAATGTATAGCTCCACTGTACATTCACTTTAGCCATTCTTTTGTTTTATATAAATATTAAAAAACTTCTATTTTTTTTCATATTTTGTGCTAGTTTACTTTCATAGTCTATTTTCCCTTTCCTTATTGCTTGCTAAGAACTCTTTGTTACTTTTTAAAGTTTTCCTAATCTTATAGTTTCCCACTAGTATTGGCAATTTTTGTATGCATGAGCTCTTAGTTTCATGCCTTCTTTTATTTCCTTAGTTACCCAAGGCTGGCTGTCCCAACACATACTGTCCTTACTCTTAAAAGCATTATACTTCTGTTGAGCACTCTGAAAAATCTCTTTGAAAGTATTCCTATCACAGATGCGTTCTATGAAATTCTCCTCAAGACTGCCTCAACTAACTTGATTTGCCCAATCTACGTGCAAGTTAAAGTCCCCCATGACAACTGCTGTTCCATTCTTACATGCATCAGATATTACTTGGTTTATTGGCTGTGCCACTGTAATGTTATTATTCAGTGGCCTATAGACAACTCCTACCTGTGATTTCTTTCCTCTTTACTATTCCTAATCTCTAACCAGATGGAATCAACATTCTGCCCCTTAGATCTTACATCATCTCTCACTATCACCCTCATGACATCCTTAATTAAAAGTGCTACTCCACCTCCCATATCTTCTTGTTTATCCTTCTGGATTACCTGATACCCTTGGATATTTAATTCCTATCCTCCTGCCATATTCTCTCCCTAACCGCACTGGCAAATAAGCCCCCTACGTCATTGATGCCAGTCCTGGCCAGGTGTAAGCTATCTGGTTTGTACTGATCCCACCTTCCCATAACTGATTCAATGCCTCAAGAATCTGAAACTTTCCCTCCTGTACTACTGCTCAAGCCATACATTCATCTTAACCATTCTGCTATGCCTACTCTGACTAGCGTGTGGCACAAGCCATGAAAGAGATGCCTGATCCTGCATTTGAATGTGAATTGAAGTTTTGAGACCTCACCACCCTCCCCTGCCACTATAATGGTAGACAACAGGTAGGCAACTTGGTCAGCATGGGCAAATCGGGCCGAAGGGCCTGTGTCCATGCTGTATAAATCTATGAATGAACTTGGATGTATGTGCAGCCTAACGAACACACTTTATAAGAAGTAAGCTCGAAGTGAATGCTCAAAATATACTTTTTTGCTTGTGGAAGCTTAAATGTTCATTACTCCACCTGTATCAGTTGCTGCTTAGCATTGCTATTCTAACAGAATCAGAATCAAAATCAGGTTTAATATCACCGGCAGATGTTGTGAAATTTGTTGTCTTTGTGGCAGCAGTACATTGCAATACATAACAATGGAAAAATAACATGAAATACAGTATATATTAATAGTTAAAGTAAATAAGTAGTGCAAAAACAGTAATAGAAAGATAGTGAAGTAGAGTTCATGAGTTCAATGTCCATTCAGAAATCAGATGGCAGAGGGGGAGAAGCTGTTTCTGAGTTGTTGAGTGTGTGCCTTCGGGATTCTGTACCTCCTTCCTGATGGTAGCAATGTAAGCAAGGCATGACCAAGCTGATGGGGGTCCTTAATGATGGATGCTACCTTTCTGAGGCATTGCTGCTTGAAGATGTCCTGTCCAACAGATCAGACCTAAACCCTGCAGTCCTGTCACATTCAGCCATGAATGGTGGTGGACAATCAAACAACTCACTGGAGGAGGAGGCTCCACAAATACTCCCATCCTCAATGATAGAGGAGCCCAGCACACCTGTGTAAAAGATAAGGCTGAGGCATTTGTAATAATCTTTAGTCAGAAGTGCCAAGAAGATGACCCAGCTCGGTCTCCTTCAGAAGTCCCCAGCATCCCAGATGTCAGTATGCAGCCAATCCGATTCACTCCACATGATGTCAAGAAATGGCTGAAAGCACTGGATATGTACTGTGAAGGCTATGGGCCCCAGGCAAAATCCTGGCAATAGTCCTGAAGACTTATGCTCCAAAACTTGCCGCATCACTAGCCAAGCATTTCTAGTACAGCTACGACACCGGTATCTACCCGGCAATGTGGAAAATTTCCCAGTATGTCCTGTACACAAGAAACAGGACAAGTCCAATCCAGCCAATTACCACCCTATCAGCCTACTCTCAATCATCAGCAATAATCTGCTTACAGATGCCCACAGTTTGTGTTCCGTCAAGGCCACTCAGCTCTTGACCTCATCACCTCCTTGGCCCAAACATGGACCAAAGAGCTAACTACCAGAGGTGAGGTGAGAGTGATAGCCCTCGACATTAAGGCAGCATTTGACCAAGCATGGCTTCAATATGACCTGGCTAAAATGGAGTCAATGGGAATGAGGGGGAAAACCCTCCACTGGTTGGAATCATACCTGACACAAAGGAAGATAGTTGTGGTGGTTGGAGGTCAATCATCTCATCCTCAGGACATCACTGCAGGAGTTCCTCAGAGAAGTGTCCTAGGACCAACCATCTTCAGCTGCTTCATCGATGACCATCCTTCTGTCATAAGGTCAGAAGTGGGGATGCTCACAGATGACTGCACAATGTTCTGCACTATTTGTGACTCCTCAGATAGTGAAGCAGTTCATACCCAAATGCAACAGGACCTGGACAATATCCAGGCTTGGGCTGACAAGTGACAAGTAACATTCGAGCCACACAAGTGCCAGGCAATGACCATCTCCAACAAGAGAGGCTCTAACCATCACCCCTTGACATTCAGTGACAACACCATCACTGAATCTCCTATTATCAACATCCTGTGAGTTACCATTGACAGGAAACTGAACTGGTCTAGCCATATAAATATCGTGGCTACCAAAGCATGTTAAAGGCCAGGAATGTCACTCATCTCCTGACTCCTCAAAGCCTACACATCATCTACAAGGCTCAGGTTAGGAGCGTAGTGGAATACTCCCCACTCACCTGGATGAGTGCAGCTCCATCAACACTCAAGAAGCTCAACACCATCCAGTACAAGGCAGTCCACTGGATTGGTACCCCTTCCACAAGCATCCAATCCCCCCACCATCAACAAACAGTTGCAGCAGTGTGTACTATCTACAAGATGCACTGCAACAACACACCAAAGTTCCTAAGGCAGCACCTTCCAGACCCACGACCACTACAATCTAGAAGGACAAGAACAGCAGGTACCTGGGAACACCACCCCTGGAAGTCCCCCTCCAAGTCACTCACCATCCTGACTTGGAAACATATCGCCATTCCTTCATTGTCACTGGGTCAAAATCATGGAATTCCCTCCCTAACAGCACTGTGAGTGTACCTACACCTCTGGGACTGCAGTGGTTCAAGAAGGCAGCTCATCACCACCTTCTCAAGGGCAACTAGGGATGGGCAATAAATGCTGGCTTAGCTGGCGACGCCCACATCCCGTAAATGAATAAATAAATAAAAATACCACTGAGGCTAGTGCCCATGATGGAGCTGACTAAGTTTACAACTCTCTGTAGCTTACTTCTATCCTGTACAGTAGCCCCCTCCGCCTCCCCATACCAGACGGTGATGCAGCCAGTCAGAATGCTCTCTACAGTACATCTGTATAAATTTGCAAGTGTCTTTGGTGACATACCCAATCTCCTCAAACTCCTAATGAAATATAGCCACTGTCGTGCCTTCCTTGTAGCTGCATTGATATGTTAGGTCCAGGTTAGATCCTCAGAGATACGGATACCCAGGAAGTTGAAATTGCTCACTCTTTCCACTTCTGATCCCCTTCTCAGGACTGGTGTGCGTTCCCTTGTCTTACCCTTTCTGAAGTCCACAATCAGTGCTTTGGTCCTACTAATGTTGAGTGCAAGGTTGGTGCTGTGACAACACTTAACTGACTGAAATATCTCGCTCCTGTACGCCCTCTCTTCTCCATCTGAAATTCTGCCAACAATAATTGTATCATCAGCAAATTCATAGATGACATTTGAGCTGTGCCTCCCCACACAGTCATGGGTGTAGAGAGAGTAGAGCAATGGGCTAAGCACACATCCCTGAGGTGTACCAGTGTTGATTGCCAGTGAGGTGGAGATGTTATTAACAATCCGCACAGATTGTGGTCTTCTGGTTAGGAAGTTGAGGATCTAGTTGCAGAGGGAGGTACAGAGGCCCAGGCTCTGGAGCTTTTCAATCAGAACTGTAGGAATGATTGCATCTAGCCACTGCATTCACTGATTGTCGGTGATCATCACCTACCCATTCAATCCATCCACATCTACCCAAATATCTTGATTCCCTCCCCACCCAAGCTCTTGTCCATTTGCTTCTGCAGATTGCCATCTCTCATGCTAACAATCCTTCTCAATCCTCCCACATTCTCCTTCTTTACAGACAAAGTTGTGCAATGGCATTGGCAACACAGTGGTCTGATTTTTCAGCCCACCTCTCCGACAAAGCGAGCCAGATGCCCACTGAGTATCTGCAGCTCATTGGCTCTTTGTTAATGACCCTTGGACACTTCAGCCAGGTGTGGAAATCAGTCCCTGTACTAATTTTCTTACATCTTTGAATCTCCGGGCCACTTTTTTAAATGAGGTTGCATGATAGAGGTGATTGGGAATTAAATACCCAAAGGTATCAGGTAATATGAAAGGATAGGCAGGAAGGAAGGGAGGTAGGAGAGCACAGTTAATTAAAGATAAAATCAGGGAAATAGTATGAGATGATATAAGATCTAAGGAGCAGAATGTTGAGTCCATCTGGGTTGAGATTAGGAATAGTAAAGGGTACTACACTGGTTCTACTAAAGAAAAAGCATACATATGAAGCAGTTTTAATCTAGTCTCATGGGAAGGCTTGTAAATTATTATCAAGAGAAAGAGATGAGTAATGAAAGGTTGATCTGCAGTTTTAACAAATATAATTGCCTACCTAGAAAAAGTTGAGATTTTTACATTCACCAGAAAATATGCAATCAGCACAGGAGAGATTTATTTTTCATAATATGGTTTTGGGCTGTTTCCTTAGTTACACATTTTAATAAAATAACATGATAAGGTCAATAGAAAATCCTCTACCTTTTTAAATAAAACTAAAAGCGACACACGTAAATTTAGACAGAAAGGAAATTAGTAATGAAATAAATTTAATTGAATAACTTCTGATTCTTTATAACAAAACTTCCACAATAAAAACTACCCATTCATACATAGGATCATATGTTTTAAAGGTTTTGCATTTCCTTATCAGGATTACTTAAGTTATGTTTTTCTTCTGAAGCCCGTTTTTAAAGTAGATTGAATGCAGTTTCAAGATCGTTGGCATATTAAGCAAATCTAAAATTACATGTTCTGGCTCACTGTGATATGTAGTAAGCCAACCGATACTGGTTGCTCTCAGTCTCTCAAACTTGGCACATTACGTCAGAAGTTTCCATCTGTCTTGGCAAAGAATTCAATGCATTAATTATATCTTAGGAGTAGCAGTACAAATATTTCTTATATTTCTTATTTATAATCAAGATGATTTTGCACAAACGGTGTTCTGATTAATTATTGCAGGTTAAGATAATTCATGTGGCTATGAAATATGGTAAGCTGGAAATTAATCAAGTGTCATAAAAATAGATTGCGTGAAGAAGCAACACTTATGTTTAATGTAAGATGATAGTTTCCAACCACCTGTCAATTTATGAAGATATTTTTTACTTTAAAACTGTGGTGACTTCTTTGAAGTAGAAAAAAAATCTTCAAACACAAGTCTGCACCTTTTAGCTATTTAAAACATGTCAAATTTTCCCTGCCCAGTAATATATCTTTACTATCTTGAAGCCACTTTCCCTGTCCACTTCAATAACCTTACCATTAACATTATCCATAACTTCATTGATTAGAAACGGTCACTGAATATTCCTTCTTCTTTTTAGTCTTAGCTAGATTAGACTTCTCATTTTAGCAATCACCTTCTTAAGTTAATGTTTTGAATGTGCAATTATTTCAAGATGATGTTCAGGTAAAATTAGAGTAAATCTGGAATTTAATTATAAAAGGCTTGTGACTTCCACACATTCCTGAGTGTCAATCATTAATTTAGACTTGCTTCCATACTTCCATCCTTAAGATTGCATTTACACTCGTCCACAGGAAGTGGGGACTTTAATATGTGTTGCGTAATGAACAAAATTCCACACTTAAACCTGATAGCAAAAAAGATAATGCTTTATCCAAAGGGAAACAAGGAAATGAACATTGTATAAATTCTTTCTTACTTGCAACAAAATGATTTGAAAAAGAAACATTACTTTATCATGTATCAATGTTATCATTTTGATGTGTGTTACTATTTTCTCACAGGTTTTGTGAATCCTGAGTTGATTTTAAAAACTTTATCCCAGGAATGCAACTCATCAATATCTGAATTTGAACAGGTTTTACTTGGCAAAAATTTGGTAATAGTATAGATTTGAATTTTTTAGTTGATGTTTATAATTTCATGGGAATAACTGCTGCAGCATTTTTTAATTGACAAACTATCAATTTATACTAATATCGTATGTGTGAACAAGGCATGACTATAGCATTCATGCTTTGCAAAGCTTCACAAAGAGGTATTGGAGATCACAGGTCAGAGTAAAGAACCTGAAGAAAACTAGATGGAGAAATTACTGTAATCTCTGCTCAAACCTCTGCAATTGACAGTTTCACATTCACAATTTCAGCAGTTTGAGAGGAAAGAGAGTGTTGTAAGAGGGCTAAAAATCATTTCAAAATGGGACATTTAAACACTAAAAACACTTACTGTGAAGTAGGATCTAAGCCTGAGCTTTAGACACGAAGCAGCTACACAATAATCCCATTGTGATTCAAACCCTCTTAATCAGTTGCTTTCAGTAAACTTGATGTCCCAATACTTCCATCCTCAACTGATTGTTAACTCTCAAAGTAACATTGACCATGTTATAAGAACATAAAAAACAGGAGCAGGCCCAAGCTATCTGGCACATCAAGCCTACTCCATTATGCAATGAGATTGTGGCTGATCTTCCTGCGGACTCAGCTCCATCTCTGCTTTTCCCCCATAACCCCTAATTCCCCTGCAAAAATCTGTGTCTTAAGTATATTTAATAAGGTAACCTCTACTCTTTCACTGAGCAGAGAATTCCACAGATTCACTACTCGCTGGGAAAAGTTAGTGTTATAATTCAGTGTTTTTCCTTTTCCTTTTCTTATTCCCTATCATACAAAGCCAGGGCAAGTAGTGGTGGGGAAAAGTTATTAAAAATGCACTAATATAGCAGTAAGCATTCTGTCCATGTTTCTGAGAGTAAATTACTACATGCTTTCTGTTAAGAGAGATTTTCTTGTAGCCAAAATTTGCATCAACAATAGTGCTATGACCAATCACTGCCTGCAAAACAACTTTCAAATACACTGACCCAAACTGGGATCCCAGTCACCACACCACCAATGGAATGGCTCCAGTAGGTTGCCCCTCAAAACTTAGTGGCCAAAAATGACATAAAAAATTGTGAATAAATAAAGAGATGATTCCACGTTCATTGGAGGAGAAATTTGTGGAATAAGGGGGAAAAACACACCACTTCAGGAAAGATGCCATTAAACTGGAAAGTGTACTGAAAAGATGTTGCCAGGATTTGAAGAAATTGACTATAAGGAGACGATGGGCAGGCTAGGACTTTATTCCTTGGAGCAAAAGTGGCTGAGGGGTGATCTTAAAGAGGTGTATAAAATCATGAGAGGAAGGGAAAGGGTGAAAGCACTCAGTCTTTTCCTGCGGTTGGGGAATCAGGAAGTAAAGGGCATAGATTTAAGATGAGAGGGGAAAAGATAATAGGACTTTGAGGGGCAACTGTTTCACCCAGTAGGACTGCCATGAGGCAAACACAATAACAACACTTATAAAACACTTGGACGGGTACATGGATAGGAAAGGCTTATAGGGATATGGGTAAACATAGGCAAATTGGACTAGCTTAGATGGGCATGGATGAGTTGGGCTAAAGGACCTGTTTCTGTGCTGTATGACTCTGAGACACTTGCAAAAGGAGTGGCACACAACATCTTATCCCCATTGTGATTTTACAGACACAAGCCACTTACTAATTCATCCTGCAGGAGCAACGTTCTCGCTCAGCTGTCCTGCAATTTCAGAAACACTCAAAGAAAAGCTTGAGTACAGCACTGAACTCAAATTGAACTTCGAGGTCACTTTCTATCTCAGAAAGCTGATCTCATGACCGTTCTGGATTATGAGTGCTGACATATGGCACACATAATACAATTGCGTATAACTGATATTTAATCATTTTGCGGGATTTGTGCATCGCTGGCAAGGCAGCATTTGTTGTCTATACGCAGATGGCCTTAAGAAAATCAGATTGAGCTGGCTTCGTAAACAACTGCAGGCCTCCTGGTGAAAGTATTTCCACAGCGCTGGTAGGTAGAAACTTCCAGATCTTAGTAAGGATGAAGGTTAAACTTTCAATTCCAGGGATGTGTACAACTTGGGGTGGGGGGGGGCACATGAAGGTCATGGTCTTCTTCCCAACTACCTGCTGCTCTTGTCCTTCTTGATTGTAGAGGATTTGAGAGATGTATCATTTAGATGAAGCAAGCAATTGCAGTGCACTTTCCAGGTCGTACAGACTGTGGTCACGGATGAAGAGAAAGAACCTTTAGATTGCCTGTCTCTGACTATCCTTGAGAAGGTGATGGTGAACAATTGCAGTTCTTCTGATGAGGGTAATTCCTCAGTTGTCAGGGATCTACATTGAGTAACGGTGAAGAAACAGCTATATATTTCCAAGCCAGGGTGGTGTACAACTTGAAAGGGAACAACTAATCCCTTGTCCTTCGTGGTGGTAGAAGTCTTGGGGTTTTGGAAATATTGTTGGTGAGCAACAATATTGTACACACTCACAATGCACTGGTGGTTAAAGGAACAAATACTTAGGGGTATGGATGGGGAGCCGATCACCAGGCTGCCTTGACTTGAGCGGTATCAGGTTTCTTAAGTGTCATCGGAGCTGTACTCATCCTGGCAATTGGGGCTATTCCATCATTCTCTAGGCTTGCACCTTCTAGATGGTGGAAAGGGTTTGGCATGTCAGGAAATAAGTCACTCACCACAGGATAATCAAGTTCTGACCTGGGCTTGTGGCTGCAATATTCTTTGGTCTGAGTTTACGATCAATAGTAATCCCGAGAATATTAATGATAGATGATTTGGTGACGTTAATGCCATTGATTGACAAGGGTAGGTGGTTACACACTTATTAGAAAAGGTTAATACCTGCCACATTCCTGGCACGGGGGGGGGGAGGGGGGAGGAGGAGGAGGAGGAGGAGGAGGAGGGGGAGGAGGGGGGAGGAGGGGGGAGGAGGAGGAGGGGGAGGAGGAGGAGGGGGAGGAGGAGGAGGGGAGGAGGAGGAGGAGGAGGGGGGAGGAGGAGGAGGAGGAGGAGGGGGAGGAGGGGGAGGAGGAGGGGGAGGAGGGGGAGGAGGGGGAGGAGGAGGGGGAGGAGGAGGGGGAGGAGGAGGGGGAGGAGGGGGAGGAGGGGGAGGAGGGGGAGGAGGAGGAGGAGTTGTTGTTGTTGTTTTGTCCAAGTGTGGTGTGGCTTGTCAGACCTTTCTGGGTATTAGAAAATCCCTCTGTAGATTTGGAATTGCTTAAGATTAAGCACAGTAATAAGATGGCTGACATACTCAGTGAATATCATAGGTATCGGGAATGTAAATATAAAGGCATACAGATTTTTATGGATGGATCAAAGGATCCAGAAACAGGTGCAACAGGGTCTGCAATTGTTGTACCAAGTTATCAAGTGGAAATTAGCAAGAGAACACCTGATTGCTTGAGTGTATATGCAGTTGAAATGTTTGCCATATTGTTAGTGCTAGAATGGAGTGACCAGGTTGATTGTAATAATATTGTGATATGTAGTGATTCTGTATTGGCCCTTGCAAGCATTAAGAGGTACAGCAAGAGGTCACCAGGATCTACTTTATGAAATCCTCTTTGCAAATTCAAGACTGGCTAGACAAGGCAAAAATATCGCATTCATGTGGGTTCCAGCACATTTGGGTACTATGGGAAATGAGACAGCAGATAGGCTGGCAAAAATAGCAGTCAAAAAAGGATCTATGGAGGTCAATATTAAACTATCAAAATCAGAGGGGAAGCGCACAGTGTGGAGAAGGATTAAATCAACAGTGGCAGCAGCATTGGGATAGAGCAGTAAAAGGAAGACATTTACATTCAATTCAGAACAGAGTAGATATGGGAAGAAGTAGGGGAGTAAAGCGGAAGGAGCAAGTAATTATAAGTAGACTGAGAATTGGGCACAGCAACCTTAATGACACTCTGGCCATCATAAATCCAACAGGTTTTTGAGATCTGTCAGGAGACTGAAACAGTAGAGCATATCATTATTTCATGCCGGAAATTTGCACAGGAAAGGCAACAAATGTTACAACATTTACGCAAAATAGGACTGGTAGAGAACAGTGTTAAAGGATTATTGGAATGTGGGGAGAGTGATCAGGGGAGGAAATGGTTGTTTAGTTATTTAAGGGCGACGGGACTGGAAAGACGGCTTTAAAGTGAATGGACAATGAGGGACAATAAATCCTGAAGATGACATTAATGCAACAGTGTGGATGCCAACTGCCGTAAAAACTCAAGGAAGTGTGAGCTGCTGGTTTGTCTTGTGAAGATCCCTTGGGAGCAACCTGCCGGTGGAAGGCTAGTGTGGCCACTTGCCATCTTTTTCATGGCAGATGCAATTTAATGTCGATAAATGTGAGGTTATCCACTTTGGTGGCAAAAATAGGAAAACAGATTATTATCTGAATGGTGGCCGATCAGGAAAAAGGGAGGTGCAATGAGACCTGGGTGTCATTGTACGCCAGTCATTGAAAGTGGGCATGCAGGTACAGCAGGCGGTGAAAAAGGCGAATCGTATGCTGGCATTCATGGCAAGAGGATTCAAGTACAGGAGCAGGGAGGTACTATTGCAGTTGTACAAGGCCTTGGTGAGACCACACCTGGAGTATTATGTGCAGTTTTGGTCCCCTAATCTGTGGAAAGATATTCTTGCCATAGAGGGGATACAAAGAAGGTTCACCAGATGGATTCCTGGGATGGCAGGACTTTCATATGATGAAAGACTGGATCGACTAGGCTTATACTCTCTGGAATTTAGAAGATTGAGGGGGGATCTGATTGAAATGTATAAAATTCTAAAGGGGTTGGACAGGCTAGATGCAGGAAGATTGTTCCCGATGTTGGGGAAGTCCAGAACGAGGGGTCACAGTTTGAGGATAGAGGGGAAGCCTTTTAGGACTGAGATTAGGAAAAACTTCTTCACACAGAGAGTGGTGAATCTGTGGAATTCTCTGCCACAGGAAACAGTTGAGGCCAGTTCATTGGCTATATTTAAGAGGGAGTTAGATAAGGCCCTTGTGGCTAAAGGGATCAGGGGGTATGAAGGGAAGGCTGGGGCGGGGTTCTGAGTTGGATGATCAGCCATGATCATACTGAATGGCAGTGCAGGCTCGAAGGGCCGAATGGCCTACTCCTGCACCTATTTTCTATGTTTCTATGTTTCTATGTTTAGGCCACGTTGGAGAACCATTGCTTCATGGAGCCTTGCTGTTGGTAGTCAGAGCTGTCTTTGCGGTATGGATTTGGCTGTTTCCTGGGCCAGCTGAGTGGCTGCCAGCCACTCTGAGCTAGGTAGGGATCCGGCTGTTTCCATAGCCAGCTGAGGTTGCTGGCCGAACTGAGACTTGGAGCTACCCCGAAGCAGAGATGGAACTGTCTATTCTTTGGTGTTTGTCTCGTCTTGTCCTTGCCTCCGTGGGGTAAGTCAAGCCATTCTGCCGTTGCCCTGCAGGGGCGGGGGGGGGGGACCTGTCTTGTCTTGTCTTTGCCTCTGTTGGGTAAGTCCGGCTGTTCTGCCGTTACCCAATGGATGGTCCTATCCCACCTTGGTGTGGAGAAGTTGAGTCCCGGCTTGTCTAAGTTGAGTCCTGGCTTGTCTAAGGATAAGTCCCAGCTCTATGTCTATGTACTGTCCTGTCTCACGTTGGTGACCTGTTAAAGTTGAGTCCTGGCTTTTCGAAGTATAAGTCCCGGCTCTATGTTGATGTACAGTTCCCAATCTGTCTCCGGGCTCCAGCCTCTGAATTATCAGCTTCTGCATTTCAAGAGCCACGGCCCCAGCCTGCTTCCAAGTTCAAGAGCCAGGACCCCAGCCTGGCTCCAAGTTCAAGAGCCAAGGCCCAGCCACGTCCTGCCCGGTAGCTATGTCACATCCTTGCCTAGTCTGGGGTCTGAGCCCAAGGCAAGACCCAGGTCCTGAGTCCTTGTCCAGTCTCTGGCTTGGAGTCCAAGCCCAGACTCCTAGTTCATAGTTCCTTGTCCGGGTTCCCTGTGTCTATTCCATGTCCTACCCCAAGTCTGCGTTCTTGTCCCTGCTCCTTGTCTGTATCCTGTCACGTCCCTACTCTAGTCAAGTCCTGTTCCTTGTACTTCAGTGTCTGTGTCTTGCATTTGGGTCCGCTACCAGCGCGCGCCCCCCCCCCCCCTTGTGACAGGCATCCTTTTGGTATTGGGAAGAGCCAGCTCTGGTTACACCAGTTTTTGACATTGTTGCTTAAATTGATAAGAATAATAAGCTGTGCTACCAGTGAAAGGACAGCAAAGTTGTGCAATGTGCCCTAACATAGGTTCACAATGTTCCAGAGGCTCCAAACCTACCCTACCCTCCCCCCACCACCACAAACTTGTGCATCGTGTGCCAAGATGACACAGCATTGTGCCAGTGCACTGAACTCAAGTTACATGATCCCGCAAGGATGGTCAGACTTGGAAGCACTGTGCAAACTGAGATCTGATGCTAACTGTAAAAATAAAAGGTCCAAATAAGCAATCTTTGCATATAACGCAAATTTTTAAAAACCTTAGAGAAATTACAGCAACTTTAGAAAATAAAAGCTAGGTAAATTCTGTTCATTATGTGGGCACCACATCCCTGATTTTCCTGGATTTGTCACCATGTGGCTCCCTACTTCTCTCTAATCTACTCCACACTGCTTCAAACAAGAGAACATTTGCAGATGCTGGAAATCCAATCAACACACAGACACAAAATGCTGGAGAAACCCAGGAGGGCAGGCAGCATCTATGGAAGGAAATATTTCTGGCAGAGACCCTTCATCAGGGCTGAAGTATCAACTGTTCATTTCCTTTCTCCCTGACCTGTTGAATTCCTTTAACATATGCGAGTGTTTCTCAAGATTCCCAATCTGCAGAATCTCTCGTGTCTCAAGCAAATTGTTGGATTAGACTTTACTTCCTGGTTTGCACTGCATCAACAATTCCAGTTCACTGTGTACCAGGACCTGAATTCCGGCCATGACTTTTTTTTTCTTGAATTGTTTCTGGTGATTTTGTACTCAGCACAATCAATTTTAATCATATTTTAAATTCAATCTTAATCATATATTTGATTCAGTGTTAAAGACGCAAGTTTCTGGCATGCTACCAAAAGCCTTTCACTGATTCACGGCACGTGTGACGATAATAAACCAATATCTCTAATGTTCTGGAGTACTTTGTTTACATATTGAAAGGCGCATTACGAATGGGCAACATATAGACTTCAAATGCTGAAATCTGAAGTGGCAAACAATCTGACCCCCTGAGTTCCTGCAGCAGATTATTTGTTGCTTTTTCCGATGGAAGGCGGGTCTTTTGTCTCAAAGGTACGCAATTAAACCAGGCTTTTCCCGGCGGCAGTAATGTGGTAGCGTGGTGGTGTGTGACTCCAACAGTGGAAAAAGCAGCCTGGGGTTTGGATAGGTGGCGTCGAGTGCCCAGCCCCCTGGCGCCAGGTGATTGCTGCTGCCCAACACGCAGTGATTGACAGCTGAGCAGTTTCCACGGGCGCTCTTATTGGGACCCGTTCGGATTGAGACTCGGAACTGCGGGACCCGGCATCGATCAGGTCAGGACTGCTAATGGCTACAGCGACTTCGGCGTCCGTCGGCACCCGTGCGGTGGCCAGAGCAGGCCGCTTCCTCTCTTCCAAACGAGTCTCCTCCTGCGGGCCGGGGCTCCGCCAGCTCAGCGCAGTGAAAGTCGGCCGGCACTGCAAGTTGCGAAGCGCTCCCATGCAAGAGGTGGATCGTACTGTGCCGTTGGTCAGTCACCACCAGATCGCTCGCTCCCTGGTCTACAAGGACGTGAGAATGTTCCTGAACGAGATCGGCGCCGATCCCAGGGAAGCGCGGTACTGGCTCACTCAGTTCCAGAACGCAGGCGCCAGCAACAAACTCTTCGCCGTGGTTGAAGTAAGTAACTAGTGCCCAGGAACAGCAGAGTCCCGGGTTTCCCTGGATTCGGGGCAATAACCGCAATTACTTGTTACTTTCAAGTTTTGCCTTCAGTTTACAGGATGCTGTTGGAAAATTGTGATTTTAGCGTCTACAGCCTCTTGAGTCCCAAGGAAATTGTGAAATTTGCTTCACTGTTTCCAAATAAGGACATCTAGTTTGCATAACATCAAACCTAAAATTACTTGTAGTCATGACCATGCGGCCAAAATAATCACTGTCTTGCCTCCATTTTGCTTTCAGTTTTTAAAATATTAGTATTGTTTAATTGCGCTCGTTCCAATTTATTGTTAGCATCCCGAATTAACGCACAACCTATTCAGCTTTGAGCAGAACTGGGTAAGGGAGAGAGAGGAGAGGAGCGGATGTCGATAGCGATTCCATATCTTGCATTGGTTCGAGAAAGCTAGTAGACTTAGATCTGTCTCTCCTCCGTTTCCTCGTTGAACAGGGACCTGTCAAGTGATAGACACGGGGTGGGCGATGCTGGTCAGGGGTGGGATGTTGGCATAAGAAGGTGATGAGAAATAAAAATGTGCGCTATGTGGCGGATTATTGGAAGAATCACAATTCCGCGCACTACAGTGCAGACAAACTGGAGCCAGTCGTCTGACTGCCGTACAGAGCGCCTAATATTCAGACCTATTGCATTCAGTGAAAAAAATCAGACTAGGAGACTTCTGATTCTGCCCAAGTCTCGTCACACCCAGTAAGCTCATGTCTGCAACACACACAAAAAGTGCTGGTGAACGCAGCAGGCCAGGCATCATCTATAGGAAGAGGTATAGTCGACGTTTCAGGCCGAGACCCTTCCTCCAGCACTTTTTGTGTGTGTTGCTTGAAATTCCAGCATCTGCAGATTTCCTCGTGTTTGAGTTCTTGTCTGTGAGTTGAATTGGGTTTACAGTGATACTTTACAAAGCTCAAAGTAAATGTACTATTGTTGTTCGTCCATCGTACGTCGATGAGGACCTCAACACCATTATTGATGGTGTCGAGACTAGCGCGCGATTTGGATTTAAGTGAGGGAGAGTTGTGCAGCGTCCGCCTCACTCTCTCTTCCCAATTCCCATCTGGATCCAGTGGCAAGACAGGGTCGAGACGGCTGGAGCTGGGACTAGGCGCAGTGGATGACCAGGATGTCTTCTGTGTCTTGTCCTGCTCTACACGTTCCACGACGCTTGCAGAGTCCGCCTTCTTGACCGTTGGACCTTCCATTGGTCTCGTCCGCTCAATCCGCCGGAGTCTGTCTTCACATGCTGGGATAGACAACTCCCTGATCTCACCGAGGGTTTGAGACCCGTCGGCTACCCTCACCTGGTTTAGCCGACTTGTCGAAGCCGTTGCCTGGGGTGTGGCCGCTGTCACATGCAAACAGCTACGGGGAGCCACAGGTGAGAGCTGAGTGCTAGGTGGGGACCAAAGGTGGACTAACCGCCCTGAAAAGGACGCAACATGTTCCCCCACCAGAGGTGCTACCCCTCCTTGACACCCCACTATATAAGTACATATATGACACATATCAACACACGCACAATACTGGAGGAACTCAGCAGGCCAGGTAGTATCTATGGAAAAGAGTAAACGAGGAAAAGGCCCAGACCTCACCCGCCCCCCCCAATTGTATGTGTATGTAATACACATACAAATAATGTATAGTTAAATGGAATAAATCATGAGAGTAAACATTTCCAAGTGAAATCTTGACAGTTGCAAAACTGGTCTGGGTACTTCTGAAACAGAATCAGGTTTGTTGTGATGGGAAGTTTGTTGTTTTGCAGCAGCAGTACAGTACAAAAACATAAAATTACCATAAAATATTAAATAAGTAGTGTAAAATCAAAGTTCAAAGTAAATTTATTGTCAAAATACATATATGCCACCATATACAACCCTGAGATTCATTTTCTTGTGGGCATAATCAATAAATCCAATAACTATAATTGGATCAATGAAAGACCATACCCACAACCAATGTGCAAAAGACAACAAACTGTGCAAATACAAAAAGAGGAAAAAACACAAAGTAATAATAATTAAAAACAAATAAGCAATAAATATTGAGAACATGAGATGTAGAGCCCTTGAAAGTGAGTCCGTGGGTTGTGGGAACAGTTCAGTGACTGGGCATGAAGTTGAGTGAAGTTATCCCCTCTGGTTAAAGAGCCTGATGGTTGAGGGGTAATAACTGTTGCTGAACCTATGGACTAAGCATGCATCCTTGCGGCAAGTCTGTGTTGATCATCAATGAGGAGACGTTATCACTGATCCTCACTGACTGTGGTCTCCCGATGAGGAAGTTAGGAATTCATTTGCAGAGGGCCATTTACAAAGGCCCAGGTTCCATGTTAGAATATCAGACCTTATTGTATCTACTTTGTGTAATGCTCTTTTCTGTCTGCACTGATGTACATTAGAATTGAAAGCTCCAAATTATGACCATTGTGAAACAGTTTAATATGTAGTAACACATCATGATAGTTCCCAAGCTTTAAAAGAACGTGCAAGACATTTAAAGTCTTGGCTGGTCAATTTTGGAATTAACTGCAAATTGCATAAATAACTTCTCAAATCTACAAGATGTGCTACAGCCAATAGGAAGTTGGTCTCTAGCCAACTTTCTAATTGCATTGGTATTTCAGTAGTGACACTGCTTTTGGTAGTTGTTCTATTGAAGGATTGTGTGTCCATAACTATTCACTCAGAGTGAGTTAAGAATCTTGGAAAGAGTCAGTGACATACCTACCTGTAGAAGAATTTAACTAGAGTCTTTAAAGATCCTATGTTGACTTTAAAGAGCCATATACTGGCTCAGATTTGCCAAGGCTGGCATCCTTGAGATATATCACATTCTGCAGGAGGACAGCAGGATCTGACGCCCTCACTACGGTGGTCAAGTTCATACTGAATTTTAAATTCCTCACCAATTGTCATTTTTCCCTACTTACTTCTCAGCACAATATCAGAGGTCATCCAGGTGTTGTAATGATGAAGAAATTATTTAATCTACTTTCATTCTAATGAAGAATAGGTGGCACCCTGTGCACTGGCCTTTGCTGTGGTAGCCAGCTTCTCACAACGTTGACTGCATGGACCTTTTCATCAAAAGAGAAGGGTCTCCCCATCCTCGTGCTTGTGAATGATGAGGAAAATTTCCTCCCAATGGAAGAACACATGACTCCTTCATCTTGTTGGAAACTGGTTTACTGGACATTTCTATCAGCAAGCATGGCTTACATGGATGGATCGTGGCAGACAAAGGTAGGAGTGGTAAACAGCATTGATTTCTAGAAAAGAAGAATGCATTCCCTGCATCAGTTCAGAGCATCTCGCAGTCCACTGCACATCATTGCAACAACTTCATTGTCACATGCTAAATGCAGTACCATCTTCCAAACTGATGACAACAGCCATGTTAAAGGAAGAGCAACCACTTATGGAGTATTATGAGCAGTTTTGGGCCCCTTATCTAAGAAGGGATGTGCTGGCATTGAAGTGGGTCCAGAGGAGGTTTACAAGAATGATCCGGGAATGAAACAGTTAATGTATGAGGAATGTTTGATGGTCCTGGGTCTCTACTCACTCGAGTTTAGAAGAATTGGGGGGGGGGAAATCTCATTGAAACCTATCGAAAATCGAAAGGCCTAGATAGAGTGGGTGTGGAGAGGGCGTTTCCAATAGTGGGGGAGGTCTAGGACCAGAGGGCACAGCTTCAGAATAGAAAGACACCCCTTTAGAGCAGAGATGAGGAGGAATTTCTTTAGACAGAGGGGGGTGATTCTGTGGAATGCATTGCAGCTGGTGATTTTGGAAACCAAGTCACTGGGTATATTTAACTCAAGAGGTTGATAGGTTGTAAGGGCATCAAAGAAGGGGAGAAGTCAGGAGACTGGGTTTGAGAGGAAAATAAATCAGGCATGATTGAATTGCAGAGCAGACTCAATAGACGAATGGCCTACTTCTGCAACTATGTCTTATGTTCTTAAGAAGACCAGGAGCTTAAGGGCCATGAAGAACAGTAGGAACAAGAGGATACAGAGCCTAATCTCTTGACTAAGCAGGAGAGGGAAGCATCAGCACAGCCTACAAAAGACAGTTTGTCAGAGAGGTAGTTCCCCAGAAGATGCTGCAAATCACAGTCCCCAGTGGAAGTGAACCTACCCACTCCTTCAGTTGTTATCTCCAGTAGTCAGCGTCAGACCCAGGAGACAGATTAAAATCCCTTTCATCTGACTGCTCCAATTATAATACATGAATGGATTAATTCCTGTTCCACTTAAGTAGCTTGTTGCTACATTTTTCTATTTCTGTCTTCTCATTTAAAGAACTCAGACTCCACATAAAATTGATTATCATTGCAGATATCCACACGGCTTTGGAAATCACTCCCAAATATCACAAAAGAACATCGCATTTCTTCTAAAATTGTGGGGATTCACATGCATGGTGGAGATCACTCCTTCGAGGGTCATCTTATGATGGGTCTCCAGCCCTTTCCAGCATAAAGGGAAGCATGACTGACTGTTTATGATTATCTCAAAATCAATTTTGCAGCTCACTGTAGAATGTGGTTTGATGCATAATTTTGGAGTTTCTGCACAGTCATTAATTTGTATAATTTGCTTCAGTTGACAGGGCACAAACTCATAGATTTACTCCTTTTGTGCTAAATACCACCCGTCACATAATGCATTATGCAATTTGCTTAACTTATCAAACAGCAACAGAGGAAAAGAAAGCCTTAAAATCAACTGATTGCAGTAGTATCACAATTTACAGTAAGTTTTGTATGCATAAGAAAATACACATTTAGAATAGTACAAGACCATAAGACATAGGATCAGAATTAGGCCATTTGGCCCATTAAATCTGCTCCACCATTTGATCATGGCTGATTTATTATCCTTCTCAACCCCATTGTTCTGCCTTCTCCCTGTAACAAGATAATTGAAATGTAAGGAACACTGAGCTATACATGACTATTAACATCATCCCAAAACTAAAGTTATTTGCTCTAGAATGTCTTTTTCTCATAACTTTAAATTTTTCTGTCCATAATCACAGTCCAAGTTCGGGCTTGTTCTTTACTGACAGAAACCATTATTGATACTCACACTATTGTACTCCACTTCGCAAGCTTATACAGACATTCCCCAGAGTTAGAGAATAACACCCTCCCTGTAAGGCAACTGGAGATTGCGTAATGTAATGGAAGGATATGGGCAGGCGAGAACAAGTCCTGTCCTGTCTACTTGGAAAGCCAGCAACATCCTTGCCTTGGCACAAAATGTTCCATGTCTCTGATTGTCTCTTAAAACACTAACTAAAATGATACACCATATAGTTCTATAATTACTCTTCAGATGAATGGACTCCCTGATACTGTACAGGCTTCAATCTGTGAGATCAGGCAGCAGATTTCCCAGCATAAATTATTGAAAAATTCAACATTGGAGTGCTATTGGGAACTTCTGCAGCTTGGCAAGATTGCCAAACATAGGCTGATAAATACAGTGGATTCCGGTTAATTGGGCCATCAGTTAATTGAGGCAGCCTTTTTTTTGGAGGGGGGGGGACCAACTGTTAAAGAACAAAAACTAAATCTAGAAAATAGCCAGGATCCCTTTGTTTATTTGGGACAATATGCTGCTTAATTTGGGCAAGAGACTGCTGCCGAACAGTCTCTAAATAGCGTCAGTCACGTGCACTTCTTACGTGGCTGATAGACACTACATCATGTTTAGAGCGATCAGTTTTTAAATAGTGTCAGTTGTGTGTGTGCTCAGAAAGCAGTGATTTTTGTCTCTAATAGCTGCTGAGAAATAAGCAGCAAGACAATTCAGAACTGTTTTGCTCAGCACAGTTTCCAGCATTCGGAAACAGCCAGGAGTGAAAATGAAACAATTTCACTGCTTCAACAAGTTTGGAAGGTATCAACAATCATCTGGAATGTTCCAATGAAAAGGAATATGTGGGTGATGCACTTGTCTTAAGCATTGTATGTTGGCGGTCCATTAGCTGCACTAGGTGTCTGCGCTGATTTTGTTCATTTACAGTTAATCAAAAGAACTTGGCAGGTGAATTCCTCCATCAATAACTATTAGTTTTATAGTACTGTAGAGATATTGGTCGTGTTCTAATTTGTTCAGTATTTCATTTAAATACATAAATTGTTCCTCGGTTAAACACTGGTTTGTCTTTTTAACTATTTCCATGAAACTTCAGCTAATTGGGGCCGCTGCTGGTTTGTTGTTTGTTGTTTTGTGGCAGCAGTATAGTGCAGGCATAACAAATTACTAAAAGTTACACAAAAAAATCTATAGTGTAATGGAGGAATAGTTAGGTAGTTTTCTTAGGTTCATGGACCGTTCTGAAATCAGATGGCAGAGGGTAAGAAGCTGTTCCTAAAGCACTGAGTGTGTCTCAGGCTCCAGTATCTCCTCCCTGATTATCTTCTCCTCCCGATTAATGTGTCAGTGGTTGCTGGTTTATTACTGGATGAGGACATCCCCATGATATAATCATGTGAAGACTCTGCACCAGCAATATGGCAAGTAAAGAATATGTTGACATCTTCAGTAAGAGTTTCAGGCAAGGACTCAGAAAGTACATACCAAGCAAATGTCTGAGTATTAACTTACAGATTTGCAGAATATTGCATGCTTGCATGTTCACCTAGATGCCCTTAGAATTCATGCTGAAATCTTATTCTGCAAAGGGTCTGATTATTTAAAAACCAGTCATTGTCATGTGCCAAAATAGCTCATGGATTTGTGCTACCACAGAGGAGAATATTCAGCCTGTCATTCATGCTTGCTCCGGCAGAAGTTCTCTGCACGTCTACTTCACCTTCTTCTCTCCCACATGCCCATCAACTCGCCTTTAATTTTGCTGTTTACTGATACTAATGAGTAACTTACAGTGACCAATTAACCTATGAGTATGTCCTTGGGCTGTGGGAGAAAGCAGAGCACTTGGAGGAAGCCCATGTCGTCACAAGGAGAATATACAAACACCACACAGACAGCAGCCAAGGTCGAGTTTGAACCTGGGACCCAGAAACTGTGAGAGAGCTGCACCAACTGCACTGTGGCAACCGAATCTGATAATAAAACTCGACAGGAAACTCCAAACTTGTTTCACTTCAGAAATGTAGAATCCAATCTGACACCGTCCTTTCAGAAAGAAAAATATAACTATCATTGCATTTAGTCAATACATTTTGCATAACAGCTCAGTAAGATTGAATTGGAAAAATATTATTATAGTTTGTATAAACCAGATTCAAAGGATTTTAAATGTTTGATCACAGCTGAGAAGTATTGAGAAAATAATTGCACAACACTGAAAACTGATAAAAAGTGAACGTTTTGCAGATATTCTGCAAAGGCAACCAACATATAGATAACCAGCAATGGTATCTAGGTTTGCTATAATTACCTGATTACTGACTGCAGAGTAAGTTACCAAATATCTGGAAAGAGTTCATAAGGAATGCTGATAGACATGTGAGGGGGCAATAAGGAGCCAACAGATAGTCGGGGATTGGGACTAATGGACTTGCTCTGCTGAGAGCCAGGGTAGATCTGATGAGCTGAATGTTCTCCTGCGTTGTAATAGTGGCACCATAAACCTGATCAACAAATCTGTGCAGTAACAATAGTGGCATAACCAGACTACTGCCTTGAAATTCATTCCTGGGAAAGAATATATGTATAAAGCCCATATCCTTCACATGGACTTCACATAAACAGAAAACATTGAGCCAGTCATACATTTCAAAAGTACATTTGTGAGCCCACAATAAATAATCACACTAGAACTGCTAGCTGTTCAGAGCAAAGCACCATAGGATATCCGCAGTTAAAAGTGATAGATTTTTCATATGCTTGTTGTTTATGTCCTCCAAAAACAGTTGCCTATCTTAAATTTTTATTTGTAGCTTTCTGAGTAACAAACATATCCAGTCAAAAGTAGTACTGTGCTGGAAATTTCAATTACAGAAATAAGTTTCAGTTTGTTGCATTGGTAGATTTATGCTTTAACATAAATGCTGACATAAGAGGAAATAGAAATAACAGCACGTGCTACATTTGATGAGCTACTATTTTGGCTTGAAGGTTAATGTTCAGTTTTACTTTGATCTGCATTTGGGCTTGGCATAAATTATGATAGAGTGTATGTCAGATACAATCTCCATTTGTGCTTTATTAATTAAATGAAGCAGGATAGAGCAGAAAATTGGATGATGCCACACGTTGCTCAGTGATGCTCTGGAGCGTCAGCCACACCTCAAACCATGGTATTTGTGCCTCTGGATCAGAGATTACGAACTCAATCCCCACTCTAAGGAATTGAGCAAAAAGTCTAATGCAAAACTGACATAGCTACATTGTCAGAAGCACCGACCTTTGGTTGAGACATTAAATCAAGACCCGTCTTCAGTTGGGTGCAAAAGATCCCACAGACATTTTCAGCAAGGAATATTCCTGACATACTGGTTAATATTTATCCCTGCAGTGACATTTCAATAGAAAACAAGATTATATGGTTGTTATCTCATTGCTGTTTGTGGGAAATTGGTTGCTGTTTTTCCAAGACTACAGTGGTACCTCAGAAGAGAGGAAATAGGAAACCACTAACCATTTGTGGAAAAGTTCCAGAGCCCATTAGTAAGGATATGAAAACAGTACACCTGCAAAATAGTCAAAAACAACGTGGTTTGTCCAATCCAGACCTTTCGAGGATGAAACTTGCAGAGCAGACAAAAGGGAGACAATGCCTATCTGGATCCTCCAAAGCAATTTGATAAGACACATTAATAATTGTTACACAGATAAAGATGCACTAAATTGTGGGTAATACTAACACGGACAGAGAATCAGTCAAAGTGCCAAAAATAGAGGGCGGTGTAAAGATCAGTAGAAATACTTTATGCTTATAATCTATATTATTAAGTTAATAAAAGGGGCAGAACACAGTGTGTCCAAGTTTGCTGATAGTACAAAGTTGCGTGAAAAAGCAGGCTTTGAGACAGACGGAGTCTGCAGAGGAAGAGACTCATTTAAGTAGGTGGCTGAGCGGCCCATGAAAGAAAACATCAGGAAATTAGATTATTCATTTGGAAGAAAGAAGAGGAAAGAGACGTTGTTCAGAAGATGATAAATTATTAGACATTTGCATTGAAAAGGAATAAAGTGCCCTTGCACACAAAAGGTAATGTTAGCATGCAGGTACAGCAACCCATTAAGAAGTCAAATGGATTTTTGACACCATGATGAGGTTACATAACAACTATCTGGACCTGACCCAGTATTCACATGACCTATGGTTTTAAAAAAACTCCAAACAGCCAGTGTAAAGAGGAAGCTAAATATGCAGAGAGTTCAATTTCTGAAAACAGAAGTGCTTCAGACACTATCCAAGAACTGATCTGTCATATTGGTTAACCTTATCTTTATATCCATTAGGTGGACGAAGACATCTTTTGCTCAAAAGAGATGGTGTCCAGTTTGGCATTCGGCTTGGCATTCCTCCAACGTATGGACATGAAACCTGTTGTCGTTATTGGATTATCTTCTCAGTACGATGAAGGAACTTCAGATTCATTTATAGAAACGAAATCCTTATTACTCAGGAATTGCAGGATCCTAACTGATGCTCTGCACAGGAATTCAGCTGTTACCATGCCATTTTTTAATGGCGGGGCCTTGTTACAAGCAGGAAAGCCTTCGTCTCCTAATAGGTACAGGTGTTTTATGAAAGAGCTAAATTCAAAGATATCAGTGATTTGTTAAGGAAAGACTGTATACACAACAAAGAAATGTCAAACCCAAGCATCACTAAACTGGTCATGGTCATGACTCACTGTGAAGTCCTTAGCATATAACACAAAATTGAAAACCACAAGGTACACTCAGGGGCTACTTTATTACCTTCTGTACCTAACAAAGTGGCCACTGAGTGTGTTTGTGGTCTTCTGCTGCTGCAGTCCATTCACATCAAGGTTCAGCATGTTGTGTGTCAGAGATGCTCTTCTGCACACCACTGTTATTAACACATGATTATTTAAGTTACTGTCACTTTCCTGTCAGGTATTCTCCTCTGACCTGTCCCATTAAGAAGCATTTTCATCCTCAGAACTACTGGTCACTGGACATTTTTGTTTTGTTTTTCATACTATTCTGTAAACTATAGAGACTGCTGAGCAGTTTTTGAGATAGTTAAACCACCCTGTCTGGCACCAACAATCATTCCACAGTCAAAGTCACTTAGATCACAATTCTTCCCCACTCTGATATTCAGCTTGAACAACAACTGAATCCCTTGATTTCCTCTGCTTGCTTTTATGCATTGAGTTGCTACCACATGATTGTCTGATTAGATATTTGAATTGACATGCAGGTGTATCCAATAAAGTGGCTAATAAGAAATGAATTTGGTTCTATTACTTCCAGTTGTGCAGAGTGTATATGTAGCACCTACCTTAGTGATATTAGAAAAGAAGAGGTACCAAGAAGTAGTCCTTATCTACACCATACCAAGCCCTACCACCAGCCTCAATAGGGAAAGAATGGTTGCCCTTTCCACAGAACCACATACAGTCTATTCCTACCGTGCCTCTCAATGATGGCTGCTAACCTTTTATTGGTGGTAAGCACTGAGCTATTACAGCTGAGCTCCAAAGTGTCTGGCCTACATTTTGATTGGGATTGCTTATTCCTTGCTAAGGAAATAATCAAGCACAATTTATATCTTCAAAACTGTCGTGCATTTCATCTTATTTTGTTTGTGATTAATTATGGGAAAATATGTACTCTTCACCATTTTCCTCAAAAAGTGACTTCAGTCTCCATTATTGGATGAGATTAAACACAATGCTGCAGGCATCTTCTGCAAGATGGAATGAGGCATTGCCTCCACGTGGCTTCCCTTGCACCACCAGTCTCCTCAAACGCTCCAACCAATCTGCAACAATCAGGGACTGTGATCAGACTTACTCACTCAGTGAGTCAGTGAGGCTGACGAGTGGCAGCTCTTTCTACGCCTTTCACTCATCCGTAAGACTGTTTCTGTGATCCTTTCCTATGCATAGAACAGTACAAGCCCTTAAGACCACAATGTTATGCCGACCTTTTAACTTAAATCAATCTAACCCTTCCCTCCTACATAGCCCATAATCCTCCATTTTTCTTACATCCATGTGCCTCTCTAAGAGTCTCTTAAATGTCCCTAATGTATCCTCCTCTACCAGCACTCTCTGTAAAGAAACCTACATCTGACACCTACCCCCACCCCCCCAAACTTTCCTCTACTCATCTGAAAAGGATGTCTTCTAGTATTAGCCATTGCTGCCCTGGGGAAAAGGTGCTAGCTGCCCACTCAATCTATGTCTCATTTCATCTATCAAGTCACTTCTTATCCTCCTTCACTCCAAAGAGAAAAGCCTGAGCTTGCTCAAACTTTCCTTACATATTCTCTAACCTGCATCTGCTCTGCACCCTCTCAAAAGCAAAAATATCCTCCTGTAATGAGGTAACCAGAACATTTTGTTCATTTCCAGCTTAAAGTCTGGGTTACAAACATTCTCAGGAATGAAATCCTGTCATAACCTGACGACTGTTTGAAATTAAAGGTGGTTTTCAGTTTGTGACCACATCAGCTTCTTTTCCCCCTGTCAGTATAAATATACCACTGTATTCATCTTAGTAAATAAAAAAAAGTTCCTGTGATGATTTGATTGCCATATTATACACCAAGGCCCCCATGGATTGACTGTGATTTCTTTTGCAGTTTTGGGAGCGTAGTTTCAGTTGAAGAAGAGCTATTAAACTGGAGTCTGGAATCAGGTCACATTCCTATAATCAGCTCCATGGGAGAGACCTCTGATGGACAACTGGTGTTTTTAAATTCCTTGGGTGTCACAGCACATATTGCAAAGATAATGCAGCCTCTGAAAGTGATGTTTCTGAACAACTCGGGAGGTATTCAGGACAGTAGTCAAAAGGTGAGTAAAGTTTTTCTTTGTGCAATGCATAAATTTGTAATATTATAATATTCTATAAAGGACAGATGTTAAGTTGATGTATCATCTAGTGAAGAATGTAAATATCTTTTGGTCCCAAGAAAAGCACTTGATATCTTTTTTTAAACAATTAAGAAGTCGTTTTGGACTTGATTAGACGTGGTATCTCTTCCACCTTTAACCTTCTGTCATTTCCCAATCTCGTCAGTTCATCTGACATCAGTTTGACCCCTTTACACTCTGTTGCTCTGTTCCTCTGTCACCCATTGATGAGCAGAAGACTTTTTCATCCTTTTCTGCCTTCTTAGCTGTAATAATGCTGTACCCAAAGTCAGTTAAAGAGTGGGGTGCGGAACAGATGATATTTTCTGATCTTGAATGTCATGCTAACAAAGTTCCATCCTCCATCTGCCACCTTGAAACCCCAATATTGTAAGATCTTACTAAGGAGAAAACAACATTGCAGGTAAGAAGGAAAAGACACACAGAAAATGTGAAAATAATGGATGTTTAGAGCAAGTAATAAGACCACAAGTCACATGCTTAGGAGAATAAAACAAAATAGGATTCATTGGCTAAGAATTTAAATACCAGAACTGCTGTTCAAAGCATTTGGTAAGTTTTGGTTCAGGAATCTACCAGAAATCAACAGAAACTATGCTCCTTCATAGATCAAGGATGCGTGGCCTGTTTCTTTGTGCTCTTTAAACCTTTCCTAGCTTCCATGTTGGTATTATAAAATAATAAGTGAAAGCTGAAATAGAGGAAACACTTCAATTTTTTTTCTTCAACACTACTGATTACAGAGCCGATCAGAAGGAAATCCTTTGAATTCCAGGATCGGGATTACAATTGGATTTTGCCAAGTTAACCTTGCAAGAAGTTTCAAATAGTAATCCAGGACTATACTAATTTGATATTTGCTTCTGGTAGGAATCATTGTAACATTAGTTCTAACAGTAAGAACAGAAATCCCAAATGATTCTCCCTGACTGAACTATGAAACATGCCCTTGGATTTCTACCCCTGATGAGGCTCTGTTTTTGTTAATGCAGAAGGAAAGTGTGGGTGAAGGAATTTGAGATGTTAAATTATGTTCAATGTTTTGAATTTCCTTTTTTCCATAATTTTAGTAGACGAGTGAGCACATTAATTTTAAACTAAAATGAGAATAGGAATCTGATAAATACACTAAACTCCCACAATCTAACAGCCTGAGAGTCATCTCATTAAAAACTGTTACTTTTCGGGAATGCGATTTTTCCTTAGGATGTTTTCCAGCCATCTGTTTAGGAGTCTTTCTGCAGTGGATGTAGAACCCAGTCACTCACATAACCACTTCTATGGTAAAGAAGCCCTTTCCACTGCTTAGTGTTACTCTGTAGAAAAATTTAAGGTTGGCAAACAAGCAAATAATACATAGAAGTTGCAACACAGAGACAAACCATGGCTGTGTTTACCTTCCAAGTGAGCAATTAGTTCTAATCCTAATTACCCAACTTGTTCCCTAACTTCTTTGGGGCTTTCATCATATTTATATATCTGGTTCAAACTTGTACATTGACAAGTCCCTGGCTCAACTCCTGATCCTGAAAACAAATTTCACGTCTGCACAACTTGCTGTTTAATGACCTTTATGCTGTCTACGGTTCCAAAACAAGAGAGTGATTGCTAGGATAATCTCCAAGGCCCTGGTTGCTCTAAGTGGATCTAGAACTGATGCAGTCACTGAACAATTAGGAATATGATGAGGCAAATTCTTAAAAGGCTGTGGATAAATTTTGGGCATCAGAGGAATAGTAGGATGTGGGGATTGGTTGGAAAAGTGGGCAATGAAAGTGGAGCAGCTTCATTAAACTGAAGAGCCTACTTCTACTGTAGTTCTTGTATTCCTCAATCTCTGTATCCGTGTCCATTCGTTACTGCAAACAATTGGCCCATCATTTCAGAATCTTTAAACACTTTTAATTTTTGGTCTCATAGTCTTATGTCGTTCAAAAAAATGTGGCCTTCTGATACACTTATTGTGCCATCTACAATTTCAGTATTCTTTCTATAAAGTGCAGTAACCAAGTGACCGATTTCTTTTTAGGGCTCATCATGTACTTCTTGGCCATTCCACACCTTTTACAATGGAGCCTAAAATTGGATTTTATTTGTAAATAACCTCAGATATCCAAATGCAGTTATTTCTGGTTCTTTTTTCAATATTCCTGCTCTGCGCTTAACTTTCATTTGGTATTAGAGTATAACTAATGTTACACAATGAATTTTTGATGATTGTATTGCATGGCTGTTTCACCACCTAATCATGTCCTGTTATAGCTTCCGTTTACTCCTCCAGAAATATTCTGGTCAAGAAATTGGAGTGTCGTAAAAAAATATGCCCTGGAAGCAAAAGGCTTGCATAACATATACAAGTTTGTAGTATTCACCTGTGCACACCTCATCAAAATGATTGTTCTGTTGAGCCAACACCAATTGTGTTGTTTGGTGTTTCAGAGACCTGAAATAATGAGTTCAGATCTCAGCATCTGGGGAATATTAAGCTGGTATCAATAAATGGTGCCCATGAAAATACTGGCAAAAACCTATTGCATTCACTCATATTCTTAAGAAATGGAAATCCAGCCAACCTTTCCCAATTTAGCCCTCATACGACTGTAGATCCACAGCAGTATGGTTGATTTTTAACTGTCCTGTGAAATGTTTAAGCAGGCCACAGCCTGTACAAGATCTCCACCTTCACCACATGAAGTATAATGATTGAGGAGGGTAAGGCATATTGACCAGTTAGGGATGGGAATTAAATGTTGACCTTGCTGGTAAAGTCCAAGAGTCTCAGTGCAAATTCGTGAATCTGGTATCCAACCCTGTTGCTGTTATGTCAGTGGATACCAGAGTTGAAAGGGGATTGGAGTGTGGTATAGCTCTGCAGCAGGATAGTGAAATTGCTGAGATGCCAACCTGGACAGGGTGGCAAGGGCAGAAGTTAGCTGTTTTCTATCAGATTGACAGATTTCTTGGTTCCCATCATCTGTGCCTGTGGTCTCAACCATCTGCCAGGTAGCTTAGATTATTTGTTACAAATGGTGAAAATCTTGCATACTTAAAGCCTACAACAGCTTGAGATCATGCTGACAAGCTCCTCCTCTGCTCAGGAACAGCTTTCCAGACCCTGGTGGGGATGAGGCACACCCTCGCAATAGCATAGGGCAGAGTGAGCCAAGCAAGCACACGCCAGCCAGAATACAGTATATAAGTCACCACTTGATGTTTGAATGCTGCTGTTTTTATTATATCTATAAATACTCTGTTTACACTTTCCTTCTACTTTAACAGTGGTGCAAGGATTTCTTATGTTCAAGGACTTAGGTGGCCAAGTTCAGGAACTGATTCAAACCATTCAGATGAATGTCTTCTCCCTCTGAAGGGAATGATCATCCTTGTTCTGATTTCGAGTTAAGGTGCTCCCACACCACTGTACCCACCCTTTGGTACAATTTGTCACTAAATTTACAGGCTTTTTCAAGGCTAAAATTACATTTTTTGGGAAATGAAGTTGGAATTAAAGAAAGCACTTTGCTCAGGAAGAGTAAAGGAAGCTATACTTTGTAATGAGTTATACTATATCTAATGTAGAAATGCTTAATTCTGGCACTGGGTACAACAAAGTTGCAGGTATTCAATTTCAATGCTGCAAGATTGTCCCATTTTGACAGTTATAGAAACATTATGTAATAATTCATCATGTCCTGGTTTCAGTACCTCTGCGAGAAGGTGGCCTATTCATTTCCATAGCTGGCAAATTGTGCCATTCAGAGTAAGATCAGGTCATTAACTGGGAGACTGGCATCAACCACCCACTCCCAGCATCATGTGTAAAGGTGCCTCCCTGGCATTGCCAGTTTCAGATACTCTTCTGAGGCTGGCCTTCATGAGACAAGGAGACCTCATTGTAATTGTTTTGCAGTTCCGTCGTTGTCAAAGCGCTGCTTCAAGTGCCAATGGGCGTTTTCAGCGTCGAGCAATCTCTCTTGGTACCAGCTGTGTGGAGAGCCTACAGGTATGTTCTGTGGAGTCAGTTGGGGCACGAGTCCATTAAGAAGATGACTGGATGGATATACTCCACCTCTTCCCTGATGGTTTTTCCTCCACTGTCAACAGTATTGCCAATGCCAAATGGACTTGCCCCTAATGGAAGACTGAGTACAATTATTCACATAAGTGCACTGATTCCATGTCCCACTCAGCAGTAACCTTTCACATAATTTTTGACCATTTTAGTATTGTGCCGGCCAATGTTTTGATAACCATGATACCTCCCGTCATTTACATTAGCACTTATTTTTGTATTTTTTTTCTAAATCATTGAGATCCACAGAGGCAGTTCCTTGGAGGACCAAATCTCAGTTATACCATGAAGGTGAGGCACATTGTCAAAGTCAGAATGTCCTTTTCTGCCATTCTGGAAGGAAAACGCACAGGGAAACATCCTGTGTCACCACCTTTGCATGGCTTGAACAGAACCAAAGTTTATCCTCATACTAAACAAATTAAATCCACACATCCAAAACAATTCAAAATGCTTTCCAGGTGTCTGTGCAAGTCACCAAAGCGATCATCAAGACAATGCAAATATCAAACATTTTAGGTGTTGGTAGAATGTGAGATGATTGAGAGTAAGTGCTAAACAATTGTTTTCAGATTTTAATTTATCATTTTCCAGTTACATCTGCTAATCTGCCTGAGCTTCGCACTCTTCCCTTCTGGGAAGAAGCCTCTCCGTATTAAATGCCTTTCAAAATGGTTCAGGGAAACTGTCTTGGGGAAGATCTTCTAATAATACCATTCTCCCTTTGGACACAGGTCTGAGCTGTGTTTACCATCTGCAACAATTAAAGAGCTCAAATGCAAGGGTGTGAGAATCTCTAGCATTTCACTTAGTGTACCAGTGAGATGTGGAAAAATGAGAGAAGTTGGGATTTCAGAACAGTTTTATGGTAGAGTACATACTGCTCTGTATGTGTACTCAGGAAATAAAAGGGAACCAATGACAATTTTCAGATAAAAATTATGAAGCTGCAAGTATTAGTGAATTCATTGATTTTTAACATTGAGAATAATTATTCAATTTTTAATGCAAATGATTATTTAATAGTGGATATATATTGGTATCCATGAGACTTTGATGTTTGTTACTTGTGAGGTTTGAGACCTGCTAAATGTGAAATAAACATCATGGCAAGAATTGAAACACACTCGCCACCCTTTTCCAAAGAGGAGCTTTTAGCATGTATCTTTTTTAAATAGCCCTTTAGATTTTCTTTTGTGTTTGTGTGACTTCATTTCGGGATTGTTTCATGTGGTTTACATTGCTGGGCACCCAGTCAGCACTTTGTTGGTGCAAGTTGCTAACAGTTGATGGCAGTAGTCAGTTAGGACATGCAGAATGTGGAAAGTTTTGTAGCATTCAAGCTTGATTACAAGTGGATGTAATGGCCGCATTTGGGTGAGGGAGCCTTGAGCATGTAGTGGGCATGTTTGAGATATAATGGACATCTTGGATTTTTGAACAGATGGAATATAGTGGATATTATCTAATGTATGTTCTTTTTCAATAATTTACTGCCTTGTTATCTAATGCTTTATTCTCAATGATTTGCATTGTAACCTAATATTAATAATTTTGTCTAACTTACTATCATATTTAATATCATTTATTTCTCAGTAATTTATTACCTAATGTACCTATATCTCTCATTTCTCTGCCTTATGTAATGTAGTTTATTTCTCAGTAATCTACTGTCTTGTTATTTTACGCAATAATGTGATATCTTTTGTTTTCATGCTCACATGGTCAGCCAGCATTATTGCTGTTTCACATACATCCAACTATTTGTATGTTGTCCTGTTATTATGCGACATTAACAAAGCTTTCTTAAACTAAACATTATATAATATCTAACAGAAAGGCAAATCACTGATACACATATTTATAATGCTGTTTTCCAATGTAGTTCCACACACTAAAATGAGCATTTGATTTAGAGAAGTTAAAACGGGCTCTTTTTCCACAGAAACATAAGCAATGGTGACAGTTGAACATAAACAGTTTAACTTCACATTTAATACCTTACAAATGTTTAAAGGAGAACAAATAGAGAGATTAAATTCTACGTAGTTTATTAAATTAGAAAAGGGATGAAGAACTTGCAAACTTCTAGATTTCTCCATTTAGCCTTGAAGTTTTCTATATCATTTTAAGCACAATTTCACCAATAAACACGAGATTCTGCGGATGCTAGAAATCCAGAGTAACACATAAAATGCTGGATGAACTCAGCAGGTCAGGCAGCATCTATGGAGAGGAATAAAGAGCAGACGTTTTGAGTTCTGGCTCCCCTCTTACCCTTTCTCTTCTATCACCTGCCTATCAGCTCCTCCTTGTGCCCCTCCTCCTTCCCTTTCTCCCATGGTCCCTTTCCTCTCCTATCAGATTCCTTTTTCTTCAGCTCTTTACCATTTCCACCTATCACCGCCCAGTTTCTCCCTTCATCCCCTCTCCCCCACACACCTACCTTCCCCCTCACCTGGTTTCACCTATGAACTTCTCACTTGTCCTCCTTCCCCTTCCCCTCTCTCCCCCCCCCACCTTCTTATTCTGGTTTCTTCCCCCTTCTGAAACATCAGCTCTTTATTCCTCTCCATAGATGCTGCCTCTCCTGCTGATTTCCTCCAGCATTTTGTGTGTGTTACTGAGCCAACAAATATTGGCACAAGTGATATAGGTTGAAATAAAAGCGGAAAATCCAGGTTCCCCCGAAGTGATGTTCAGCTTCTCAAGCCATTTATAAAGTGCCTTTCACTTCAGGATTGGTTTGAATTTTTAGCTTTTGTCTACACCAAATGTTTCAAAATAGTTTCAGGCAAATAAGTAACCTGCCTCTAACATTCTTCATAATTAATAGGTATATCTATCGTTTCTAAAATTTTGAAAGTGCCCTTGAATATTCCATGAAATAATGTTCTTCGTGATCTTGAACACTTAGCTTTTTCTGAAACTATTCATGTAAATATATTAACAATAGACAATACATAATAGCAGTATGTGCCTAAAGAAAGGATAAGTGGGATGCATTCATGTTATAGTGCTCCCAGTGTGGTAACATCTGCAAATATGATTCAATACCTTTATTAAAAATAGGCACTAATACTAGGCTCATAAGACTCAAAACAACAATCGTGTAGCATTTCTAATTTATTCAAACAATTTACAGGTGCAAAGCAAAGTTCTAAATATTATAGCGTAATCATTTGTTCCCTCCTACTTTAACTTCTCGGTACTATGCTCTTTTACATGGTGCAGGTTGTGGGACAGGTCAATCTTCCATCTGACCTAGATCTTCTGTTGAATACAAATTGGATTAGTGATAAAGAGGAACAGAAAGCCAAGGTGATAATGGATCTGCTCAACCACATGCCATCAGAATCTTCTGCTGTCATCACATCGGCCAACACCATACTCACAGAGCTTTTCAGTCACAGAGGTACCATTATCATTAAGACCCTTACCACATTTATACATTCATATAATAGAAAGAGGAAATATTTAAATATAGTAGAATAACAAATGCGTGAGATTTTTGCTTATGACTTGCTTGCAGTTAATAGATTCTACATTCATATTTACTTACAACATAGTAGGAGGCCAACTGGCACATCAAATGTTTGCTGGCCCTCAGAGCAGTTCCACCAGTCCAAACCCTAGCCTTGTAATACTTCCTTGTAATCTATTCTCATAAGCCTATCAACTCCCCCTAATTTTAGTGCCACCTACCTACAGTAGCAGTAATTTACATTACAAATGCGAGAATGTCAGCAGATGCTGGAAATCCAGACTAACACACAAAATGTTGGAGGAACTCAGCATTTTCAGAACTTCAGTCCTGAAGAAGGATCTTGGCTTGAAACATTGACTCTATTCTTTTCCATAGATGCTGCCTGACCTGCTGATGAAATTCAGAGCAATACACACAAAATAGTGGAGGAAGTCAGCAAGTCAGGCAACATCTATGGAGGAGAATAAGCAGTTGACATTTCAGGCCAAGTCCTGATGAAGGGTCTCAGTCCAAAATGTCAGTTGCTTATTCCCCTCAATAGATGCAGCCTGACCTACTGAGTACCTGCAGCATTTCTGTGTGCATTTTTCAAATCTAAACTGGTTTACAATTGCCATTACCTATTTTAGTTAAAATTCTGATTCTTTTCTAATAAATTTGATTATGCAGCTATCTCAACTTTATTGGAGAGTTCAGTTAATAATGTACATTACTTAATGTCATTCAAATACAAATAGAATTATGCTGGCAGGAAAGAAATTTAAAGTGAGATTAGACCAGACAGTGTAAAAGAATTTTGCTTAGGCTATATAGATAGTTCTTTTGCATATAACTTAAACCATTTCATGGGCAAATACAAACTTAGAGCATTCTGAGCTTATTTAACCAAGCTTTGGAGCTAGAGCAACATACAGTATATCTGAGTAATAGTTTCACATCCATTCAGTGGCCACTATATTAGATACCTCCTCTACCTAATAAAGTGACCTCTGAACGTATGTTCGTATTCTTCTGCTGCTCTAACCCATCCACCTCAAGGTTTGACACGTGCATTCAGAGATGCTCTTCTGCACACCACTGTTGTAATGTGCGGTTATTTGAGCTACTGTCACTTTCCTGTCAGCTTGAACCAGTCTGGCTATTCTCCTCTGACCTCTCTTATACTAACAAGGCATTTTCACCCACAGACCTGCCACTCACTGGATGTTTTGTTGATTACACCATTCTCTGTAAATTAAAGTTTACATGAAATTTACTGTTGTACATGAAAATCCCAGAAGCTCAGCAGTTTCTGAGATAGTCAAACCACCCAGTCTGGCACCAGCAATCATTCCAGAAGTCAAAGTCACTTAGATCACATTTCTTCCCCATTCTGTTATTTGTTCTGAACAACAACTGAACCTCTTGACCATTTCTGCATGCTTTTATGCATTGAGTTGCTGCCACTTGATTGGCTGATTAGAAATTTGCATTAAGGAGCAGGTGAACAGGTGTGCCTAATAAAGTGGCCACTGAGTGTATAATTTAATGGCAATGAGTTTAACTTCTGTCTGTCTCTATTACTAATGGTAACAGAATTTGCATTCAGGTTTACCCACCCTCAGCCAGAAAAAATAGTCCTTACCTAACTTACAAGCACTCAGTCCCAAGTAGAATAAATCACTGAATTATGAAAAGCATAAATATAGTTGAGTTGAGTTATACAAAGTTAAAAGCTTCTGTCCAGGACATGGGAACGAGTGGCCTGATAGGGGAGCATTAAACACAACCATCCTTACTGTTCACTGAGGCAAGTCAGACCAAACCATCCCATGGGAAGGATCACATGTACCGGGAGGAATGGATTAAAGATTTTAATACCATGATAATTTATTGCATTATACATCGATCAATATATCTGTTAAATTTCATGGAAAGATTTAAAAAGGACCTGTGAGGAAACTTACACATGCTATGGAATGAGCTGTCAGAGAAAGGAGCTGAGGTAGGCACAATAATGACATTTAAAAGACAATTGAACAGGTACATGGATAGGAAAGGTTCAGAGGGATAGAGGCCAAACAAGAGCAGATGGGACTGACTTAGATGGACACCTTGATCAGCATGGACAAGTTTCAGTGCTGTGTTACTCTATGACCAATGTATCACAATGGCCCAGATTTAGGTCTGTGGTAAACTCCCTGCATTTACCCAAACAGACATGGGTTTGTGAGTATGAATGTCCTGAATTTGTTGAGATTACTGCTAGTGAATGTGGAATGTGTCATTGTGATCCACTGCTGACTCTGTATGGTGTGGGGTAGTGCAGTGCAGAGCAAAAATTCGGAAATTCCTCAGCATTTAAGTTGGTGAATCCACTTGTGAATCCTATGGTAGATTAACTGGAGCAAGAACCTTGAATCAACTCATTTGCTGGATATTTTCTGGGTGTCAAATTGAATGTAAAAATAAGGTAAATTATCTTACTTAATTGTGAATGGTGATCTCCCTCCTGGTAATAAACAGGCCCAGTATTGCTTGAAAGAACTCAGTGAAGTGGGATTATTATACAAGTTGCCAGTCTTCTCCACGTGTCCACTATTCTCAAATAACTACCTCTTGCTCTGCTTATCTACAACTTCAAATTGGGATTCCTGATTCATTCTAACACACTTAATTGGAATATACTATAAACTCAAACACGACCAAATCCTTTTAACATCTTAACCTTAACTAGATAGCATCCAAGCATATGTGTCGCTGGTGAGTCCCCTGGTATAAGTTCCCTAATCTTCTATTCTACCTCTGAAATAAAATGCAATTTTGATTTCCCTTCCTACATTATCACATGATGTAATGACATGCAAGGAAAGGGTAGAAATTAATTAAACCCAAAGAGAAACCATTATGTTATATCACAAGTATATTTTTCTTAAAATGGACCTGGTGTTTAACAGCGAAACCACTTATAATCTGGAGTTCCTGTAGGGCTAGCAGTATCTCAGCTGTGTTTATTTGAGGATTCATTAAATCTTTTAACCAGCAAAGAGTTTGCATCGGTCATTATGTGCATTAGAGTGAGAGAGAACCAATTAAAAATCTTACAGTGTGCTCACTACAGCAGAGGTCCCCAACCACCGGGCCGCATGGAAACGATATGAGTCAGCTGCACCTTTCCTCATTCCCTGTCATGCACTGTTGAACTTGAACATAGGGTTGCCAACTGTCCCGTATTTGCCAGGACATTCCGTATATTGGGCTAAATTGGTTTGTCCCGTATTTCCCCCGCTAAGGTAGAGCGTCTCGTGCCAAAATGGCATAAAGCAAAGAAACAATTACCATTAATTTATGTGGGAGAAATTTTTGAGCGTTCCCAGACCCAAAAAAATAACCTATCAAATCATACCAAATAACACATAAAACCGAAAATAACACTAACATATAGTAAAAGCAGGAATTATATGATAAATACACAGCCTGTATAAAGTAGAAATAATGTATGTACAGTATAGTCAGGAAGATGAAGGGAAAAGCGATTTGTGGGGAGAAAAAAATTGGCATGTACACGCATGCGCACACAGGTGCCTGCGCAAGGCTTCATGGTCATGGTAGTCTTTCCTGGGGTAAAGTGTCCCGGGATTTGACTGCTACTTTTGTCCCTTATTTGGGAGTGAGAAAGTTGGCAACCCTAACTGTAAAAGACATATTGAGGTGAGTTTAACCCTACTTGAACAGTCCCCCCTGGTCGGCCAGTCCGCAAGAATATTGTCAATATTAAACCGGTCCATGGTGCAAAAAAGGTTGGGAACCCTTGCCCTACAGTAACAAGTGTATAGAAAGAGTCACCAGCTGATAACCCTTTCTGTACAGTCTGTGCTGGGCCTCACAACCACTTTTGGTTACAACAATGAATGAGGCCATATGCCTGCACTTTGATTGGAAAGAATATATATAATGGACTTCAATTGAGTCATATCAATCTTCCCCAAATATTGGGATGTCCTTGCTGATTACCGAAGTTCCCTGTGAGTAGTGTAGCGGTTAGCATGAGGCTATTACAGCTCGGGGCATTCCAGAGTTCATAGTTCAATTCTGGTGCTGTTCTGTAAGGGGTCTTTACGTCCTCCCTGTGGAATGCGTGGGTTTTCTCCAGGTGCTCTGGTTTCCTCCCCACAATCCAAAGACATACCAGGTAGGTTAATTGGTCATTGTAAATTGTCCTGTGATTAGGTTAGGGTTAATCGGGTTTTTCAGTGGTTGCTGGGCGTGGCTCAGAGGATCTACTCTGCGCTGTATCACTAAATAGATAAAATAGCCCTGCTGCGCTAATGTTAATGGTGTATTCTCCATTCCTTCCCAGCCGTTTTAATTCCACAGCAATGCATAATGCTTGTGCCATCAAAGTTAGCAGTTAGACAAGGCACATATTTGGAGACACAATGACACATGGTTGGAATCCTCCAGGTTTTGACCTGAAACATCGACAGTTCCTTTCCTCTCCCAGGTGCTGTTTGACCCAATGAGTTCCTCTAGCAGATCGTTTGTTGCTAAAACACATTTGGTTAGCACGTTATTCATCATTTCACCAGTACCCTGTGGCCAATGTGTACACATGCAAATACACTGCTCCATTTACTGAGGTATTTTCAACACCTAAATACACGCAGTCTGTATCATCTGAAGAAATGAGACAGCAGGCACATGGGAACATCATAGCTGCATGTTCCCCTCCTACAACTCAGCCCTTCTGACTTAGAATTATGTTGCTGCCCCTTCAAGTAGCTGAATCCAAATCCAGGAACATTTTACCTATCTGAATAGTGGGATTACCTTCACCACAACAACTGCAGCTGCTCAAAAATGTGGCTCACTAACACTTCCTCAAGAGTAATCAAGGACAGGGATTAAATCGTGTCAGCACCACCTCTATCAAATGGACCTCATCAATCATTCATTGAAAGATACTGGAACTCATCTCAGAAAAAAATGTTAAACATTTATCAATTTTAATTGGCTCAGCAAATATATCTGGTAAACAGATTATGAAAACCCCATGCCAAAATAGTTTTTGCTGGGTTGGCTGGTAGTTAGAATTTGGAGAGAAAGAGTTGTCTTGTGTTTATGTTTGCTGTCTACCAATCTCTGGGAACATGCATGGTTCATCTTTTACAGGGACAAGACTGGACTCGTTTTAGGAACAGTGAGTGACCAGAAAGAGTGGTTGCTGTCTGGGCAAGAGTTGCCCATCATGCAACACAAATGTTGAGAAAAATAGATAAAATGATAGTTAACTACTTTCCATCACATCAGAGATGTTGACCCTGAACATTCTTTTTGAATTTGTTTCAGGAGCTGGAACTCTATTCAAAAATGCTGAACCCATCCGCAGATACACAGACCTTGATGAAATAGACACAAGCCGTCTAATATCACTAATCAATAAATCATTTGGGAAAGATCTTTATGAAGACTACATTTCAGTAATAAAGCCCAAGCTACATTCTGTTTATTTGTCTGAAGGGTAAGTGTTTTGCCACCAATGGGGTTTTGTGAATTGATTCCTTTCATATTTCTCTAATTCCTTTAGTGAAATGAATGCATCTGGCTTTAATTAACTTTGAAATAATTGGAAAGTGAAAAAACTCATAGGAGATTGATAGTAAATCTGGAGTATTGAGGAAATCCGGGTTGAAATCTATCATGGGCAGAAGAAATCTGAGCCCAGAAACTCCAAGATCTAGCACAAGATGTGCACTGTGCAATACAGCTCTGATTATGTAAACCAAGGAAATGGGTACTTAATCGCTTGTTTCATGACAGTCAAAAAGTTACTTCTGGGTCATCCATGCAAATTGCACCTCAAGCACAGAGCCTTTTAACAAATACCCAGTAACATGTACCAGTGTGCCACACATGTTTGGACAGCATCTCTGCTAAAATTAGCTGACCTGCAGATAGTGCAGACTACCTTTGCAGAAGGTGACTTTCACAATGTGAGACCTGCTTCAACAAGTTTTTTTTTAATTCCAAAAACAGACTTCATTCACAATAGGTTACAGATGCAAAGGAAGAAACAGTGCAAAAAAAAATTTTACATTCATGGATGCTAGTCTCCACACAGGAGATTAGTGTGCAAAATTAAAGTACATGGTATTGGGGGTAAGGTATTGATGTGGATGGAGAATTGGTTGGCAGACAGGAAGCAAAGAGTGGGAATAAACAGGACCTTTTCAGAATGGCAGGCAGTGACTAGTGGGGTACCGCAAGGCTGTGCTGGGACCTCAGTTATTTACAGTATATATTAATGACTTAGACGAGGGAATTAAATGCAGCATCTCCAAGTTTGCGGATGAAACAAGGCAGTGTTAGCTGTGAGGAGGATGCTAAGAGGATGCAGGGTGACTTGGATAGGTTAGGTGAGTGGGCAAGTACATGGCAGGTGCAATTTAATATGGATAAATGTGAAGTTATCCACTTTGGTGGCAAGAACAGGAAAACAGATTATTATCTGAATGGTGGCCGATTAGGAAAAGGGGAGGTGCAACGAGACCTGGGTGTCATTGTACACCAGTCATTGAAAGTGGGCATGCAGGTACAGCAGGTGGTGAAAAAGGGGAATGGTGTGCTGGCATTCATAGCGAGAGGATTCGAGTACAGGAGCAGGGAGGTACTACTGCAGTTGTACAAGGCCTTGGTGAGACCACACCTGGAGTATTGTGTGCAGTTTTGCTCCCCTAATCTGAGGAAAGACATTCTTGCCATAGAGGGAGTACAAAGAAGGTTCACCAGATTGATTCCTGGAATGGCAGGACTTTCATATGATGAAAGGCTGGATAGACTAGGCTTGTACTCGTTGGAATTTAGAAGTTTGATGGGGGATCTTATTGAAACGTATAAAATCCTAAAGGGATTGGACAGACTAGATGCAGGAAGATTGTTCCCGATGTTGGGGAAGTCCAGAACAAGGGGTCACAGTTTGAGGATAAAGGGGAAGCCTTTTAGGACCGAGATTAGGAAAAACTTCTTCACACGGAGAGTGGTGAATCTGTGGAATTCTCTGCCACAGGAAACAGTTGAGGCCAGTTCATTGGCTATATTTAAGAGGGAGTTAGATATGGCCCTTGTGGCTAAAGGGATCAGGGGGTATGGAGGGAAGGCTGGTATAGGGTTCTGAGTTGGATGATTAGCCATGATCATACTGAATGGCGGTGCAGGCTCGAAGGGCCGAATGGCCTACTCCTGCACCTATTTTCTATGTTTCTATGTTACATTCAGTAGTGTAAACTTTTGAAGAAAACAAAACAAACAAACGTAGCACTATTACTGTTTACGTGGTCCCCGAGGTAATACTTCCACACTGAACTCTGTCCCTCTATGTGCAGTGGCAGAAGGAGCTTATACTGTGGTCCTTCCCCACAGAGTCTGCATTGGTTGCACTTCAGTGCATCCCTCAGCACATACTTGTGCAGCCTGGGCAGTCAGCAGCATTCCCTGACAGACCTCTAACCGTGCTGGAAGACCAACAACTGTCAGGCAGACAAAGGGCATCCTTCGTTAAATTGGTTACCTTCCAGCAGCATTTAATATCTGTCTTGGTGTCTGTTCCTGGGAACAGCATGGAGATCAGAGGGTCCTCTGATACACAGCTGCTGCTGGGCATGAACTGGGACAAGGACCTTTGCATCCGCCTCCACAGCGACTTAGCAAATCCACAGTGTGTAAAGCATTGGGGACCATCTCTTCCCCATTGCAGCTGTCCTGAGGGCAACGTACATTGAGGGTGATAAATAACTTCCAAATTCCCCCAAAGCCCATTTCAAGCTCAGACGTCCCTACCCAACCCCTTCCCCCAAAAATCATTCAGCATTTCCCATAGCTGGGCCTCTCTAGCCCTTTTACCTCCTTCCACTCTACCTGAGATATCTTGGATCTCATACACAATGGAATTTTCCAGTGCTGGATCCATATTCGGAACATTTGGCAACCTATCACACGTTGCCAGTTTAGCATACCTTACCTGCCTGGATCAGCAAATTTAAGCCAAGGTCATTTTATGCAATGCAGTTGGCAGATTTCCCTGAATTTATTTAACATGCTATGTCATTAAGTCAAATACGTTTTCCAGTTTTACACTACATTGCCACTGAGTGCAGTCCCCTACTCACGTAATATTTACACGAATACAATTTCTAAAAGACCATCAAAAATGAGGACCATAGTTGCTTCCTCCCCCACCTCCACTCCCCACTCCTTCAAATAGCTCAGGCATATTGAGGCCAATCTGCGATGACCCCTTTGTCTTCCCATCTGAGACTAGTTGACTCAGTGTGGAGACTGACTTGGAAGGATTCAGTATATTTGATTATTCCCATAACAGACAGACATAATATCTGCTCTTACACAGCTTTGCAGATATTCTCATAGATCATCTTTGCTATGTGGTAGAGAAAATTCTAAAGAGAAAGAAAAATATAATTAATTGTTCCATGGAATGCAAAGTGACAGACTTTAAAACAGTCCCAATATTCTTCAAAAAGGCAGAATTGTGGCAAATTATTGTTTAAATGTAATTAGGCATGTTATTAGTAGATTGATTTGTAGACAAAATCTTGACTGCATTCTTCTAGCATATGGCACGATTTGCTGCAATAAATTATAGCATAAGAATGGGTTTAAATTGCTCATGCAACTATTCTCTATGTTCCCATAGGTACAGTGCTGCTGCAATTATCACCACAGAACCTGTCTTGAATGGGATGCCATATCTTGATAAATTTGTTGTCAGTACAAGTAAACGCGGCCAAGGGACCAGTCTGATGTTGTGGGAATGTATTCAGCAGGACTTTGAGGCACTGTTTTGGAGATCGAGGACAACAAACAGAATCAATCCTTGGTAAATTTGTAATTTATATATTGACTATATATTATTTTAAAAATCACCAGCCACAAAGTTTACATACCAGAATGGTTTCAGGTAACCCAGACTTTATTCAGAGAACCTACAGATAGCTGCCCATTATTTTGTTTAGAGATTCGTCAGTTTAAGTAACACAGCTCCAAGCAGAACAGGATTTATCATTGCTCAAACACCAATGCACTCTTTAATACAAACTAAGCAATATAGATTTATGGTGTAGACATCAACTTAAAACTTCTTCAACAATATATTATAACACAAAATAGGGTTCAACAACACTCTTTATTTGGCAGCCTGAGTGTTTAGTTTGAATGGAATTTTATGTGTGATCATATACACATGTTGCTTTACAATATCATCCACTATATTCAGAAAGGCAGTTGCAAGTACGCTGGAAGTGTGAGAGTAGGCAGAGTTTAACATGTCTTCAAAGCCAGTGCAACTAAATTTGATTTCCATGATCCAGCTCACTCTATGTGTTTAACTGGTTTAACGGATGTTTAACACTAAAAACACACCTGGACTAGAGCCTTCTGAGTGGAAGATCAGACCCAGCAGCATAGATTCTCAGAACAGTTGCTGCCATTCTATGCATTCCTGTGCTATTGACCAGGTAGGTGTCTGGTTTGCCTCCAGCTACCATCAGTAACCCTGTGTTACTGATGCTGTGTTACTTTCTCTAGACCCCACTCATTGTATTTTGGGATTGACCTCAACACCCCTCCAGCTAGCCGCCTCACCAGACCCCAGCTAGTCACACTTTCTCACCCTCTACAGTTCTAAGCTCTCTGGCTCTCTTTAGCTCACACCCATGAGAAATACAACAACTCACTGCTAAAAGCAGATGGACATTTCTCTTAGAAATCTGGTTTCAAATTAAGTTTAAATATTAAAACAGTAGCTTGACATAAAATACATGCGTGTATATACCACATGTAAAATTCTATACAAATTTGGGACAGCAAATAATGAAAACTGCAGAGCCTGTTTTTGTATCCATAGATTGACATATGTCTATGTACCTCTTGTCAATTCAACAATTACCATTCTCCTTATATCTTTCCCATCTTTCTTCTTATTACCACAGATGTTTATTGTCAGCATTCTCCTTACTTTATGTCTGATCCATTTCCTCCTCAACCCCACATAAGACCTTCTCATGGTCTTGGATGGGGTTGAGAGGGATATGGATCAGACATGCTGACGTGGTTGAAGAGGCTCGATGGACTGAACGGCCTAATTCTGCTCCTATATTTTATGGTCTTATACTTCTGTTAATATCTTAATTTTATTCTGCTGTTGTTATTCTCCAATTGTTATGTGTACTTGTATAAAGTACAGCTACATTAGCAAAGATAAGAGGGAATTGAGAGCCAAGAGAGAACCCAATATCCCAAATACCATAGAAACTAATTTACAGATGTAAATGACGACCACCTGCTCTGAGATTTTGGCCTATTTGTAAAATGATTACACCACAGTATGCAAAACTAAATGTTCGTGTTTTCAGTTTAATAGAAAGGTCTGGACAGCTTCTGGATCTATATACTCTATTGGGTTCTTAATCTGAAACCAGTCTTTGTTAAGTCAGTCTGGACAAAGAGGTTTTGTGTTCTCCCAATTTTCACATACTTAAGCTAAAATAAACACCCTTACTCCCAGCAGCCAGCTTGTTCCTTGTTCAACTGCTGTTTCAGTGTATATGACCCATGGCAATGAATGTCAATTTTTTTTTTAATTGTGGCTAACCTTGTCTGCCATCTGTACAACCACTTTAAGACAGGACTTGGGCTTAATTACTAAGAGTAGGATCCGCTGTGCTTCTCCACCTGTGCACGTGCTCTCTCATTCAATATAGCATAGAGTCCAATATGTGGCTACTCACAGAGGCCCCTAGTGGCACCATGGTTGAATAGGCTCAGGAGATAATGCTTTCTATCTTGATTAGAACATGATTAGTTGGTTCAGTTAAAATGTATCTTTTTTCCCAATTAAATTAAATGCCTGTCTTTATTGAAAACATCCTCATTGGGCTTACACGATAGTGGTGTGTGTGTGTGTGTGTTGATTTTTTTAAAAAATTCCATTACCCCTTTATGCTATTTTTTTTACTCTTTATGTATATTTTTCCTAAAGAGTTACTGTAATTTATTGCTACCATTGTCACTCAGTGCACAACCAATTTTAGATGCCTTTCACTTGTGCAGGTATTTCAAGCAATGTGATGGAAGCTTTGCAACTGGACAATGGATAGTATTTTGGTATGGCCTATCAAATATGCGTGACTCTTATTGCCTGGTGGACTATGCAGAAAATTTACCTGATTCTTTTATCAAATCAAAGGAGCCTGTAAATGAGCAAACCTCATCTATGACGGAAAACTAACTCTCTTCACTTAATGGATTCTTTTTCCAACTATGTCCAAAGAATCAATTGTACTTTAAGGTTAGACATGCTTCAGTTTTAGCAAAGATTATGGTTTCAATCGCTCCTCCTTTTGTAAAAGTTTACCTTCAAATACTACTAATGGTAAAAGAGGGAAAATTTCCACTTAAGTTGGCAAAGCATAAGTGAATAAAACCAAAGCAGATGAAACCTCCCATTAATGTGATGGTCTAAAAGCTAACTACACAGGATTGTGATCTTTTGTGGTAGGATAGTGCAAAGTAGTAAGTAAACTTTCTTAACTGAAACAGATTTATTATAATGGGAAAGGAGTGCATGGGCTACCTGACAAAATGTCTCTCAATCAGATTGTTCAGGAAAACAACTGAGTATTTCTTTATGAAGGCGGGGGAGTCAGGTTGATTGAACACGAAGTACAGTCTATTATGAGTTAGTTTGGACATTCTCACACCCTATTTTATATTCTGACATTACTGGGTGGAAAGTTATATGGGGAGTGTAGAATGGCTGATCCCAGATGGTCAAATTTCATTGGTACTTTTCAAAGGCACAGTTGGCTTTGTTCAGAAACAACACTATCTAGTTTTGCTGCTCCTTCTAATGTCAGAGAGGATAGAAGTAGACTGGAAGGTCCTGTTTGCTTCAGGGAATGGGGAACAAGGGCCATTTATCAAAAAGGTACCGCCTGGGAAGGATCACAGGATGATCAATTGAAATGTCCTTTCTCCAAAGGAACAGCCTCTCGTCTATATTCTTGCTCTATAAGTAGAAGCTAAATATCATCATGTTTATATATTCTTAATGGAAGTGGTCTAGCATTAAGGATTGGAACATCAGTTAACTTATATAAATGTCCTAGAATAATTCTAGATGCATTGTGTATTTAAACAGTTTGTGCCAGATTTTCAGTTCATTGTGGCAACATTTTTATTCCATTTTCATGGTGATGGAAATCTTTCATCATCACTTCCTAGAAACATGATCAGCCTGCTTTATACATTCTGTATTCTCAACAAAAAGCAAATTCTTTTGAAACTATTGAGTTGCATGCCTGCTTTTGTACAGATAATCCATTACCAGAGCCAAAACTGGTTATATAATGTAAAATATTTGGAAGAATACACAAGTGCTGGAATCAAGGCAACTTTAGATCCAGCATTCATGGTTTTTTTTAATTAATCTTTATGTATCTGCAATCCTTCTCAAAGTCTTAAATTTTGATTGTAAAATATTGAAACAAAGTTTTAATTGCATGAATGAAATTGCCAAATACTTCCTTTCTGATACCTCCTTGTGATAATATTTTGAATTTTGAATTCTTGAGGCCTTTCATCACAAACATCACTACAGTGGAAATCTATTATGGGAGAAGGGAGGGTCTATATTTTAGTAATCTAATGGAAGATACTAGAATAATAACATAGTGAGTGCTTAGAGTGGTAATAGCAGTGACTTAATTTATGTATTAGTACACTGATCATAGATGGGTACATTTATGAGAATTTGCTTCTAATGTAAAATCTAGTTCTGCTATAGCTATTCTCCCTATTAATGGTGCATTTATTTTTATGTGGATTCGGTCCATTAACATAGTAAAAATAGAATTCAGCATAAACCATGTAATTTCTTCCTATATAACTATTCTTTAAAAAATCAAATGCTATACTACTTTTGTAACATGAACTGTTGAACCCTTATAATTTTTTATAACTGGAAAGTATTTACTGCTACAATGTTCTTTGGGCTATATCTTACCAACATGGGTTGTATGAAACAAGCTGCCAGAAACAGTGGTAGTAGTAGAGATGGTTACAGTTACACCATTTAAAAGACATTTTAATAGGTCCGTCGATAGGAAGGGTTTAAGAGGATGTGGGCCAGATGCTGCACATGGGTACCTTGGTTGACACAAACAATTTCGGTCAAAGGGCCTGTTTCTCTGTTTTATAACTCTATGAATCTAATATCCACATATAAAGTACATTTGGGAATTGTAAAATGCTGAGAGTTAAATTTGCTATTATCTAGTTTTATAAATTATGGTGGATTCCAGTGGGTCACTGTTAATAGATAACCTGTGGCTATATAGTATTAAAAATGTAACAAAACCAATGGTCTGTTTCTCCAAATGTCAGTTCTTTTAAATTGGATGCATCTGCCCTAATTCTTTTCAGATACACAAAGGGAAAATTGACTATGGATAGCCATGCTTAATATGTACATAATTCTTGGGTGTTGGTTTTTCTTTGCCTTGCACACTCAATTCTATTGAATTTAATGGAATTGAAAGCAGAATGCTAGTCGCCAATATTGTGTGTTTAGCAAAGAAATTGAAACCTCAAGTAATTTTGTTAGCATAATGGTTAGGGTCATTCAATGCCATTTGTGATTTGTGAGAGGTAAAATTACTGAGCACCACATCTCTGATAATATGACGCAATCTACTTTTGTCCAGTATCACGAGACAGTAAAATAAACATAAAAAGGCCATAAGTCATAGAATGGACTGACTTTGAAAAACATTCATGGAGGTAACAGATAACATCACTTAAATATTGACAGACATTAGAGTTACATGCCAAATGACAGATACATCTCAGGAAAATTAAATTCAGAAATATTTCAATTATTTCAAATATAAATTACTTATATGAAATATTTTAATCAACTTTCGCATTTATTTTAACTGGACAAATGTTTATTTGTATGCTCCTCTGTCTAAGTGCTTCCAGACTAAATTATAATTTTCTTCAATGTACCACAATAAAAGTATCAATATCATGGAATTGGAGAAAAAAACACAATTGCTTTACAAAATAAATTGGAAATTGGCCAGATTAACATAGTGCCTGTATGTGAATCACTGCTTGGATACATTTACGTGTAATCCACTTGAGTCACATAGCTCATCTAATTAGTGCTGTACTGTTTCCATCATAGTCAGATGGAAACAAACCTACAATTGCCCCCTTTTCTATTGAGGCAAAGAAGGGAGAGATATACCTGAAGTCTAGCTGTGAACACTGTCCTGCTTGTAAAGTGTACATGAATAATAGTCTTTGATTGAAATAATCCCTGTGACTGAGTAGCAATCATTTGCTGGTAGGGTCTCATACATGAATAAAGATGATACTGATACACCTGGATGTTTCCTGTTTCTTACCATGTATTTTATTCTACCAATATACCTTTCTATAGGCTTGATTTTGCATTATTCTTTACTATAACTAAATCTGCCAGTTTTCTTCTTAAAAATAAAAAAATCATCTTTCGATGTCTTGAATGGAAGAAAAAACCCGTTTTTGGAAAAACAAGAACCACTACATCCTAGGCTTTATTCTGCCAATGTTTTCAGATTTTAGCCTCATAGAACTTGTGCTAAATATTGGTTATGCTTCCACATAAACAGTTCATTCACATAGCCATTTGAATGTATGACAAGCAGATTGTACACTGTGGTATAAAATGAAAGTTGTCAAGGTATAAGTCCTTAATGTATGCAATTCTGTACTTTTTACCACAGAGCAATTTTCTTGTATTTAAGTAATTTACATGAAGTGATGAAGTTAGAAAGAGGTGTTTTTGGTATTCTGATGACAAGAGTGACTTTCTACCACAGGCTTCTTTGGTTATTGCTCCACTGAAATTTCAGTTTACATGGCTGAAATTTACTGTTTGATATCTCACTTTTTTTTCTTCAGTTCAGTATCCAAACCCATTATGACAGCTCTAATTCATTCATTTGCATTGCCTCAAATTATGGACCTCTTCACTTAAATGTTGTTTTTGCCATACATAGGCCATTAAAACATTGTTCTGAAAGTACTCAATTTCCTGTAAATAGAATCACAGATGCTCACAACCACCCTACCATTACTTGTCATAGATATTGTTTGGTTGTTGTGGCTGCTAATTTGAATATCTAAAGTATGATAGCCAAGCCAGAGTCTCTTCTTTTCCAGCAGCCACAGGTGTAGTTTGTAAGGAACAGTGCCAAACACTCAAGAACAAAAACCCTGTCTAAATTCTCTGCATTCAATGTACAAATCAAAAGAAATGAAATTATTGCAACAAGAATGTGGCAGAAATAAATAATAGAAGCCTATTTTTTTTTAAACTAGTCATTTTTTTTACATCTCACTTCAAGGCAGAAACACATACAAATATTTTAAATTGTTACGTCCAAAGTACTGGTTTACAGTTCCATATTTTAATCTAGTGAATGAAGATATTCAACACAGCATTATAGCAATGGACAGTTTGGATAGATTTTATTTAATACCATTGTTATGCAACACATATTAAGGATAAACTGATATGTGGAACAGTGCTGATTTTTTAAAACAGAAAATTGGGTACAGTTAAGTATCGACCACAGCCCATGACTGACATGATGTAATGGACACTATGAAATGTGAAAAAATATTTATTGATTTTTTAAAAAAATCTCTCCAATATTGCACAGCACCCGCTTTACTATGATTTTATGAAGGTTGCCAATATGATTAGACCTACAAAACTGCCAATTAATGTCCTTCCTTACTCTTCAGTCTTTAATTGCAGAACAAAAGACACAGGCAGAACCCGGGTTACGTAAGGGTTCCTGAGAACTGTCCATAAGCCGGTTTCTCCGTAAGTCAGAAACATCTGTTTTCTCTTGTCCGAAATACACTTGCTATAATTCTTTCATTCCACTGAATATTCCCTCTAACACCACCCATAATAAAACTAATGAAATATATACTATATCCAATCATTATTATCATCTGGAAGAATGCTTCAAAAATGTGTGGGAAAATACAATTAAGTAAGTAGGCATTAGATGAAACATCAAGAATTTTTTAACTAAATGGTTATGTCCCAGAATGTTATTGCATTGTAAAAGAGAAGATACTGCCATCTGTACCAGCTTTCTGAAATTGTTACATCTCAATCCTATGACCTTGCCCTTCACAATTAGAAAAAAATCCAGCCCTTTTTTTAAAAAATTGTGAATTCTTCCAGTATTAATACATGTGGAAAATGATTTCTCTAACTTTCCATTCTTTCAATGAAGATTTTAAATGCATATCCCCTGGATTTACACGATATTGAACAGATCTCATTTTAGCTGCTTCATAGTGATTTTTTTTTAAAACCTTGGTCTTTAGTTATTTTAAGGGAATTGCTCAGTTTTAGGTGAAGTAGAGGCTAGCACATAAAATGGAGCACAAAAGCCTCTAAAAGGAATTGCCATTATTTCTTTTCCAGGACCCACAGATTGTAATCCTAATCTGTAAATTGGAAGTGCATTTTACTAAAAACTAAGAAAGTGGAGAAAAGAAATACTAATAATACTTTGTGCTTACACTCACTTACTGTCTCAAAAATCATTTCCACCCTAGAGGTGGCAATGCTAACCGTGTGTGTCAGTATACACAAGTGGAAAGATAGTGGGAAGGTGAAAGGTCACAAAGTATCCAATAGTGATTGGGAGTTATTTTCACTATTTTGATGCCACAGTTGTGACTGAGTGGACTGCACTATTGCCTTAGTGAATCTGTAATTCTGTTATACTCTGTGGAAAAGGACAGCTCCAAGTATCAATCACCACATAAAAATGAAGATTCCCTTGAAAAAAAAATGACCAAATTGCTAGAAATGTATAGTTCAGCACCAAAAGAATTGGGATTTTTTTTCACAAAACAGATGCAGCCAGCAGAGTACTTCTGTAATCATCATTTAGTGTCAGAATCATATCTAATTTGTGCACAGGAACTTCCCATAAAATATGGAACAATATGACAAATGGATCTTAATAACAAGTCAATTTTTCTCTACTCACTGCCTGAGCTGCTGGGCATTTCTGACATTCTTCTTTTGGTTACACGTCTGAGCAATAGCTCTGATCGTAATTAAACAACCTTAATGTGTTCCTTGGTCTGTTTTCTTTCTAATTGCCCTCATTAATAAGTGAGCCAAATGGAATCTCAACAACACAAAAATAACTTGTTTTCTCACTTTCCAAGTTCTGAAGAAGGATCACAGCACCATGGTCAAACAAAATGGAAATAGGCCATTCAGCCTACCAGACCATCAAGCAAAAGAGGTGATGCTGGAGTTTAATATATGAAGAATGATCTCCGGAGTGACAGATGGCCTTTTAAATAAGGATGCCAGCATCTTGGATTATCAATTAGGTAGATTACCAATTTCATTGAAATTTGAGATTGCCATTTACACTAATCCTGAAAGTGGGATTCCCTGAAACATTAATTCATTCTCTCTCCCATTAACTTTCTGTCTTTCCACAAATCCTCCCTTGACCTGAATTTTTCCAAGTTTTTCTTTGTAAAACATGATGCAAGCCTTGGCTTTTGTACTTTTAAGACTGTGCTCATCTCTATTTGTGCACTTTTTGCATTTTGCTCTAATAAAATTTACTCCAATCTATACTTTTAATAGCTTTGCTTCATTGATTTATTATTCATTATGTGGAAGAGATCGAGAATCCTGGATGGTCTGTTGCCTCCCTGGTGCCAAGGTCCGCGATATCTCGGATCGAGTTCTCGGTATTCTCAAGAGGGAGGGTGAGCAGCCAGATGCCGTGGTCCATGTAGGCACCAATGACGTGGATAGGAAGAGTGAGGAGGTCCTGAAAGGTGAGTTTAGGGAGTTAGGTGCCAAGTTAAAGGACAGGACCTCCAGGATAGCAATCTCAGGATTGCTACCAGTGCCATGTGCAGGCGGGTTTAGAAATACTAAGATAGCACAGATCAACACGTGGCTGAAAACATGGTGCAGGAGGGAGGGCTTCAGATTTATAGATAATTGGGCAGTTTTCCAGGGAAGGTGAGACCTGTTCCGGTGGGACGGTTTACATCTGAACTGGAGGGGGACAAATATTTTTGCAAGTAGGTTTGCTAGAGAGGCTCCGGTGGATTTAAACTGGATACAAGGGGGGAGGGGAACCAGAGTGTAGGAACAGATGTAGGGGAGAAGGAAGAAAAAGAAGATAGTAAAGTTGTTTGCACTGTTAGCGATAATCAGAGAGTAAGAGGTGGAAAATTTCTTAAATGCATTAATTTTAATGCTAGGAGCATTATAAGAAAGGTGGATGAGCTTAGAGCATGGATTGATACCTGGAAGTATGATGTGGTGGCTATTAGTGAAACGTGGTTACTGGAGGGGTGTGATTGGCAACTAAATATTCCTGGATTTAATTGCTTCAGGTGTGATAGAATCGGAGGGACAAGAGGGGGAGGTGTTGCATTGCTTGTCAGAGAAAACATTACAGCGGTGCTCTGGCAGGATAGATTAGAGGGCTCGTCTAGGGAGGCTATTTGGGTGGAATTGAGGAATAGGAAAGGTGTAGTAACACTTAATGGGGGTGTATTATAGACCACCAAATGGGGAGCAAGAATTGGAGGAGCAAAATAGTAAGGAGATAGCAGATATTTGTAGTAAGCACAAGGTTGTGATTGTGGGAGATTTTAATTTTCCACACATAGACTGGGAAGCCCATACTGTAAAAGGGCTGGATGGTTTGGAGTTAGTAAAATGTGAGCAGGATAGTTTTTTGCAGCAATACATAGAGGTACCAACTAGAGAAGAGGCAGTGTTAGATCTCCTGTTAGGGAATGAGATAGGTCAGGTGACAGAGGTTTGTGTTGGGGAGCACTTCGGGTCCAGTGATCACAATACCATTAGTTTCAATATAATTATGGAGAAGGATAGGTCTGGACCCAGGGTTGAGATTTTTGATTGGAGAAAGGCTCACTTTAAGGAGATGCAAAAGGATTTAGAAGGAGTGGATTGGGACAATTTGTTTCATGAGAAGAATGTAATAGAGAAATGGAGGTCATTTAAAGGTGAAATTTTGAGGGTACAGAATCTTTATGTTCCTGTTAGAAACATAGAAAATAGGTGCAGGAGTAGGCCATTCGGCCCTTCGAGCCTGCACCGCCATTTATTATGATCATGGCTGATCATCCAACTCAGAACCCCGCCCCAGCCTTCCCTCCATACCCCCTGACCCCCGTAGCCACAAGGGCCATATCTAACTCCCTCTTAAATATAGCCAATGAACTGGCCTCAACAGTTTCCTGTGGCAGAGAATTCCACAGATTCACCACTCTCTGTGTGAAGAAGTTTTTCCTAATCTTGGTCCTAAAAGGCTTCCCCTCTATCCTCAAACTGTGGCCCCTCGTTCTGGACTTCCCCAACATCGGGAACAATCTTCCTGCATCCAGCCTGTCCAATCCCTTTAGGATCTTATACGTTTCAATCAGATCCCCCCTCAATCTTCTAAATTCCAACGAGTACAAGTCCAGTTCATCCAGTCTTTCTTCATATGAAAGTCCTGCCATCCCAGGAATCAATCTGGTGAACCTTCTTTGTACTCCCTCTATGGCAAAGATGTCTTTCCTCAGATTAGGGGACCAAAACTGCACACAATACTCCAGGTGTGGTCTCACCAAGGCCTTGTACAACTGCAGTAGTACCTCCCTGCTCCTGTACTCGAATCCTCTCGCTATAAATGCCAGCATACCATTCGCCTTTTTCACCGCCTGCTGTACCTGCATGCCCACTTTCAATGACTGGTGTATAATGACACCCGGGTCTCGTTGCACCTCCCCTTTTCCTAATCGGCCACCGTTCAGATAATAATCTGTTTTCCTATTTTTGCCACCAAAGTGGATAACTTCACATTTATCCACATTAAATTGCATCTGCCATGAATTTGCCCACTCACCCAACCTATCCAAGTCACCCTGCATCCTCTTAGCATCCTCCTCACTGCTAACACTGCCACCCAGCTTCTTGTCATCCGCAAACTTGGAGATGCTGCATTTAATTCCCTCATCCAAGTCATTAATTAATATTGTAAACAACTGGGGTCCCAGCACTGAGCCTTGCGGTACCCCACTAGTCACCGCCTGCCATTCTGAAAAGGTCCCGTTTATTCCCACTCTTTGCTTCCTGTCTGCTAACCAATTCTCCACCCACACCAATACCTTACCCCCAATACCGTGTGCTTTAAGTTTGCACACTAATCTCCTGTGTGGGACCTTGTCAAAAGCCTTTTGAAAATCCAAATATACCACATCCACTGGTTCTTCCCTATCCACTCTACTAGTTACATCCTCAAAAAATTCTATGAGATTCGTCAGACATGATTTTCCTTTCACAAAGCCATGCTGACTTTGTCCGATCATTTCACCGCTTTCCAAATGTGCTGTTATCACATCCTTGGTAACTGACTCCAGCAGTTTCCCCACCACCAACGTTAGGCTAACCGGTCTATAATTCCCCGGTTTCTCTCTCCCTCCATTTTTAAAAAGTGGGGTTACATTAGCCACCCTCCAATCCTCAGGAACTAGTCCAGAATCTAACGAGTTTTGAAAAATTATCACTAATGCATCCACTATTTCTTGGGCTACTTCCTTAAGCACTCTAGGATGCAGACCATCTGGCCCTGGGGATTTATCTGCCTTCAATCCCTTCAATTTACCTAACACCACCACTTAGGTTGAAAGGAAAGGTTAAAAGTTTGAGAGAGCCATGGTTTTCAAGGGATATTGGAAACTTGGTTTGAAAAAGAGATATCTACAATAAATATAAGCAGCATGGAGTAAATGAGGTGCTCGAGGAATACAAAAAATGTAAAAAGAATCTTAAAGAAATTAGAAAAGCTAAAAGATATGAGGTTGCTTTGGCAAGTAGACCATAAGACAAAGGAACAGAAGTTGGCCGTTCGGCCCATCGAGTCTGCTCCGCTATTTTATCATGAGCTGATCTATTCTCCCATTTAGTCCCACTCCCCCGCCTTCTCACCATAACCTTTGATGCCCTGGCTACTCAGATACCTATCAATCTCGGCCTTAAATACACCCAATGACTTGGCCTCCACTGCTGCCCGTGGCAACAACTTCCATAGATTCACCACCCTCTGGCTAAAAAAAATTCTTCGCATTTCTGTTCTGAATGGGCACTCTCAATCCTTAAGTCATGCTTAAGTTAAGTAAGGTGAAAATAAATCCCAAGGGTTTCTACAATTATATTAATAGCAAAAGGATAGTGAGGGATAAAATTGGTCCCTTAGAGAATCAGAGTGGACAGCTATGTGTGGAGCCAAAAGAGATGGGGGAGATTCTGAACAATTTCCTTTCTTCGGTATTCACGAAGGAGAAGGATATTGAATTGTGTAAGATAAGGGAAACGGATAGGGAAGTTATGGAAACTATGCTGATTAAAGAAGTAGTAGTACTGGCACTTTTAAGGAATATAAAAGTGGATAAGTCTCTAGGTCCAGACAGGATATTCCCTAGGACCTTGAGTGAAGTTAGTGCGGAAATAACAGGGGCTCTGACAGAAATATTTCAAATGTCATTCAAAATGGGAATGGTGCCAGAGGATTGGCGTATTGCTTATGTTGTTCCATTGTTTAAAAAGGGTTCTAAGGGTAAACCTAGCAATTATCGGCCTGTGAGTTTGACATCAGTGGTGGGTAAATTGATGGAAAGTATTCTTAGAGATGGTATGTATAATGATCTGGATAGACAGGGTCTGATTAGGAACAGTCAACATGGATTTGTGTGTGGAAGATCATGTTTGACAAATCTTAGTGAATTTTTTGAAGAGGTTACTAGGAAAGTTGACGAGGGTAAAGCTGTGGATGTTGTCTATATGGACTTCAGTAAGGCCTTTGACAAGGTCCCACATGGAAGGTTGGTTTGGAAGGTTCAATCGTTAGGTATTAATATTGAAGTAGTAAAATGGATTCAGCAGTGGCTGGATAGGAGACGCCAGAGAGTGGTGCTGGATACCGGTTTGTCAGATTGGAGGCCGGTGACTAGTGGTGTGCCTCAGGGATCTGTACTGGGTCCAATGTTGTTTGTCATATACATTAATGATCTGGATGATGGGGTGGTAAATTGGATGAGTACGTATGCGGATGATGCTCAGATAGGTGGAGTTGTGGATAATGAAGTAGGTTTTCAAAGCTTGCGGAGAGATTTAGGCCAGTTAGAAGAGTGGGCTGAAAGATGGCAAATGGAGTTTAATGCTGAAAAATGTGAGCTGCTACATTTTGGTAGGACTAATCAAAATAGGACATACATGGTAAATGGTAGGGCATTGAAGAATGCAGTAGAACAGAGGGATCTAGGAATAATGGTGCATAGTTCTCCGTGAAGGTGGAATCTCATGTGGATAGGGTGGTGAAGAAAGCTTTTGGTATGCTGGCCTTCATAAATCAAAGCATTGAGTATAGGAGTTGGGATGTAATGTTGAAATTGTACAAGGCATTGGTGAGGCCAAATTTGGAGTATTGTGTACAGTTTTGGTCACCGAATTATAGGAAAGATGTCAACAAAATAGAGAGAGCACAGAGAAGATTTACTAGAATGTTACCTGGGTTTCATCACCTAAGTTACAGAGAAAGGTTGAACAAGTTGGGTCTTTATTCTTTGGAGCGTAGAAGGTTGAGGGGGGACTTGATAGAGGTATTTAAAATTATGAGGGGGATAGATAGAGTTGACGTGGATAGGCTTTTTCCATTGGGGGGGGGGAGATTCAAACAAGAGGACATGAGTTGAGAGTTAAAGGGCAAAAGTTTAGGGGTAACATGAGGGGGAACTTCTTTACTCAGAGAGTGGTAGCTGTGTGGAACGAGCTTCCAGCGGAAGTGGTTGAGGCAGGTTCGATGTTGTCATTTAAAGTTAAATTGGACAGCTATATGGACAGGAAAGGAATGGAGGGTTATGGGCTGAGTGCAGGTCAGTGGGACTCGGTGAGAGTAAGATTTCAGCCCGGACTAGAAGGGCCGAGACGGCCTGTTTCCGTGCTGTAATTGTTATATGATTATATTAATATGGAAAAGCATAGGAAGGTTAAGTTATTGGAGCAGCATCCAATGTTTCTGGACCATTGATCCAGAGATATGTTTGGAATCCACCCTGGCAGCTGGAACATGAAAATTCAAGCTAAGTAAAACCTGGAATTTTAAAAAAGCTGTCTCAGTAACTCAAGACTGTTGCAAGAATGCATATAGTTTATGGAAAGAAATCAGCTACTCTTCGCTGGTCTAGCCTATATGCAGCTCCAGTAGCAGTTGATTCTTAACTTTGACATGTAAAATTACTCATTCCTCCCTCAACAGTCATAGAATAGAAATCATTTATTTGAAAATCAAACTAACTAGATATGTTGGAAATCTGGAAGTGCTCAGCTGGAGGGAGAAACATAGTCAATGTTTCCTCAAAACTGGAGAAATGAAAAAGTTAATTGTAGAAAGAGGAAACGGTGACGAGAACAAAGGAAATGCTGCTGATAATGTGGAGAGCAAGACCACCTAGATGTCACACCACTTGCAGGACTGTCTAGTTAAGAAATGAATAAAGATAGTCAAAAAAATATTAAAGACAGGAAACTGCTGAAACTGTAAGAGGCAGGGTGCAGCAGTTGCTGGAAATCTGAAATAAAAATATTGGAAAGTACAGCATTAAGGTAAATGACATATTAAAACCAGCTAATTCATACACAATCAGAAATAGTGACGTTTGGCATTGCTGAATTTAATATTGCGGTTCCAAGGCTTCAAGATGTCTAAAAGGAAGATGAGGTGCTGTTCTCTAATTTACATTCGGAGCCATTCGTTGTAGGAGGCCAGAGTATCAAAGTCTGAGAGAGAAATAGAGATTTAGAGTGATAGGTGACTAGAAGCTCAGGGTTGCCTTTGCAGATGGAATGGCAGTGAGCTGCAAAGCTAGCACCAAACCTGCAATTCCCTTTGCAGAAAGCCTCAATACTGTTCTTGCCAGCTACCTATGATTTTAGTTCTCCAACTCACTCCCAGTCTGACCTCTCATCTGTTTTCTCTATGGATATTATTTGTAACTACTTCTATTCTTCATAATTTCCAAATATGAAAGCATAATTTTTCTTTTATTCATAAGGAAATATGGACTATTACTGGCAATGCTGGCATTTCATAAACACAAGAAAATTTGCAGATGCCAGAAATCCAAAGCAACATACACAAAATGGTGAAGGAACTCAGCAGGCAGTATCTGTGGAAATGAATAAACGGTCGATGTTCCAGGCCAAGACCCTTCTTCAGGATATTTATTGCTTATCCTCAATTTTCCTTGAGAAAGTGGCAATGAGCAACCTCGATGATCTACTCATCCAAATGGAAAAGATTCTCCCCTCCAGTATGGAGTTCCAAAATCCTAATCAAGCAAGAACGAAGCAATAACACATCATTCTTACTGGGAATGTTGTGCAAATTGAAACTTGATGGTGATAATGTTTACAAATACCTGCTGTCCTTGTGCTTTTAGAAGGTAGAGACTGTACATTTGAGATGGATTGTCAAAGGAAACACAGACATAATTCCTGATCTTATAGCAGAGGGAAAAAAATCAACAAAGCAGGTGAATTTGTTTAGGCTAAACAAATATGTTCGGTGTGCAATTTGGAAGGCAAGCTGCAGCCACTGGTGTCTGCATCTGCTGCCTTTACCCTTCTTGGTGGCAGAATTCATGGGCTAGAGAGGCATTGTTAGGCATTTTGTAGATTGTATACACTCAGCTTCAGTGAAGAGAAGTCAGGTGAGTTGCTCTGACATGGATGTCAATGAGCTTCCCAACATTGATCATTTTTCATTATTTGTTGCTAAAGTATATTTATTCATGAAAACTTCAAGGAAAATTGATAAAAATTTTATGAAAAATGTTTTTCCCCCAAGGATTAAAGAATGACACAAAACATGTTTTGAAACTTTATTAGATTTAATTTTGAAGTTTACTTTTACATTCAATTTGCATTTTAAACTAGAGAGAAACATTTGTTATAATTCTAACCTTTAAATAATTAAGGGTTTAAATATGAACTATGGAAGCTACCCAATGAAAAAGACGATTTGAACCTTTTAATAAAATTTACATATTGGCTGAAAAAAAGAAACTGGAAAAGCACATTCATTGCTAAGTGGCTGCTAAGAAACAGTATACCATCCATTCAATTAATTTTAAAATCTGAATCATTTCTGAAAATATTTTCCCATTTCTCATACTGACCACATTTTTTAAATTGTTTGGAAAATACTTTAAATGTGAGCAAACATTTCAATGCATTTTTTAAAAAATTATTCGTACAGTCATACCACATGGAAACAGCCTTCCAGCCTGTTGTGTCTGTGCCGATCAGCAAGCACTCATGTAGACTTAAGTATTTTCCCTCCTGGATCACCATCAATTGTAGCAATCCCAATTCCTGCCAACTCCTCCTCAATTCTCCTGGTTTGGCGGCGGGGGGGGGGGGGGGTGCGAATCCAGCACAGGGAGAGCATGGTAATGTCAGGATCATGCATGGTCTTGGGCATCATGAGAGAATGGTCTAACTGCTGTACCACTATGCTATTCATATAATCTTCAATGGTCAGTGTGGGTAACTTGCTTGAACTAAGTAAATTGGGAATAATTTGCAAATTTTATTGACCTCATTAGATGACAAACCTCAGTCTCAGTGTAAGGGTCTTCAAATTCTGCTGCTTTACATTAGAATCTACACATATTGCTTTCATGACTAATACTTATGATCCTGTCCTCGTACAAATGACTAAAATCACTGTTCATGGCATCTTGTATATCACAGCACAACTAAATTATATTTAGCTTTTCAATCCTTTGCCTTTGAAGGATAAGTTACCAAGGGAAATGAAGACTGATTTTATATTAAGGTGCAGACTTTGCAGAGTGTGCATGAACTCTTTTTCCACATATTGCAATACATTTTGCAAGCATCTTCATGACCTAAAATTCTCCCAGTGCTAAAAATCTCCCGTATTTACAGGGTCACAAAAGTCAATACATTTGGAGAAAGATCTTGATAAGTAATTGGGGTTAGAGAAAGAACAGTAGATGGGAAAATAATTCCTGCCATTTAATTACAAAACAGCTTGACGTTAGCGTCACTGCACAACAAGGTTATGTAAACAATTTATGCAAGTGCACACAGAAAATAATTCATGGTTACTAGTTCAAGTTTCAATTAGTAAGTAGATTAATAAAGGTTTGTTTATCCAAAGAGAATCCTATAGGTAGTATGTGTGAGCTAGAGAGGGACAGAAAATATTGAACAGGAATGTTAACTAGACTGCGGGGCTTGAGTGACAAGGGAAGATTGGATAGGCTGGGACTATTTTCCCTGTAGCAGAGACCAAGGAATGACCCTATAGGAGAGTATAAATTTGTAAGGGACATGCATAGGTTTTTTTCTAGGGTAGAGGAGTCGAAAACTTGAAGCACAGGTTTCAGATGAAAATTGAAATATTTAAAGGGGATCTGAGGGGCGAGTTTTTCCCACACAGAGAACGGTGAGTATATGGAACGAGCTGCTGGGGGAAGCGACAGAGGCAGGAAAATTGCCATGTTTAAAAGACATTTGGAATGATAACATGGGTGAGAAAGGGATGACAAGTTGGACCAAATGGTCCGTTTTATTATATAACTATGATTGCAGCCATTTAATCAATGATTTCTAATGAGATGAGCCTATGTTTTCAGAATCATAATATTTGGCATAAAATACAAAGAATTTTCACATCTGGTAATGATGATTTTTGATTGATTTTTTCTTGGAATTTGACCAACATGGTAAGACTCGAACACTTCATTACAATACAAATTTGCTTTTGAAGTTTTAAACTAGTTCTGTTACAATTTCCCCTCATTCAAGTGACTGACAAAAGTGAAAAATTGAAAAATTAGATTTCACATCTATTTTCCAGAATTACTGCACATTTCATATAAAAAGAATCCTCAGGGAATATTCACCAAACAAATATTGTATTTTGGTTAAAGCTGCAGTAAATGCCAAGTACTTTCTCCCATCAGAAAGCTACATAAATAATGAGGGATGATGTAATGATGAAATTTGGCTCAAGAAGCTACAAAATCATTATCTTTCACAAGGAAAAATAAAATTTGCACTTTGGTATGGTATAAGTAAAGAAGATTTCATACCAAATTGGATTTCAATAGATTTTCCTTGAAATGATTAAATTAGCAACATCCACCTTGTGAATGTAGCAGGCCAGGCAGCATCTCTAGGAAGAGGTACAGTCGACGTTTCAGGCCCAGACCCTTCGTCAGGACTAACTGAAGGAAGAGATAGTAAGAGATTTGAAAGTGGGAGGGGGAGGAGGGAGATCCAAAGTGATAGGAGAAGACAGGAGGGGGAGGGATGGAGCCCATCCTCAGGGCTTCCCCCACCTCCCCCTTTTCTTTTTCCCTAGGTCCTCTCATATCCCTTTTGCCAATCAACTGTCCAGCTCTTGGCTCCATCCCACCCCTCCTGTCTTCTCCTATCATTTGGAATATCCCCCTCCCCCTCTCAAATCTCTTACTAGCTCTTCCTTCAGTTAGTCCTGATGAAGGGTCTCGGCCCGAAACATCGACTGTACCTCTTCCTAGAGATGCTGCCTGGCCTGCTGCCTTCACCAGCAACTTTTATGTGTGTTGCTTGAAATTCCAGCTTCTGCAGATTTCCTCGTGTTTGCGTTTTTAAACATCCACCTTGAACAAGTTTAGGAAAAAGTACTTAAATCCAAATAATTCATGTACAATGTCAAATCAGCCAAGAAACTGTAAAAGTAAATGTTTGAATTACAACTATGTTAGTGCTATTATTGCCATTGCATTTTAAACTTTATACTTGGATCAAATTCTACTAACTGCATAAAGCAAGCTGGTCTGGGAGGGGGAAAAAGAAAAAGAGGCAATGGAGTAGGCTTTAGCAGTGATGCTGGGAGGTAAGGAAGTGGGCGTGGATAAGGATATGTGTATCTATGTGTGCTGGCAAAATGCATGTGTGTGCACATCCAATGGTTATAGGCACTTACGCATTGTCACGTGTTAAGTCTATGCAGCAGAGTCTGCTCATCAATCATTTTGGACCAAGATATCATGCTGACAAGATCTTTAGGCAATTGGCATGTTACATTATTCCCAATTTTAAAGAAGTCACACAGAGGCATCACCCACTCCTCACTTAAGAGAAAGCAAGACGTCCTTCCCAGTGAATGCAAGCTATGAATAAAGTAACTCAATTTTAATAAATAAGTTAAAATAACAAGCTTTTTAATGAATACAAACTAATTACAGCTTGGGGCACACTTGGGTTGACTGGTAACCTATTCAGTTTTTTTTAAAATATACATCAGATTGAAAACAGAATATGTGCATAAAAGTTAACCATGGAAATTTACCAAACATTTAGTGATTTAAACAAAAGAGCATTCAAATCATTCTGTAGTTAACTTCATTTGAACAGCTCCTTAGGCTTAATGAAAGCCATTTTGTCATTTATTTTATTTATAGTGAAAATTTTACTCCCAATCTATACACTCACAATTTGAAACAAACACTTAGACAATATTGATCAACCTACAAGAAACAGAAGTGAGTGGATTGGATCCAACTGATGCAAAAATTACCACCACCCACTTAATCTAAACATACTATTCATGGAGAAAACTAACAATGATAATATTGTCAAGGATACATTAACTTTTGTTTTATATTCTTCAGCAATTTCAGCACAGAGCACAGAAACTCTAGACACCTTTCCTTTGCCATTACATTGGTACATATGGGGGATGAGAGAGGACCCGAACTGTGGTCTGTGGTCAAAAGGGGACACTGGCTCATATACTGTCCGGGTGGAAAACAGCCCTAACTCAAAGACAGTATAGGTGGTGCCATGATAAGGTGCTTCTGGCTCTTGCTGACACACTAGAGCAAGAGAGATGCAAGAAGAGGACGGCTGGCACAGATTTGAGGAAGGCCATCACCTTCAGAGAAACCGGGGAATTATAGGCCGGTTAGCCTAACGTCGGTGGTGGGGAAACTGCTGGAGTCAGTTATCAAGGATGTGATAACAGCACATTTGGAAAGCGGTGAAATGATCGGACAAAGTCAGCATGGATTTGTGAAAGGAAAATCATGTCTGACGAATCTCATAGAATTTTTTGAGGATGTAACTAGTAGAGTGGATAGGGGAGAACCAGTGGATGTGGTATATTTGGATTTTCAAAAGGCTTTTGACAAGGTCCCACACAGGAGATTAGTGTGCAAACTTAAAGCACACGGTATTGGGGGTAAGGTATTGGTGTGGGTGGAGAATTGGTTAGTAGACAGGAAGCAAAGAGTGGGAATAAACGGGACCTTTTCAGAATGGCAGGCGGTGACTAGTGGGGTACCGCAAGGCTCAGTGCTGGGACCCCAGTTGTTTACAATATATATTAATGACTTGGATGAGGGAATTAAATGCAGCATCTCCAAGTTTGTGGATGACACGAAGCTGGGTGGCAGTGTTAGCAGTGAGGAGGATGCTAAGAGGATGCAGGGTGACTTGGATAGGTTGGGTGAGTGGGCAAACTCATGGCAGATGCAATTTAATGTGGATAAATGTGAAGTTATCCACTTTGGTGGCAAAAATAGGAAAACAGATTATTATCTGAATGGTGGCCGATTAGGAAAAGGGGAGGTGCAACGAGACCTGGGTGTCATTATACACCAGTCATTGAAAGTGGGCATGCAGGTACAGCAGGCGATGAAAAAGGCGAACGGTATGCTGACATTTATAGCGAGAGGATTCGAGTACAGGAGCAGGGAGGTACTACTGCAGTTGTACAAGGCCTTGGTGAGACCACACCTGGAGTATTGTGTGCAGTTTTGGTCCCCTAATCTGAGGAAAGACATCTTTGCCATAGAGGGAGTACAAAGAAGGTTCACCAGATTGATTCCTGGGATGGCAGGTCTTTCATATGAAGAAAGACTGGATGAACTGGGCTTGTACTCGTTGGAATTTAGAAGATTGAGGGGGGATCTGATTGAAACGTATAAGATCCTAAAGGGATTGGACAGGCTAGATGCGGGAAGATTGTTCCCGATGTTGGGGAGGTCTAGAACGAGGGGTCACAGTTTGAGGATAGAGGGGAATCCTTTTAGGACCGAGGTTAGGAAAAACTTCTTCACACAGAGAGTGGTGAATCTGTGGAATTCTCTGCCACAGGAAACTGTTGAGGCCAGTTCATTGGCTATATTTAAGAGGGAGTTAGATATGGCCCTTGTGGCTACGGGGGTCAGGGGGTATGGAGGGAAGGCTGGGGCGGGGTTCTGAGTTGGATGATCAGCCATGATCATAATAAATGGCGGTGCAGGCTCGAAGGGCCGAATGGCCTACTCCTGCACCTATTTTCTATGTTCTATGTTTCTATGTTTCATCAAAGAGGGAGCTAGGCCTTTTGTAACCAAACAATCAAAGTTCAATCTGCTGCTAATGGCCAGGTCCTGGGAGATGAGGGTCGATGTGGGAAGGAGGCTGCAGTTCCCAGATGTGGTCCACACAACCGTACGCCCAGACATTGTATTGTGGTCAACTGAAGAGGGGAAAATAATTCTGGTTGAGCTGACTGTGCCGTGGGAGGAGGGATGGGAAGAGGCCCACCAGAGAAAGGCCTTGAAGTACCAGCCCTTACTGCAGGAGTGTAAAGACAAGGGATGGCAGGCATGGTTGTTCCCTGTGGAGGTCAGCTGCAGAGGTTTCCCAGCCACATCAGCATGGTGGTTGTTGTCAGCTCTGGGTCTGGACGAAAGGAGCAAAAAACAAGCAGCTCATAGGATGGGGAAAGAGACAGAACGAACCTCTTGTTGGATTTGGAGAAGGCGAGAGGAAGGAAGCTGGAAGCCAGGAGCAGATGGGCAGTGATTTGGCCACCACTGCTGGCCCACTAACTGGAGAGCGTCGTGGTTAAGGGTCGAAACACTCGGTGAAGGTTGGGAACCACCTGATGATATCTGCTCCTGGCTGAAGGCTACGGTTACTTTATAAGGTATCTGGAAAGTGCACCGTAACAGGTGTATGTAACAAAAGGCTTCAATCTGACCAAAATATAATTAGATTTACAGTTATTTTCAAGAACATGAGTTACAAGGCTGCTACAGTTTTACCTTGTACAATATTGATCCCATTTTTTCAAGTAAATTATCCAGGTGCTACAGTTCACAAGCACTTCAATTGACAAGCCAAATCACTTCAATATATAGCATGTTCTATGGCGAAATCATGTTTTTTTATGCTCATTCAAGTTCTTTTTATTCCTGCATAAGTATTCACAAATACAACATAAAAATTTAGAAATTCCAAATATTTAAATACGGTAGGCATTGGTCTCTTTTTGTTTTAATTAAATGTCTACTTGCTTAAAATTGAAATGCATTTCTGGATATTTGCTTACAGAAATGGAAGTCCTTTGCACTTAAGTGAAATCACAATGAAAAAATTAGAATAATGTAACTTAACTATTTTAAAGAGACCTTGATAAATAATCCATAATTTCATCACAATCTATGGCTTCAATCAGAAAGGATGCACTTACTGAATTTTTTATAAAATGATGGGAAACAAGAGATCCTCCATTTCTTCACAAAAACAATACATTTTTGACATCCTGATTCTACTTTTTAAATTCTGTTTTCCAAATCAGCACAATTGTTTGAGGGACTGTAATGCTTTAGTAAAATTTTGTTCAGTCGTCGGATTAGATGAAAAGATTGGGAAAGAAAAAGAAAACTCACAGTAAATCTGAAACTATTAATTAGTCAACGTACTCTAAGGCATTCCTAAAAGCTCTATCTCTGTTTCACTCTTTGAAAACAGAGAGCTACATTAATGCAGCCTGAAAAGCAACCTCTAGATTATAAAAAGAAAATTTTTAAACTATGACTTGACATACATCCAAATGCAACCACTCATTGTACCTCAAGCTACTAAAAGAGAGATTCACCACCAATAACCACAGCCCGCCAAAAAAAATTAACTCTAAGCAGAGATGCAGAATTGAGACCAAAAAAAAACAAAAAACATCTGTTGAAAAGTTAGATAAATCGCTTACTTTGTGAAAAATATCAACATAACCAACATGTTTAAAACAACCATTTCACTCAAATGGATTGATGCTATGGCTTCATACCAACACGTACACTGCTGTGATCAACAGTACTCACTTGGACCACAGTGCTAATTCATCATGTATTCTGGCTTAGTTACCTTCCAGTTTACCTACCCTTCTTGCTACAGAGGTAGATGAGAAATTCTAGGAGTAATCCTTCAGAAACCGATAGTTAAAACTAGAGACTGCTGATGGATGAATTCACTATTGTGCTAACAAGTACAACTGGATAGAAGTTTTGTCAGTGGCATCAGAGTCCAAACTAAAACATTATTCAAAAACATGTCCCACATGTGGATTGTAACTGATCCACTACCTCACAAGAATTAAGGAGTTCTTCAGGTTATCAGTTAGATCAACCAATACACTAGCTGCATAGGTGTTGTTCATCTGTTTGCTCAGATAAATTGAAAAAATTGCAGCTTTAAGGGAGAAATATACTCATCATAATAATAGAAATGTGTTGTATTATACTACTAGGAATCAAAAGTTATATAAATCACAAGACAATGTTGTACAAATTATAGAGCTTACTTATTATTCATGACAGTGCATGGAATTTAGTGTGAGGATTATCAATGAACACAGTGAGTCAATTTTCCAGATACACACACGTAGTGTGAAAGCACTCAAAACGGTCCTAAAAAGTGAGACTGCCAGGAGCAAAATTTCAGGATGTTGCCCTCAGTTAGTATGTAAGTTCACTAGAATCTAAGCTATTGCTCACACAGCTGTTTATCTTTAGAATTGTGTAAGAATATCAACTATACTGAAAATATATTCAAGAACCTGTACAATTTTGTTTTAAATGTCAAATAAATAGCAGTACAAGGCAGTGGTTTCATTAGTGCCATGCAATGAGAAACTCCACCTTTAAAAATCATTAGCAATCTGTGGCCAAAATGATGGCAGCACCAAAAATGCCCACATTCTGCCCAAGCAATTTCATTTGATTCCAAAATTCAACCCGACGAGAATGGTGCCAATAGCCCACATTTCCATCAATAAACAGAACTACAATAGGCATAAGAATAGAAAGCATCTGGGCTGCAGTCCGAACACAGTATCCAGAGAGGAAAGACAAAGCCAGCACAGCATAAAGTACAAACAACAACTGCAGTGTAATTTCACCTCCTATGATGTGATTCAGATAGGCCAGGCGATCCTCCTTACTGTGCTGAAGGGAGTAAGCCTAAAGATCAAATACGATAGAATTAGAATACCAGCACTTAACCTGCCATCTATTATAACTACTGCATGTTCCAAAGAACATTTCATTTCTGCAATCTCTGCTACTTCAAACCAAAATCTAACTGAAATGCAATTCTACATTGCTGAAAGGCTTTTGGGGAGGAGGCAATTAAGAGACTGAAGTGAATTAAGTTAGTATCACAAACACAAGAAAATCTGCTGATGCTGGAAATCCTAAGCAGCACACCTAAAATACCGGAGGAACCTAGCAGGCCCGGGGGCATCTATGGAAAAGAGTAAACAGTCAGCATTTTGCCAAGACCTTTCTTCAGGACTCAAAGGTCTCCTGAAGAAAGGCCTTGGCCCAAAACGTCAACTGTTTACTCATTTCCCCCATAGATACTGCCTGGCCTGCTGAGTTCCTCCAGCATTTTGTGTGTATTGCTTTGAATTAAGTTAAGTTAGGACAGGTCCGAATATTTATTTTACTCCAAAAAAAGGAAAAAAAAAGTATTCACAAAATGCATAGAAAAACATTATCAAAAATATACCTTTAGTGAAAAAAATATTAATTACTCACCACACAAATAAGGTGGATGCCAAGAAACACTTGCCCGGTGGACTGTAGTGACCTTGTACGAGGTTTCTGCCGATATACCTCACCAGCTCCACTTGCCAAAATCAGAAATCCTCCAATTACAGCTATAGTCCTGGAATACATTCTTACCTGTGGAATTCAAAATACTTATTTACATACTTCATCTATATGGTTTTTTTATAACTGCATCAGTCAAATCAAATTTATGATGTATGCTATCGTATTTTATATCTGAACACTGATCGCCATCCAGTAATAAAATGTCACCATATTTAAAAAGGAATTCAAGCACTGCCCAGAAAATACAAACTGGATTTTGATACACCCAGCACATCTGGCAACGGCTCACAGATACAAAACAGTACAAAAGAGTCCAACTGAATTCTGTTCATCCATCGTAAGTTTTATTTTTCGGAGGATTAATGGTGCTAAACAAAGACATTTATTTTCTGCAGCACAACCAAGCAGATAAATGATGCCAAAAAGACAACCTAAAAATATTGTTTGAATAGACTAAGGATACAAACCCAGAAACCTTTCAGTTTTGAAGAATTATTCGGGCATTTTCAAATCACAATTTAATGTTAACTGCTTCAGCAGTATCTGGTCAAACAAAATCAGTGAACATCAGTGGCAAGCAAGAATAAAAGCCTCATTGAATGTACCTAATTGTACCCTTCCATGCTGACTAATTTCAGCTGATCATAGAAATTGATACCCAAAAGTTTAAAGTAAATTTATTATTAAAGTGCATATAGGTCACCAAATAGAACCCTGCAATTCGTCTTCTTGCAGGCATTCACAGTAAATACAAAGAAACATAATAGAATCAATGAAAAACTGCACATAAAAACATTCAAACAATTGTCTGCAGAAGAAAAATAGTGCAAATACAAACAAAAATAATAATAAACAAATAAATGATAAATATTGAGAACATAAGTTGTTGAGTCTTTGAAAGTAAGTCCATTGGTTATGGAATTAGTTCAACTGTTGGGATGAGTGAAGTTATCCACTCTGGTTCAGCAGCCTGATGGTTGTTCCTGAACCTAGTGGTGTGGGACCCAAGGGTCCTGTACCTCCTTCCCGATGGCAGCAGCAAGAAGAGAGCATGACCTGGATGACGGGTGCCATTTCCCTGGGGCCACACTTATCTACCAGCCCTTTATAATCTCAGATTCATATGAGATGTGATGTTCACATATGAAGAGAAGGAAATAAATATATATTAGAACATAGAAAAAACAAAAATGACATAAATGTAAGCTATTCCTCAAATTCATGCTGATTCTTGTCTGCCTGTGCCTGCAAATTAAATAACATGAACACAGGCCACAACTTGACTAAAACTGATTTGTTTTGCAAAAGTGATGTCTATAATGGTGCTAATAAATCACAACCAGACTCAAACTTGTGCAGCATTATTAATTACCCTGTTATTATTATATATCAGCAATTCTAGCACCAAGAAACATTGCCATCCAAGCATGTCAACTGAGGATGATGTCAATCTCAGGATTGATTCAGTTTTACTTAATCTGAATAGTCATAAGTAGCTCCCTTCCAGTTTTCCTCCTTTGAGTAGAGTTACACTGAAATGACAGCAGGAAATTTCAGGTCAACAACAGATTACAAATGGCATGAAAATCATATAAAATGGAATTACTTCATGGCATCTCCGGTTGAATTAGACTTTGAGATTTTCTGGTGCAATCTGGTTTCCTTACCTTAAGCCAGTCCCCATAGTGCACTTGTTCTCCAACGTATGATGCATATGTGCTGATAGCCAATTGAAGGGCAGCTCCCAAAGCAAACCATCGCCTCTTCACACCAAAGGACATGAAACTGGCACAGATAACTGCAGCACCCATATCAAAATAGAGGTATGGCACAGGAATATCTGGCTTCCTAAGAGAAGTCATAGAGGAATCATGAACAGTAGTTAAACTGCAATTACAAAACATTCTTGACAGCCTTCAAAAGAAACCAATTAGTTTAACATAATGATATTTACAGACTAAATTTCACAAGATATGAAGTCTATAATTTCCTTACGACATGGAAGAAAACCATTTCAAGACACTGCATCTGAACTGGTTCACGGAATAATCCCATTTCCCATTAATTTTCCCTGCAACTTCTCCCACATTCCCATCAACTCTCTCCAACCATCTCCTTTCCACAACACAAGGAGAAAATTTACAGTGGCTTATTAAATTACCAATCCATGCATCTTTGGGATGTCAAGTAAGCCAGGGAAAATCCACAGGAAGAACATGCAAGTCTCACATAGACAGTAGAGGTCAGGATTGAAACAAAATCACTGGAGCTACGAAGCAGCAGTTTATAAATAGAACCACTGTGTGGCCCCAGTCACTAATAGGAATACTGACTACTAGCTTAAAACTACATCTCTCTCGTGCCATGGGCAGCATGGGAGTTGGCTTTGTTCAAAGCTGTCTGATTGCTCACATTAAATGAAATTGTCATTCTGTTCCAGAATTCACGCCCTCAGCTGTGACAGTCTGGGATTGGAAATATTTAAAATTTATTGCAAATTCTCTTTAATAGAGAGTCTACCTCAGCCTACATTCTAGAATTTTTGACAAATTGGTGCCTACCAGATTACCGCAGTTAGCAAACCAATGCAAGTACTGGTTTAGTTGCCGATTTGGCTCTTCTCAGCCAATTAACTCTTCTCAGACAAAGCTAGTAATGGGCATCAGCATCTTTGGGTGAGCTAAATGTTGAAAATGAAGTTCCTCATCAGTCCAGTGGGGAAAAGACAGGTAATTATAAGCCAGTTAGCCTGACTTCAGTGATTGGCAAGATGTTAGTCCACTATGAAGAATGAGGTTTTGGGGTAGTTGGAGGCCCGACAGATCTGTTTAAATTATTTGAGGAAACAGCAGACAGAATAGACAGAGAGTTAGTGGATGTTGTTTACTTGTATTTTCAGCTGCACATGAGACTGCTAACCAAGATAAGAGCTGATGGTATTACAGGAACAATACTAGCATGGGCAGAAGACTGACTGACTGGCAGAAGGTAAAGAGTGGCAATAAAGGGTACCTTTCCTGGTTGGCCGTCAGTGACCGATGGTGTTCCACAGGGGTCAGTGTTGGGTCTGCTACTTTTTACGTTATGTGTTAAAGATCTGGATGATGAAATCGATGGCTTAGTGGCCAAGTTTGCAGATGATACAAAGGTAGGTGGAGGGGTAACGTGTGTTGAGGAAGAAAGGAGTCTGCAGAAGGAATTGGACAGATTAAGAGGAATAGGCAAAGAAATGGAATACAGTGTAGCTAAGTGTATGGAATGGAGGCATAGACTATTTTCTAAACAAGGAGCGAATTCAGAAATTGGAGGTGCAAAGGGACTTGAGAGTTCTAAAGTAGAATACCCTGAAGGTTAATTTGTAGGTTGAGTCTGTAGTAAGGAAGTGCAAATGCAATGTTAGCAGTTATTTGAAATGCTGCTAGGCTGGAAGACGATGAATAGTGAGGATCAGAGGAACCATTTTATTGCTCTGGCCAGCCAAGAGCAGAGGTGCAGGCAATAAATGAGAAGCAGTCGAGGCTCTAGCATCTATCATAGTTGACATGATGACATCTCAGACTCATGGAAAATCTCTTCATCAAAGCAGACATAACACAGACAGAGGAGCTAAATGAATGGGGTGAATCCTTATGGAAAGCAGGGTGAAGTACAAGTCAAGATAGCTGTACTGGCCTGTGGGTTCATAATCAATACTGGTCACTAATCTATCCCCCAAGATGCAGACTGAAAAATCCAGCAGGGGAAACAGAGTCAGAAATGGGTCATGTTAAATAGGCATCAGAGAAAACTGGCTGCAAAATGACTGAAATTTAAGCAACACACACAAAATGCTGGTGGAACACAGCAGAAATTTAAGTTCTGTCTGAGCGTAGGAAGCAGCAATAAACTCATCCATGTATAGGAACAACAACAACTGAGGAAAATAAGTATTAAACCTTCTGTTCAAGTTTTAAACTGCACCAAGTCTTAGCAGTCTGAAAGTTTACAGGGCCATGTAAATATATTCAACCCCCAACCCTTTGTTCACATAGATGTGTATTTTAACCAGGGATTTTGATCAATTTAACTGAGAACTTTTATTTGTGAATCACGTGCTCTTTTTTCACAGTACAGCCCCTTACAGATCCAGGATCTCTCTGTATTTAGCAAAACTCATCTTCTCATAAATCGTGACCAGATTTCCATCCCCATAACAGAAGCTACCTCCACCATACTTTACAATGGGGATAACGTTACCTGGCTGATGTGCAATATTAGATTTACGCCATACATAGTGCTGAGGCCAAAAAGTTCCACTTTAGTCTCATTTGACCAAGTTTAGAAGGGCGACCTGACCTAGACAATGCGGCTGTGGCTTTATATTTTTTTCCACTTTTTCAAGATAGACTGCACTGAGCTCAAGGTATGTTCAGTACCTTTGAGATGGTCCTGTACCCTTCCCCAGATTTGTGCTTCTCTATTATCATTTCCCTGACATACATTGAATGCTCACCTGGAGAAGAGGGATCCTTATATTAGAATGCTGTTCTTGGACTATAGCTCAGCATTCAACACCATAATTCCCCACAGGCTCAACAAGAAACTCAGAGATATTGGCCTGCACCCTGCCTTGTGTAACTGGATCCTGGACTAAATGTCAGATCGTCAGCAGGTGGTAAGGATAGGCTCCCTCACCTCTGACCCCCAACACAGGAGCCCCCCAGGGCTGTGTCCTGAGCCCCCTCCTCTACTCCCTAGACACCACAACTGTGTTTTCACACACAGCTCCAATCTGCTGATCAAATTTGCAGATGACAAGACATTGATAGGCCTTATTTCCAACAATGATGAGACAGCCTACAGAGGAGAAGTCAAGGCACAGTGGTGCCAAGAAAACAACCTCTCCCTCAATATTGAAAAGTGAAGGAGTTGATCATTGATTACAGGAAAAACAGAGACAGGCTAGTCCCTATAAACATCAATGGATCTGGGGTTGACAGGGTGAACAGCTTTAAGTTCCTCAGCATAAACATCTCCAAGGATTTCACATGGTCTGCACATACCGGCTGTGTGGTGAAAAAAGTACAACAGCGTCTCTTTCACCTCAGAAGTTCAGCGTGAGTCCCCAAATCCTCAGGACTTTCTACAAAGGCACCATCGAGAGCATCCTGACTCGCTGTGTCATCACCTGGTAAGGGAACTGTACTAACCTCAAACGCAGGACACTGCAGAGAGTGGTGCGGACAGCCCAACATATCTGTGGATGTGAACTTTCCTCTATTCAGGACATTTACAGCAGCAGGTGCGTAAAAAGGGCCCAAAGGGTCATCAGAGACTCCAGCCACCCCAACCACAAACTGTTTCAGCTGCTACCATCTGGCAAATGGTACCACAGCATTAAAACCAGAACCAACATGCTCTGGGGCAGCTTCTTTCATCAGACCAGCAGATTTATCAATACGCATTGATTTGATTGCATCTCTGGCTGCACATACATGTATATAAAACAATTATGTATACAGTTTTAGTCTTTAAGCAATATCCTCCCATATTTCCCCTCTTTATTGCTTGTACATTGTGACAGAGATGCAACTTCAAGGTTTTTTACTCCCTTGGATGTAAGAAATAAAATATTCTATTCTATTGTTTTGACTTTGGTTTGGTCTGATGAAAATCTGCCATACTGTTGGACCTTACAGAGAGAGGGGGTATTTATTCAGATGACCTTCTAATTTTCTACATCAACAAATTCAGTGAGTTGGTATGGTTAATATATTGTACTGCACCTAAAGAAAGTTAACATAGTAATTACAAAGGGGATGAATACTTTTACAGCCTCATAATTTTGGTTTTTAATCTATGAAATTTTTGACAAGTTTTGGAATTTTTCTTTTGATTTGACACAATGCAATGTTTTGTAGATTAGCTCAAAAATTCTACTTCAACATATTTTAAATTTAGAAAATGAGACAGTAAAATGTGAAATTAGTTGTGGGGGGCTGAATACTTTTTCAAGGCACTGTAAAAGAAAATCATTGCAAAATGCAAAACTAAATGGCAAATAAATGACATCATAATGTGAGAATCTGCACTGCTGTCAGCAGGAGGGAGATAGGTATTTCAATGTGATCTCATAATTAAATACATATTAAAAGGGCAATAGAAAGATTATAGTTTGTAGTAACCAGGGAAAGAGAAGAAATTCCTTAATTTGTCATGGAAATGCCTCAATAACAGTTCAAGATTCTGTATTTTGATTCCTCCTCCCACCACCACAAGTCCTCCCACCCTTTTTCCTCACCACTCTCCTTTCATACTCTCCTCCCCACTGCTATCCCCATTTACCTCCACCCTTCCCAACAACCTTCCTCCTTCCCTCCGCCATTTTACACTGCCCCACTCTCCAACCCTCCTCCCTCCAAGCCCCCCATCCTTCTCTACCCCTCAAACCCCAGCATCCTTCACCAACTCCCACTCATCCCTCCCAATCTTACCACTCCACTATTCTCTCCTTACTCCACCTTCCCAGTCGCATCACCTACCCTCTCCCTCCCTCCGCCAAACCCAACTCCTGCACCGCAGCCCCCCGGGGTCACACTCACCTGCGCTGATCAGCTCGTTCTGCAAACAGCATCAACATGCTGAAGCAATTCCAGAAGGGGAACCGTGTAAGGATGATGGCGCCGAGGCGCATGAGGAGTTTAAAAAACCGCCTGCGAGCATCCAGCGCCATGACTTACCGCGCCGCCCGTCCACAACTAAAGTCCGGCCGGAAACCCGGGCTCAGCGCGCTTGTTCCCACCTCCGCCAGCAGAAGATTCATCAACCAGGGCCACAGCTATGAGCGTGAATATCTTTGTGGCTGAGAAACTCGTTTTTAACTAATTTATTTACATAAAATCTATCTAATCTGCTATCTTTCACATTTACTAAAGTAACTACAGACACGTTGGCAACATTTAAGTTTTTGTGTTATACGGATACCGACTTCCTTTGTACTGAAATTATAAATTGAATGATCACATATATTACAGGACAGCATTAGTTTAAGGGAACAGTAAAAAAACAATATAATCTTTTTGAATGTTGACGGTGGAATATTCCATTTTTTTAGTAATCGAGATATCTAAATGTGTATATGTTGTTTTACTGTGTTTAAGGTAGATACTTCTGTTTATTTTGTAATATGACTAACTATATTCTGGAGTTCATCGTTTCTCATTCATGTGTAGTCTTAAGTTAACTTTGTTCATAATTAAAGATAGTTGTCTCAGTGCCGAATAAAAACTAGCTCATCGCCCTCAGTGAGACAGAGATTGGGGCTCCCAGGAGTTCACACTAGACAAGTACTTATCTGTGAACTGCAACTCAGGTCACTGAGGTTGTGACCTTGGTTCCAGAGTGTAGTTGATGCAAGTTGAATAGTCTCCCGTTAGTTTGGAAGATTTAAACTACCTCACTCTCCCTTACCTTCTTATACTGGTTATCTCCCCTTAACTCTTTTAGTCCAGATGAAGGGACTCAACCTGAAATGTAAACTGCCCAATTCCCTCTACAGATACCGCCTGTTGGTTGAACAGCTCAATTTTTGGTTCAGATTACAAAATCTTTGTTTGGGCATTTGATGGCTCTAGGCCTGTACTCAATGGAGTTTAGAAGAATGATGAAGGATCTCATTGAAAAATATTAAATATTGAATGGCCTAGATAGAGTGGACGGGAGAAGATGTTTGCTACAGTGAGGGAGTCTAGGACAGAGGGCAGAGCTTCAGAATACAAGGATGTTGCTTTAGAACAGAAGAGGAGGAATTTCTTTAGCCAGATTGATGAATCTATGGAATTCATTGCCATGAACAGCTGTGGAGTCCAAGCTATTGGATATATTTAAAGCAGAAGTTGATGATTTTTTAATTACTCAGGGTGTCAAGTGTTACAGGCAGAAGGCAGGAGAATGGGGTTGAAAGGGGTAATAAATAAGCGATGATAGATTGGAAGAACAGACTCGATGTGCCAAATGGCCTAATTCTGCTCATGTCTTACAGTTTTATAGTATATATGGAGGCTTTTCTGTATTTGTTTCAAGAAAAAAATCCCAGGTTTTCCATCCTAGACTTACAATTGAAATGTGGCATGTTGAAACTATTCAATTAAATGTTTTTTAGCCCCACCCATCATTTTGATGGGAAACTATTGATCTTTACTCTTGCATTAAGTTTATTTTATTGGTTATTTTAGTTAAGAAGTGATAGTAACACTTTCTAATTGTTCAGTGGAATAGATTGGGAAAAAAAACTCAGTGCAGAGTCGTTTCCACATGGGGTTTCTAGCAATTTCTCACTTAAGTCAGGCTAGGAGTTCAGGAGAATCCTGATGAATTTCAAAGTTGTTGTATATGTTGATAGAACATTCCTTCATATATCTTGAAATTAGATTAAATATTGGTATGATTCCTATGTTAAAATCTATCTATTAATTCTTGTAACAGCTTCTTACATGCACCAGGTGGTGGTAGTTTCATGTTATTTTCTCCTCGGCCTTCTAGGTGGTAGAGATTGCAGGTTTTCTGAATGGAACCTTAGTGAGATGAAGCCGTGCTTTTAATTTGGAAGTAGTGCACACTGGAACGATGTTGTTTTGGTGCTGGATGGAGGGAATGTTCAGGGTGATTGAAGGATTACAATTAAGCTTCAGTCTTCAAAATTCGTAAAATTTATTATCAAAGTACATATACTGCACATTGCCATATACAGTACTTCCTTCAGATTCATTTCCCTACAGACATTTACAGGAAAATAAAGAAATAAAATAGAATTTACCAAAAAATATACATAAAGTGTGGCAAGCAACCAATGTGCAAAAGAAGACAACTTGTGCAAATAAAAAATGAAACTGAGAACATGAATTATAAAGCATCCTTAAATGTGTGTCTATAGGTTGTAGAATCAGATCAGAGTAGTGCTGAATGAGGGTATTCACACCGGTTCAGGAGCCTGATGGTTGAACCTGGTGGTGTAGGTCTGTACCTCCTGCACAATAATAGTAGTGAGAAGAGATCATGGCCTGGATGGCAGGGTCTTTGATAATGGATGCTGCTTTCCTGCAACAGCACTCCATGTAAATGTACTCAATGGACTCATGGTGCGGAGGACTCTTGCCTGTGTTGGACTGGGCTGTATCCACCATATTCTGCAGTCTTTTCCATTCCTGGGCATTGGTGTTTCCATAGAAAGCCATGATGCAACCAGTCAGGATACTCTCCGCTGTGCATCTATGGAAGTTTGTCAAAGTTTTTGGATACCATGCTTAATCTACACAAACTCCTTGGACAATTTGTGAAAGCAGAGAAAATCTAGGTCAGTGCAATACATTCCTTTATAATATTAATATGATGTGTAAATGACAGAAAGGCTTGAGGAACCAAAGTGAGTCTCAGGAAGATGCAGTGACTGGTCTGATCCAGACAGAGAAATCATTATCCTGCACATTTAATTGAATTCCCAGGTATTGCAAGTGGCTGCGTGATTCTCGCATGTGAATCCAGGCATACAAGTATTTGTCCTTATCTTCAAACAGGCAGAAATCAGTCTAGTGTCGTGGTTGAAAGAGTTGATTGATGTAATTTAAATAACTTGTTCCCTGGATGTCTAGAATTGATTATCAAGTTTTCTGGAAATGGTTACATAAAGATTAAAATCCTTTGTAGTTTCAGTTTAGTTAATATCCTGAGGTGGAACTGTCAAGGTAATATAGATACAGTAATGACCCACTGTATCTCAGGAAGGCCATATTGTTGGTAAATCTTACCATCCCCACTCCTAATACCATAAACCACCCCTCCCCAGACCAATGCTCATGTTATCTCCTTTACTGCATTCCATCCAAGGAGAAGGAGATGAATTTTATTCTTGAACAGAGAGCATTGGCACCTTTCTGATTCATCAGTAGATAACATGACACTGATGTGACTAGAATCAACAAGAAGTGACAATATATGGGGCTACTATTAGCTCTAAAGCCATTACTGGAATGGTCCATGCATTGCTCTACAGATGTTCTGATGGTTTAGAGGCAATGTTCTGATACATCCACCTACAGCAGTAGCTGTCTGGCCACTTGTTGGATATGCCATCCTGACCCCACCTCCTACTTCTGACAGGCAGCCCTGCTCCACAGACCCTCGCCTCCTCCACTCTCCACCTTAAGGCTTGATTCATAGTTACCAACATATCTGTATCTGATTACCAGTGTAGACAGACAAAGATATAACTCAGGATTTTGAGCTCAGTCCCAGCAACAGTACTCGCTGGATAAGTGACAGAGTTTCCTCTGCACTCCACAGTTCAACTGTGGTTCTCATAAATGAACTGAACACTTAATTACCAACAAACATTCAGGCATCATAGGTTATTTTAAATGGTTATGATGGGTTGGAAATATTTCTTCCTCTTAATCTATGGTTTTTCATGCATATCTAACAGATGCCATTTGATGAATAATTACAGTTCAGGATTGTCTATGAATAATAAATTCCAAATCTGTATTCTTCTACCATGAACTAGAAAGTTGCAACGTGTTGAATTGCACTAAAAAAAGCCACAGATTTAAAAACAAATTGTAATATTAATATCTTGTCTTTTCGTAGAATCCTTCATCACCAGAATTCCCGACCATTAGCCTTGCTTGGCTGGTGATGGGAATTGCCATCTCTAGCAGATCCTTCACACACAGCCAGAGTCTCAACCCCATCTTGTGTTGCCATTCAGATGGCTGTGATATGGAAGAGATTGCAATCTGTCTCCTGCATTGTGTATTTGTCGTGACGGTTTGGAAAGGGATGCAAATTTCTTGTTGAAGTTTATCTTCAGCAGCTGTGTAACACTGGACTCTAAGCTCCAGGGGTGCATCCTAAAACAAATGTCAGCTGCTGCTGGAATATCTTCAACTTGGTGAATACATGAGGATAGGTTGAGCAAACTAGGGCTTTTCTGTTTAAAGTGAAGGAGAATAAGAGATGACTTAATAGAGGTGTATAACACAGTAAGAGGCATAGATACAGCAGACTATCAGCGCCTTTTTCCCAGGATAAAAATAACAAATGTGAGAGGGCATAATATTAAGATTACTGGAGAAAAGTATGGAGGGATGTCAGAGGTAGGGTTTTTTTTACACCGAGAACAATGGAACACACTGGTGCTCGAGGCAGATACATCAGGGAGATTTAAGAGACTCTTAGATAAACACATGGATGAAGGTCATGGAGGAATATATGGGAAGGAAGCATTAGATTGATTGTGGAGTAGGTTAAAAATATGATACAACATTTTAGGCTAAAGGGCCTCTACTGTGCTGTATATTTCTACATACTTTGGTCTGACCTTCCAGCTGAAGCACATGCTCACAACAGAATCTTGCAGGACCATGTGCTGAGACATTATTATGCTGGGACAGACTTTATTAAAACACTAAATCGAAGAGAGTCTTTCCCAACCAGAAGCCCTGGATGAACCATGAGATCTAAAAGCTGCTGAGGGCCAGATCCGAGGCATTCAAGTCTGGAGACCAAGAAAGCTACAAAAGGTGCAGGTATGATCTCTGGAACACCATCTCATGGGTGAAGTGAGAATTCCACCCAAAGCTTAAATCAACAAGGGATGTTCAACAGCTGTGACAGGGCTTGACTGCTATCACCTCCGACAAAATTAAGTCAAGTGACATGGGAGACAGCAGAACTTTGCTTCCACATGATCTCAATGCCTTCTATGCTCGCTTTGACCATCAAATGATGGAGGGACTATCACGAACCCCCGCATCCCTCGATGATCTTAGTCTCTGAGGCTGATGTGCAGGCTGCCTTCAGAAGGGTGAATACATGGAAAGCATCTGGACCAGATGGGGTACCTGACCAGTCTCGTTGGAGCTGTGAGGAAGCAGCTGTACTGGTTGTGTCGCTGAGCTGTCATAAATTGGAATGATTGGCTTTGCATACTTTATAGCTACGGCAGGGCTTGAATACTATCGCCTCTTACAAAGTTAAATTAAGTGACATGGGGACAGCAGGGCTTTGTTTCCAGATGAACTCTGTGCTCACTTTCACCGTCAATATGGAGAAACCATAACAAACTCACACATCCCCGATGATCCTATGACTTCAGTCTCTGATGCCGACGTGCGGGCAGCTTTCAGAAGGGTGAACCCACGAAAAGCATCCAGCCCAGAAAGGATACCTGGCCAAGTACTAAAGACCTGTGCTGATCGACTGGCTGGTGTGTTCACTGAGATCTTTAACCTCTCACTTCAGCAGTGTGAGGTAAAAAGATACAGTCTTACGATGTTGAGTAAAGTTCAGTTCAGTTCGTGGTATTTAGTTGAGTAGTGAGACTAACTGGGTAATCAAGTTTGTGTGGATGCTGTGTGATGTACCCCACCCCGCCAAATAACAGACAATACACCATATAGGATTAAATGATTACACTTTATAGATCTTACTGGAACTATGTAATTAATAGAGATAAAATATAAAAGGAAAGTAAAAGGCACCAAACTTATCAAAATTCAACCACTTCATGCACAACAGTTGGAGCTCAATTAACGGAGTCTTTTTTCCACCGTTTGTAGAGAGAGAGAGTGAGTCGAGTTTTCAGGTGAGCTGATGCCGTCGATCTTCTCGTCGTCCTCCGAAATCCTTTACAAGTCACCGACAGTGACTTTAACCAGGAGGACCTGTTTTCCTGTGGTGGAGTTATCACCCAGGCGAGGTGGACACATAGACAACTCCCCACCAGTCAACCCCTTCTTCACCGTTGGAATAGCAATTTGGATCGATTCACCTAATCGATCCTCCAAAACCCACTTTTCCTGCGGGCACAACAATGCTCATTCAGTGTCCAGATCATGTGCCTGAGGTCTGTATCATCTGGCCTCCCATTTATCTCACCAGGCTGAGCATCACCTGTCATTCAAAGAGTCCCTCCTTCCTTTGTCTGTGAAGAAATGCACAAGCAGGCAACAAGTCCTTGAAGAAATATCAACAACCTGCTGAAAACCAAAACATCGAGTGTCCATTAAATAACACCGCCTTTGGTCACCACAGCAACTTACAAGCTGCTCGGTGCTGTCTCCAACTCCAAACTCAGTAAAAATCCAAAGTTACTTCCAATGCCTTAAAGTGACAGTCCAACCGTTAATCTTTGTCTCTCTCTCTCTCTTTTCAAAAGCAACATATCAGTGGTAAATAACTCTCTCTCTGTCTCTCTTCAAACAGATAATAGGGGCACTCCTGGATCCCCTCACACTCCCCTTCCTCAGGGAAAAAAAAAATGTCCATCACAGGGTTTTAAACAATACAGGGAAAAACATCAGATGACAAAGCAAAAACGTGTACAGTTTTCAACTTAACATCGGGATAACTAATCAGCTATAACATTGTCAGTAACTTTCACTTGTTTGATTTTTACGTCACCTTCCTGCAATACTAGTCTCCAATTTAACAGCCTTCTACTCTCATCCTTCATCTTAGTTAGAAACATCAACAGACTATAACCCATGTAAACCACAAGTGGTCTCTGAGCAACAGAAAGGTTTTGAGGTCTCTGATCATAGGCCTCAAAATGTTGTAAAGCCAGAATAAGTGCCAATAACTCTTTTCAACAGTTGAATAATTTTTCTGGTGTACATTAAAGTTCTTTGAGAAATAAGCTACTGAATGTTCAATGTCATCCACTCCCTTCTGTAACAGTACTGCCCCAGCAGCTTCGTCACTAACACCAGCTGTTATAGAAAATGGCTTTGAAAAGTCAGGTACTTTGAACACAGGATGATAACACAGGATGGTTTCCAGATGTTCAAATGCCTCCTGGCAAAGGTCACTCCATTCAAATCTTTCACTCTTCCCCAGGAGCTTTGTTAGGGGGAGAGCGATGTCAGCCAAGTTCTTACATAACTTATGATAAAACCCAACCGTTCCTAAAACCCTTCTCAAAGCTTTCTTGCTAGTTGGAACAGGAACTTCAGCAATCGCTTGAACCTTGGCCTGTACAGGAGCCAGTTGGCCTTGGCCCACCACATAACCCAGATATGTAACCATGGCATGGCTAAACTCACTTTTAGCAAGGTTCACAATAAGATTAGCCTTAGAAAATCTGTCAAACCGTTTTTCTACAGCTGCAATATGCTCTTCCCATGTGTCACTCCAGACCACTAGGCCATTGATATGAACTCCTGTGCTTTCTAACCCTCCAATCACAGAATTGATTATTCTTTGAAATGTTTCTGGAGCATTCTTCATCCCAAAGTGTAAAACATTGTATTCATACAGTCTAGAAGGTGTCACAAATGTTGATATCTCTTTAACCCTCTTTGTTAAAGGAACACCCTTTTAACAAGTCAATCTTAATAAGGTATTTAGTCTTCCCCACTCTATCAATACAGTCATCCATTCTCTTTCTTTGTTCTTTCCTGTTTCTAATTTCTTCTTCAATCATTTTACTTTTCTCAAAGTTCACTCTGTGAAGATGCCATTTCATAAGCTGGGCTAATTTCATAATGATGTCATTCACTGCACCTGTGCACCATTTCAAAACACCAATTAGTTCTTTTACTTGTTTTTTTCAGTTTTGGGTCCAACTGATGGACCTTATCAGTAATATTTTCCAAAACAATGGAATTCTGACATCTGGGTGAGTCTAGATTCAATGAGTAAACATGTTTTTCCATTCCATTATCAGATTTCACAACTCCATTTTGTACTACAACAATTCTCCCAGCTGCAATTCCAGTAAACAAGTGTCTTATTTTGACTCGCCCATTTTGTAAACTTTCCCTAGCAAAGTCACAAAGCTTACTAAATCCCTTCCAGAGTTCTCTGAGTAGGGTCAAAGGTCCTTTTGGCCTGTAACTGAACACAGGTTCCAACAAATTACCCTTCACTGCCTTCTGAATCGAATCTCCAACAATAAATAAGAAGAGAGGAACCCCCTCATTCCCATTTTCCTCATTTCTCAGACAATGACGTCCACCTTAAGGCATGTTTAAAATTTCAGCTCTGTAACCTTTCAAAACCACCACGTGACTTGCAGGCACTGTGGCTGGTCTCCACTTCCTCATCAACACCTCATCTTTAGGGTAACATCCCACTGACTCTCTCTGAACCTCCTCTCCTGTGAGAGCCATCTCCCTTAAAGTCACCATTCCAGAATCTCGCTTCTGTTCCTCGATACATTTCTTTCTCAATAAAGACAAATCTTTCTTATACACCTTACTCTTTATCAATTGTACTACCCTCTAAGTCCTGCTGAAATCTGGAAGGTAGAAAAGTCTGTGACATATCATAATTTAAACCTTTGGTCCTGCTATAGGCCTCAGCAGCAGCATTGCTCATCAGCTGAATTGCTGAAACACTCTTATCTTGTAGAGCTGTCAACATGCCTCCATTGTTTATTAAACTCAGTACCATCATCAGGCTGATCAGAATCATGTATACATTATGGAAGAGACCAAATAAACTACCCATCTGATTACGTCCTATACTTCCACTTGCTTCCATAGCAACTCCCACTCCAAAATCACAACAGTTCTTCTTCCTCTCCATAATATTACTCTGAATAACAGCATGACCTTGCAGGTGCTTAAATGTCCAAACAAAGTCCAACAAACTAGCGCATCCTGTCTCAGCGGGCCTTTGTCCTGCAAGCAGGGTCAAAGATCGTGCAACCAATCCAACCTTTCCCAGCACTTTATCCAAAAGTCCAGGAACAGCACTTTTCCCATTACTTCCAGCAACATTGACCTCACCAGCTTTTAAAACACTGTCTACTACAAATGACTGAGAATCCTCACATTCCACTGGTACCAAGGTTAACCCCTTATTCACTGAACCAAAATCATCTGCCACACAAAAACTGCATTCCTTTCCAACCAAGTCAGGCACCTCAGACTTCAACTGAGCCTCAACATCATGTTCAGAATCCTGTGAACTCACAGGTACTTCAACAACCTGAACACAGGCAATCAGAACAACTGCCTCTTCTGGGCTGTCATCACTAGTCCCAGTTTCAAATTCAAGGTCATCTCAAACCTCCCAGCTATTCTCTGGCAAACTCTCATCTGGAGTTAACTCAACCTCATGGATTAAAACTTCCTCGTCTGCTTTCTCAACAGACCCCCTCAGGGTAGGGGCATCCTCTGCCACTGGGTATGCCCTTACCTCATCAGGAACACAACTTTTAAATTCATCACACAAAACAAACCCTTCTGAGCTGTAAAAATCATCAGGGTCCGACAGTAAGCCTCTTTGCTGCAACCTCTCCCTTTTAAACTCTCTCTGCCTTTCTGCCACGTGATCTTCATGTTGCCATTTCTCCCTCTCGAGCTCTCTCTGTCTTTCTGTCTCTTCTCTCTGTTTTGCTGCTTCTGCTCTCTGTTTCTCTGCCTTTCTAGCCTCATGGACCCTTCGCTTTTCTGCTTCAACAGCTTCTTTCTCGAGCTGTTTTAATTTCAATTCATGCTCCCTTCTTTAATATTTCCAACAGAAGCTGAAGCTCATCCTCAGTAAGTTTACCTTCCACGAGCAACTCTAATGCCTCCTCATCAAATGTTCCCTTATCTATATAATATTCAACTATTTTTCTTTGAATTTCTACCTTACTCACACCCTTCTTTACCTCAATTCTCAATTCTTTAGCAATGTCTCGCAACTCATACTTTTTAGCTAACTTCAAAGTCACCAGGTCTGGTGATTTCAGAAAGTCTCTAACATCCATTTCTGCTGTTTTTCCACACAACCAAATCAAAAGTCCAAATCAAAAGGGATTTCCCCCAATCAATTCAAACCAGCCTCCAGACCAATTTGTTCATATCGCGGACGCAGGCCCCAATTATGTCACGTACCGTGATGGCGATAAAGAACCAGCAGAAATAGAAACCACTTTGGAGTCCAGTATTGCCATAAACTACTAATATTTATTAGTAACTACACAATACAGTAATATCAATGTAAATAAATCACACAGGTTAGCAATGATTACATATAAAAGTAAGTGTGGAATGTATATGTATGAAAACCAAGCTTCTTTAAGTCTGGGGTAAAAAGATACAGTCTTACGATGTTGAGTAAAGTTCAGTTCAGTTCAGTTCGTGGTATTTAGTTGAGTAGTGATGGAGAGAGAGAGAGTGAGTTGAGTTTTCAGGTGAGCTGATGCCGTCGATCTTCTTGTCGTCCTCCGAAATCCTTTACAAGCCACCGACTGTGACTTTAACCAGGAGGACCTGTTTTCCTGTGGTGGAGTTATCACCCAGGCGAGGTGGACACATAGATAACTTCCCACCAGTTAACCCCTTCTTCACCGATGGAATAGCAATTTGGATCGATCCACCTAATCGATCCTCCAAAACCCACTTTTCCTGCGGGCACAACAATGCTCATTCAGTGTCCAGATCATGTGCCTGAGGTCTGTATCATCTGGCCTGCCATTTATCTCACCAGGCTGAGCATCACCTGTCATTCAAAGAGTCCCTCCTTCCTTTGTCTGTGAAGAAATGCACAAGCAGGCAACAAGTCCTTGAAGAAATATCAACAACCTGCTGAAAACCACAACATCGAGTGTCCATTAAATAACACCGCCTTCAGTCACCACAGCAACTTACAAGCTGCTCGGTGCTGTCTCCAACTCCAAACTCAGTAAAAATCCAAAGTTACTTCCAATGCCTTAAAGTGACAGTCCAAGCGTTAATCTTCGTCTCTCTCTCTCTCTCTCTCTTTTCAAAAGCAACATATCGGTGGTAAATAACTCTCTCTGTCTCTCTTCAAACAGATAATAGGGGAACTCCTGGACCCCCTCACAAATGCAATACATGATAATATAGAAAGAAAAAATATTTTAAAAATAAGTAAAACAATTACAGTAAGTATATATATGTATATTAAATAGTTAGTTTAAAAATAGTGCAAAACAGAAATAATATTTTAAAAAGTGAAATAGTGTTTATGTGTTATAGTGTTTATATAAAATAGTTAAATTAAATAAGTAATGCAAAAATATAAATAAAAAAGTAGTGAGGTAGTGTTGACGGGTTCAATGTCCGTTTATAAATCGGATGACAGAGGGGAAGAAGCTGTTCCTGAATCGCTGAGTGCGTGCCTTCAGGCTTCTGTACTTTCTACGATGGTAACAGTGAGAAAAGGGCATCCCCTAGGTGATGGGGACCCTTAATAATGGACACCGCCTTTCTGAGGCACCGCTCCTTGAAGATACATACATCAAAGTTGCTGGTGAACGCAGCAGGCCAAGCAGCATCTATAGGAAGAGGCGCAGTCGACGTTTCAGGCCGAGACCCTTCGTCAGGACTAACTGAAGGAAGAGTGAGTAAGGGATTTGAAAGCTGGAGGAAGCTGGAGGAAATCCCTTACTCACTCTTCCTTCAGTTAGTCCTGACGAAGGGTCTCGGCCTGAAACGTCGACTGCGCCTCTTCCTATAGATGCTGCTTGGCCTGCTGCGTTCACCAGCAACTTTGATGTATGTTGCTTGAATTTCCAGCATCTGCAGAATTCCTGTTGTTTGCTCCTTGAAGATATCTTGGATGCTATGGAGGCTGTTACCCAATATTAAGCTGACTAATTTTACAACTTTCTGTAGCTTCTGTGCAGTAGTTTCACCTGTCCCACCCCCCACCCCCGCATACCAGACAGGGATGCAGCCTGTCAGAATGCTCTCCCCGATACATCTGTAGAAGTCTTTGAGTGTTTTAGGTGACAAACCAAATCCCTTCAAACTCCTAATGAAGTATAATTGCTGCCTTGCATTCTTTATAGCTGTATCGATATGTTCAGACCAGGTTAGATCCTCAGTGATCTTGACACCCAGGAACTTGAAGTTGCTCACTCTCTCCACTTCTGATCCCTCTATGAGGATTGGTTCATGTTCCCTTGTCCTCCCTTTCCTGAAGTCCACAATCAGCTCTTTCATCTTACTGACATTGAGTGCCAGGTTGTTGCTGTGACACCACTCCACTAGTTGGTATATCTTGCTCCTGTACACCCTCTCATTGCCATTTGGGATTCTACCAGTAATGGCTGTATCATCAGCAAATTTATAGATGGCATTTGACACAGTTTGTTGTCTTCTGCACTCTGATTGATCTTTTATTGACCCTGTTATAGTTACTGTTCTATAGATTTGCTGAGTATGCCCACAGGAAAATGAATCTCAGGGTTGTGTATGGTGACATAGATGTACTTTGATAATAAAATTTACTTTGATCTTTGAGTCAATAGACAATAGGTGCAGGAGTAGGCCATTCGGCCCTTTGAGCCAGCACCGCCATCCACTGTGATCATGGCTGATCATCCACAATCAGTACCCTGTTCCTGCCTTCTCCCCATATCCCTTGTCTCCACTATCTTTAAGAGCTCTATCTAACTCTTTCTTGAAAGCATCCAGAGAAATGGCCTCCACTGCCTTCTGAGGCAGAGCATTCCACAGATCCACAACCCTCTGTTTTTCCTCAACTCCGTTCTAAATCGTCTACCCTTTATTCTTAAATTGTGACCTCTGGTTCTGGACTCCCCCAACATCAGGAACATGTTTGTTGCCTCTAGCGTTTCCAATCCCTTAATAATCTTATATGTTTCAATCAGATCCCCTCTCATCCTTCTAAATTCCAGTGTACACAAGCCCAGTCACTTCAATCTTTCGACATATGACATTCCCGCCATCCCTGGAATTAACCCAGTGAAATTACGCTGCACTCCTTCCATAGCAAGAATGTCCTTCCTCAAATTTGGAGACCAAAACTGCACACAACACTCCAGGTGGGGTCTCACCAGGGCCTTGTACAACTGCAGAAGGACCTCTTTGCTCCTATACTCAACTCCCCTTGTTATGAAGGCCAACATGCCATTAGCTTTCTTCACTGCCTGCTGTACCTGTATGCTTACTTTCAGTGACTGATGAACAAGGACACCCAGATCTCGTTGTACTTCTCCTTTTCCTACTTGACACCATTCAGATAGTAATCTGCCTTCCTGTTCTTGCCACCAAAGTGGATAACCTCACATTTATCCACATTAAACTGCATCTGCCATGCATCTGCCCACTCACCCAACCTGTCCAAGTCTGCATTCTCATAACATCCTCCTCACATTTCACACTGCCACCCAGCTTTGTGTCATCGGCAAATTTGCTAATGTTACTTTTAATCCCTTCATCCAAATCATTAATGTATATTGTAAATAGCTGCGGTCCCAGCACCGAACCTTGCGGCACCCCACTAGTCACTGCCTGCCATTCTGAAAAGGATCCGTTAATCCCTACTCTTTGTATCCTGTCTGCCAACCAATTTTCTATCCATGTCAGTACCCTACCCGCAATACCATGTGCTCTAATTTTGCCCACTAATCTCCTATGTGGGCCCTTATCAAAGGCCTTCTGAAAGTCCAGGTACACTACATCCACTGGCTCTCCCTTGTCCATTTTCATAGTTACATCCTCAAAAAATTCCAGAAGATTAGTCAAGCATGATTTTCCCTTAGTAAATCCATGCTGACTCGGACCTATCCTGCTACTGCTATCCAAATATGCCACTATTTCATCTTTTATAATTGACTCCAACATCTTCCCCACCACTGATGTCAGACTAACTGGTCTATAATTGCCTGTTTTCTCTCTCCCTCCTTTCTTAAAAAGTGGGATAACATTAGCTATCCTCCAATCCGCAGGAACTGATCCTGAATCTATAGAACATTCAAAAATAAATACCAATGCAGCCACGATTTCTAGAGCCACCTCCTTAAGTACCCTGGGATGCAGACCAAGTGGGTCCCTACACCTCCTATCTCACCACCATTCAGGGCCCCAAACAGTCCTTCCAGGTGAGGCAACACTTCACTTGTGAGTCTGTTGGGGTCACCTATTGCATCCGGTGCTCCCAGTGTGGCCTCCTCTACATCGGTGAAACCTGATGCAGATTGGGGGACTACTTCGTCGAGCACTTCCGCTCCGTCCGCCACAACAGACAGGATCTCCCGGTAGCCACCCACTTCAACTCTGCTTCCCACTCCCATTCAGATATGTCCATACATGGCCTCCTCTACTGCCATGATGAGGCTAAACTCAGGTTGGAGGAGCAACACCTCATATACCGTCTGGGTAGTCTCCAGCCCCTTAGTATGAACGTTGAATTCTCCAACTTCTGGTAATTCCCTCCCCCTCCCTTCCCCTATCCCTATTTCACCCTGCCCCTCCCCCAGCTACCTATCACCTCCCTCATGGTTCCGCCTCCTTCTACTACCCATTGTGTTTCCCCTATTCCTTCTTCACCTTTCCTGCCTATCCCCTCCCTGCTTCCCCTCCCCCACCCCTTTATCTTTCCCCTTACTGGTTTTTCATCTGGAACCTACCAGCCTTCTCCTTCCCACCCTCCCCCCACCTTCTTTATAGGGCCTCTGCCCCCTCCCTCTTCAGTCCTGACGAAGGGTTCCGGCCCGAAATGTTGACTGTTGGTTACGGATGCTGCTCGACCTGCTGAGTTCCTGCAGCGTGTTGTGCGTGGAGGGGGCAGGTTGGGTCTGCTATCCATAAAGAAGCGGAGAGTTTTAAGGCCTTTCTGATGGGGAGGTGGAGGATGGAGGTATATAGGAAATGGAAGTCCAAGGTGAAAATGAGACGATCGGGGCCGGGAAACTTGAAAAGATCCAGAGCGTGTGACATGTCACGGATGTGGGTGGGAATGGTCTGAACTTAGCGGGGGCGGGGGCGGGAAGTGGAAACAAGGTCGAGATATTATCTAGAAAGAAGCAGAGAGCTTTAAGCTCTCCGTCAGCTCTTGGGTCCTCGGAGACTCCATCTTCCTCCCATCCACCTTCCCTGAAAACCCCAACCTCCCCTAATTCCCCTCTCTGATCCCAGCTGTCTACGTCGGGTCTTCACTATTCCCTGTGACCTTCCCCTCTCTGAGGCAGAACGTTCTGTCCTTAGTAAGGGCCTAACTTTCGTCCCCCTAAGCCCACACATCAGTGAGTTACGCGCCCGCCTTGAAGCTGAGCGCTTCTTCCGTCGCATCCGTCCCCGTGCCTGTTTCTCTACCCCGCACCGATGACCCCCTTTCTCCCGTCTTCAACCCTCCTCATCTCCCTTGACACCCTGCCCTGGTCTTCTGCCTGCTCTGGATCTTTTCATTGCTAAATGCCGACGAGTCTTCAACCGTTTCGACCTTACCACTCCTCTCTCAAATTCTAACCTCACTCCTTCAGAACGCATTGCTCTCCGCTCTCTGCACACTAATCCTAACCTCACCATCAAACCTGCAGCGAGGTGCTGTAGTTGTCTGGAGGACTGACTCCTAACTTGCTGAGGACAAGCAACAACTCTCAGTCACTTCCTCGTACTTACCCCTCGAACAGGACCTCACTGAGGAGAACCAACCATTGTCACCCGCACCATCACTGTCCTTATTATGGATCCCCTTATTCTGGATGCCATTCACTGCCAGCAACCTCATAGTTCCCTTACCCCGCACTTCCCGTTGCTACCTCCTGTCCACAAACCCGTTAGTCCAGCTAGACCCATTGTTTCTGCTTGTTCCTGTCACGCCGAACTTCTATCTGCATACCTCGACTCTGTTTTATCCCCCCAGGTTCAGTCCCTTCCTACCTACATCCGTGACATTTCACATGCTCCGGATTTTTTCAACTTCCCTGGCCCCGATCATCTCACTTTCACCATGGACGTCGGGTTCCTATACACCTCCACCCTCCATTCCCCATCAGGAGGGCCTTAAAGCTCCCCGCTTCTTTCTAGATAACAGGTCTAACCTGCTCCCTTCCACTACCACTCTCTTCCGTCTGGCGGAACCGGTCCTCGCTGTTAATAATCTCTCCTTCGGCTCCTCCCGCTTCCTCCAAACCAGAGGTGTAAGTAGCCATGAGCACTCGCATGGGTCCTAGCTTTGCCTGACTTTTTGTCGGCCATGTGGAACAGTCTATGTTTCAAGCCTACACTGGTGACCATCCCCCACTTTTCCCACGCTACATCGACGGCTGCATTGGTGCTGCTTCCTGCATTCGAGCTCGTCGACTTAATCAACTTTTCCTCCAACTTCCATTGCCCTCAAAATTTACCTGCTCTATTTCCGACACCCTCTCCCCTTTCTCGATTTCTCTGTCTCTATCTCTGGAGACAGTTGCCTACTGATTTTTTTATATAATCCTTTTTGTAACCCCACTGATTCTCACAGCTACCTGGTACTTAGCCTTGCCAGCGGAACAAGTGCTACACCCGCCCCTATACCTTCTACCTCACTGCCATTCAGGGCCCCAAACAGTCCTTCCAGCTGAGGCGACACTTCACCTGTGAATCCGTTGGGGTCATCTACTAAATCGGGTGCTCTCGGTGTGGCCTCCCGTATATGAGTGAGACCCGACGTAGATTGGGAGACCGCTTCCCCGAGCACCTACGCTCCTTCAGCCAGATAAAGCGGGATCTCTCGGAAGCCACCTATTTTAATTCCACTCCCCATTCCCATTCCGACATGTCCATCCATGCTCTCCTCGCGATGAAGCCACACTCAGGTTGGAGGAGCAAAACATATTCCGTCTGGGTAACCTCCTACAAGATGGTATAAGCATCGATTTCTCGAACTTCCGGTAATTGCCCCCTTCCCCATTCCCATTCCTGTTTCCCTCTCTCACCTTATCTCCTTACCTGCCCATCACCTCCCTCTGGTGTTCCTCCTCCTTCCCTTTCCTCCACAGTCTTCTACCCTCTCCTATAAGATCCCACCTCACCCCCCCCCCCGCCCTTCTCCAGCCCGTCATCTCTTTAACCTATCAGTTCCCCGGCTCTTAACCTCACCCTCCCCCCTCCCGGTTTTACCTATCACCTACCACCTTGTGCGTGCGTACGCGTGTGTACATACATACACACACACACACACACACACACACACACACCACCACCACCACCACCACCACCACCACCACCACCTTCTTGCTCTAACTTCTCATCTTTTTTTCTTGTCCCGATGAAGGGTCTCGGCCGGAAACGTCGACAGTTTACTCTTTTCCATAGATGCTGCCTCACCTGCTGAGTTCCTCCAGCATTTTGTGAGTGTTGCTGTATATTGGCTAAATTGGCATTAATCAAATGCTCACTATACTTTGATGAAATCCCCCAAAGGTCTTTATATAAAATGCAAACGAAATACAGTACAGTAGTTATAATTTCCAGCATGCAAGGAACAAATTTTAAAATATTATTATTTTTAAAAAGCCCCTGTTGACGGTTAAGGTTGATGAAACAGCTAATAATTAATATTAATTTTAAAAGGACACACTTCAGTTTAACTTTTCACCAAAATGAACAGTAACACAAAGCAGTTCATTTTCGCATACTGCATGTAAGCGCCATTTTGCCAGGTAATGATGGCTCCAGTATCAGTGCTTGTAACGGTTTAAGAAAGTTACTGTGATGTAGCTATAAAAGCTCAGAAAACATCTAGAGTTTCAAAACTGAACTTCGTTTATAACATTTTAAGAAAGCAGCGAGCCGACTTGTTAATATACTAGTGAGCTTGACATGCTGTTGAATTCTTTAGGAATGCAGTAGCCAGTGGATCGCGCGGAACAAAGAATTCTCTATGCAAAACGCTCAGTTTTACCTGTTCATCGAGCAATTCAAAGCTAGAGTAATTCAAGAGCATTCACTTCCACTTTGATTTAAGTAGCACTAATCAATATAACCGTTCCATGATACTTTTGCATTACAGATATACATATAGACATGACTTCACTGATCTGCCGTCTCATATTCTTCCTGTCCCTTACATCACCGATTCACTCCGAGCACTCTCCGTCTGCTTGGATCGAACTACAGTTGGGATATTTCCAAGTCTCGCCAATATTCATGGATCGTGTTAGCTACAAAAAAAATGGTTAAACTATAAGGGAATTAGAAACATTCTATAGCAGACGGGGTGGCGGGGATTCAGTGTTGTTAATATTCCGGGAAAGTGTGCATTCTCAAGGGGGGAAAAACAACCGGAACAACTCTCAATGAATGATTTATCGTTTGACATAATCCTGACAGATCGGGAGATATAAAGAACGGTATACAATTTCTGTTCAAACAAATGGTTGTGTTAATTTCTCTGAAAGTTGGTTTACTTTTGTGGGTTCTCAGAATGTGGGCTCTCAGAAACTGATTACAATTTATCAAGAACATTTTCTTGAAAAGATAATGTTTTATGATAAGATGTTCTGAACCTGGTATCTCAGCGGAAACTGACACCATTGATCTCAACACAGTTCTTCAGCAAAGCGTCATTTCTCCTGAGAGTCAAAGGGCCCGTCGCTGTCGTTCCAACTCTTGTTCCCGGCTTTCTTCCGGTTCCTTTCGGCCATAACCATGGCGGCGATGACAGTGACCAGCACCGTGCCAGTTATCACCAAGACGGTGGCAGTCTCGGCCACGCACAGCTGCGAATCCACTGCTACCAGTGGATATCCCAGGAGGTGTCCGGGAGCTGAACACGTGATGTTGCTGTAATCGTCTACATGCAGATGCCGAACACTGACGATCTTCCCAAACACTCTCTGGAGATCGCAGTCACACGTCCAATGATTACGAGCGAGCTGCAGGTGGGTTCCTTGAGTCTGAATGTTCAGAAACGTTTTGAAGTTGATGTGATTCAAACGATTTCCATTCAAACACAGGAGATTCAAGCTCCGCAGAGAGCCGAACGCTTCTCCCTGGATGGTTGAAATGTTGTTATTCTCCAAGTGAAGAACTTCCAGACTTTGTAGCATGAGGAAGTATCCGTTTTCAATGACGACCAGCCTGTTGTTTTTCAGGAACAGAGTCCGGAGTTTGAGCAGACCTCTGAAAACCCCGCTTTCCATGGACGTGATCAAATTGCCGCTCAGGTCCAACTTCTGCAGGCTTTCCAAATTCCGCATGCTGTCGCCGTGTATGTATTCAACATGGTTATTCGACAGTCTCAGTTCTATCAAGTGCTGCAGGCTATTAGAAAGATCCCCGGGTAGAAACTTTATACGATTTTGATCCAGATCTAGGCTTTCCAGAAAATTCAGGGACTCGAAGGCTCCAGAATGGATGCGATTGATTCGGTTGCGAGCCAACAGGACTACCCGCGTGGACCACAGTCCGCTGAAGGAACCTCGGGGAATCTCAGCCAGGTTGTTGTATCTAATGTCTAGCATCCATGTGCCGTGTGGGATATCCCTCGGGATGGAAGTCAGGGAACGCCTTTTACAGTCCACGAAATGGGAAAAATCATCGCAGGAGCAACGGTGCGGGCACAGTTTGAATCCATCGGTCTTCAGGATGCCCACCAAGACACCGAGGCAAGTGGTAATAATTAGGTTCATACCGTTTGCAATTTTCAAAGTGCTTCAGAAACTGAGGTTTTCGAGATACGGATAAACAAATTCCTTCAAGTATTTGGCGAATGCAAAATGTATGCCAGTTCCATTAAACTGAGTCACTTTAACAACCTCTTGCAAATAGTTCAACTATTGAAAACATATATCGTAGCATTTGTGTCTTTTGCTTACATTTACGGATTGTTCTCTTGATTACCTTTCTAAAGCTACTTTTTCCTTTAATTTTGGACATACAATATTCACTTTGTCACTGCAGGCTCATCGCTTGTCATTTGTTTTTGTTTTTGATTTCTTCTTTGTCAAGAACGTCCAAATTTACAACTACTTTCTCGTCACTGTAACAGTAAATAAAACATATGTTACTTAACATAATGTCTAACTTTTCTCCCATGATCCACATCAAATATACATTCTAATCCCTTATTACCTTTATATTTGTCTGGGTTAAATTAGTTTTCCCGACAATTATATATTAAATGACATGTAAAAAACTTGTGAATATTGTGTCCTGTCTTGGGTGCCTCCACTATTCTAGAACCCTCAAGATTAGGAGTCAACTATTCTGCACTAAGAAGAGGGAAGATTTCTTCACTTAAACTGTGTTGAATACAGTACATGGAATTCTGTATCCCAGAGGACTGGAAACTTGGTCACTCAAGTCTATTCATTCCCCAGATCAACAAATTTTCAAACAGGGCATTAGTGCACGAAAGTGGGGCTAAGGTAAAAGATTACCCATGACCTTGTTGAATGACAGCGCTGACTTGAGGGCTGAATGGCCTGCAGCTGCTTCTATCTATTATGTTCTTATATGTAAGCTGAACCTGGAATAAGAGCTGATTAAAGAAACCGGGCTCCTGTAGATCAATCAAAGGTCATTAATGAGATCTGGATAAGGTGTTCAAAATGGATAAAGTAAATTGCAAAGAGCCCATTTACATTCATCACCTTCTGTAACCCAAGGACAGAGATGGGTAACAGCTGATAAAGAGGGAAGGAGGTGGTTTGTTGAATTATATTATCTAGTAACTTCAAATATTTTGCAGATATAATTTGCCTTCCTTTACACATTGGTAGCCAGTCTTTATTTATGTATGGTTTTTCCATAAATTCTATTGGATTTCTTTATTTTCCTGTAAACGCCTGCAAGAAAATGAATGTCAAGGTGGTATATGGTAACATATATGCATGTACTTTGGTAATAAATTTACTTTGAAAACTTAAGGATAAGCATGATGTAAAATGTAAAGTTGATACATATTTGAGAAAGAATAACTTAAAATGGGTTGTGAACAGTGTCAGTGCATGGGTGTAAGTGAATAACCCAGTCAAGTGATTAGAGTGGTGATAATGGACCCAATGGTGTCCTATGCTTTGAATCAACTCTGGATATTCCTTTATATTTATTAATGTTTTGTTTGTGAATTTATGCATGTAACATGAAAAATCATTTAATTCTACACTGCACAGCAAGAAAACTTAAACCATCAAATTAAGTAGAAGACAGTCAGGTAGAAACAAAAAAAAATCATAAAACAATTCACATCAAACTTCTCCTTTCCTCCATGGTTTTTCCAGCAGCTGGTATTAATAATTTTTTTGTGTATACAAAAACAGCATGTACTCCATGAATGGTGTTAGCATAATTTTACTTTTACAAATATTTGTGAAAGATTCAAAACACCTGTAGGTAAATTCAGTGCAGGGTGTCACAAAACTGAAAACTTCTCTGGTGTTATGAACACCATTGAAATTTCTTCTATAATCCTTAGGAAGGTGTCCAATGTGTCAGCTGTCTGTCATTTAAATATATATTATACATGATGTAACACCCCATTCTATATCACTTCAACCCATAAATTACTGTATATTCCAATTTTTTTAAGTTGTCAGCCAATCCAATAAAAACTGGAAGCACACAGCAGATTAATCATTATATAGCCACCTCTTCTATTCCTCAGAATATGGTTACAGCAATTTTACTTTTCAGTGTCTGCAGTAAAACAAAAGTTGCCTGTGATTTCCACAAATTATGGCTAACCCACTTTTTTTTCCCAGCATTTACTGAATTTAATATTTATAGTATATGAAACATTTTCTCTTTGCTTATCAATGCAGCAATTGATTAGATTAATAACATGTAGGTAACAAGATCTGAATATATCAATATACATGATATCACTTACCCCTCTCTGTAGGATGGAATGTACTTGCAGTCTGAAGGTTTGGTTCTGTACTGATGGTTTTATAGAGCTGGGGCTGTCACATGTGAAACTGCTTCCAATCAATTTTTACTTTGTTCTGACATGTCCTTCTGCAGTAACCACAGATGTTTTAACCGGAAACTTCTGTCTCCACAGATTGACAGCTCAGATTTTATTAAGATTACACTCATCAACCAAGATTAATTATTTAAAAGTCAGTTGCTTTACAGCTACCATTAATGAAGATTAAAAGTTGCTGTCGCAGTAAAATAAGTATCTTCGAAGGATTGTCATTTACTAATGCACAGTTGCAGAGAGAGAAAAAAATAAAAATAGAAGATCGAGTTTCTGGCTCAATTTTCTTTTAATTTAATTTTTATTTGGATAAGGTATTCACAAGTAATACACAAACTTTTTTTTACATATATAACCTTTTCCATTTTTGTGAGTAAATCTATATTAATTTGTACATTCACAAGTGCACATTGAGATAATATAGAAAATAATTAGGCACTCAAATAGATATTTATGTGCAAATGTAATTCCACTCTATTAAACTAAATAATGATAATAGTTGTTATAAAAATATTAATAATAGTGGTTGAATACTAATTTCCATGTACTGGCTCAATTCTTTAAGCATCTGGTCTTCTGTATGCAAATCCTGTAGACAAATGGACACAGGAGAAGCTGATGCTAATTTTCTTCAGTGAGTTTCCCTCAGAGGTTGATCATAACCCAAAATATCTTCTTTCCTTTCTCCACATCCCACCCCACTTCCTCTCACTCTTATTGGAGTTCAAAGTGCAACAAGGGTGGGTAACAGTATAGACATGTTTGTTCTTAAAATTTCCCTCTGGCCCAATAGTGCATGGCAGTTTGTGCCTTTTTGTTACAATGATCAAGGCATAGAGGAACAGGTTTAAGCTCTTCAGTCAACCATCTTCTGAAAAGGTAGAGTCAGGTATAAAATGATAAATTAGCCTTTTCTATATACATCAGCTTCTTTGTTAAAAAAAACTTTTGTTTTATTTGGTGCCCTCATATTGTCACATTATTGGAACATAGGTTAGTCCATATGTGAGTGTATGTGACAAAAGTCAATAATCAGGAAATTACTTAGAAAAAGATCCTCAGAAACTATGGAGTAGTAAAATGTTGCACTTTATTTAGATACAATAATGTGAAATGTAGAGTGATTTCCCAGAATGGTATATTTGAAAATTGTATTGACCATGACAGAAAGAATATGAAAGGAGATCAAATGTATCTGTCTAAAAAATGGAAGGGCTGGGCTGGTGGCTGATTAAAAAATGAGATTAGTTGCAACTTTATTATGTGCATGTGACAATTTGCCAAATCTCCTCTGTGTCCCCTGGAACCTAAAAAGGTGAAAAATTAAAATGCACAGATTATAGATTAGAGTAACAATTACAGAAACAAATATTGAAGAGACAATAGAAACAATAGATTCCATTACTGTATTGTTGTTTTCAAATTTTCAAATATTACATAAATGGTATCTTAAAGAAACAGGTTTAATTACAACAAATTAAAACATGACCACCATTTGCCCCTCCTGGTTACCACCCATTTAACTTCCTCAGCTGATGAATGTTGAACATTTGAAAGAAGGACTAAAAACTGAAAGGGCACAGAATCCAGTCAGGATGGGGGACTTCAATATCCATCTCCAAGAATGGCTTGTTAGAATCACAGTGTGAGCTGGTCAAGTCCTGCCAAATGTAACTGCCAAATTGGATCCAATATTAAGGATAAGCCTACCTGAGCAACAAATAATCTGCTGGAGAAACCCACATGGTTGAGCAGCACCCAAGGGGGTGGGAAAGAAGGAATTGTTGATGTCTCAGATTGAAACCCTGCATCAGGCCTCAGGGTTCTGATGGACCTCAAAGGGAAACTACTCCAAAAGCCATACCTTGAACAAAGGCAGACGGATAAAGCATTCCAGTCCCAGGATAGCAGTGTGCTAGGAGCAAATATTTTAATTTGCTTCATCAATGACCTTCTTTTCATCAGTAAGTCAGAGGTATTTCTCATGATAACAAAATGTTCAATTCAATTCAGTTTTTGAGAAGTAAAACATTCCATGTCAGCATGCAGCAAGATCTAGACAACACTCAGACATGGATGAGGAACTGGCATAATATTCACAGTATAGAATGCCAGACAATGATCACCACCAGCGAGAGAGAGAGGCTAACCATCTATCTGTAACATTCAGTGATAATCATTAGCATCCTGGGCTTTACCATTGAAACTCAATTGATCCAGCAACCTGTTATGGCTGTAGGAGCATTCTTCACTGTTATGGCTGTAGGAGCATTCTTCACTGTTATGGCTGTAGGAGCATTCTTCACTGCTTGGATGAGTGCAGCTCCAACAAAATTCAAAGAAGCTCAACAAAATCCAGAATAAGGGTGCACAGTTGACTGGTCCACAATCTGCCACCTGAAGTATTCATTCCCCTCATTACCAATGCATTGCGGTTGCAGTTATAGTACTACATTGTGGTTCAGGAACAGTTGTTGCCCTACAACCACTGAGCTCCTAGATGGGTTCAACTAACCTCAACACTGAAGTGGCTCCACAACCTGTGGACTCACTTTTGGGGACTCTGCTGATCATGTTCTCAGTATTATTTATTTACTTATTTTATTATTTGCACAATTTGTCCTCTTTTGCCTATTGGATGTTCATTAGTCTTTGTTATGTATGGTTTTTTGTCATGGATTCTATTGTATTTCTTTATTTTCCTGTGGGTGCCTGCAAGAAAATGAATCTCAATCTTGTATTTGCTATACCTACTTTGATAATAAATTTGCTTTATACTTTGAACTTATAAAAGAAACTGCAATTATTCCCTTAGCCTACTACCACAGCACCTCACCCAACTCACGATCTCTACCAGAAAGGAACAAATGGTTTCAGGTGAATAGGAACACCACCACCTGCAGATTCTCTCCAAGTCACACTCCATCCCATCTTGGAAACAGTTCAGCATTTCTTCACTGTCACCAAGTCTAAGTTCCAGACCTCCAATTCAACATTACAGTGGGGGGACCTTCAATTGTTCAAAAAGATGGCTCATCCTCCCCTTCTCAAGAGCAGTTAGGGATGGGAAATAACTTCTAGCCATACCAACAATGCCAAAATGATTTTTATAAGTTTTAAGTATAACTAAGAAAAAGAGCAGGGATAAGAAAGTACAATTATACTTGTAAAGGACAATAAATATATTGGACCCACTTCAAAGTATTAATAATTTTATTATATGCATTTTGGTAAGATCTTTAACCTTGATTCTCAGTCAATAACAAAAAATAAATGCAAATTTCCAGTCCTACTGGTCTATTTTTAAGTTCTGTAGAGGAATGAAACTAAACACCACATGAACATGATCACAGCAGGAAATTTGAATCAACTTTGCTGCGTGACCCAAAGGTTTCCCCAGACAGCTATAAACAGATTGCTTTCGTACTTCCATCAAATTGAAACATAATCTGGATATATCCCTGCTAATACCAACCAATGTGTTCATCCTCTGGGTTTCAATATGAAACAATTAAGGAGTGCTTTATTGCATTGTGAGCCGAGACTATTTTCTCAAATGACATCTGAAATTAGATTCTGAATTTAAATTGCATCAATTAAAAACACATAAAAAATAATAAAGTTGTATGCTGTATTTTCCCAGTCAAAATATTCCAAGCATTTTTGATGAACCATTCCAAATTTACTGTTGGCCATGTTATGTTAAGAACATCTTACGCTTTATCAAGTTCCCTTTGGTGGCTTTAACAATGGTGTTAATGTACTTAAATTTAAAAGATCAATGCTCCCTCCAAAATACTTACTTGAATAATTATTTCCCAATGTTGTGTATAGAAATTGCGTTGATACTACTAAAAAAAATCTACTTAATTATGCTGTCAGACTTTGTGGTAAAAAGCGGATAAACTTTACAATTTTATTGTAACAAAAGTATGATGAATTTAACAACCCCCCTTCCATCTGAAAAACCCTACTTTATTTATGCAGCAAAATTGCTAGAAATCCAGGTTTCCAGTAAAGCACAAGATGACATCTGGGATTCATCAACTTTGTGCTCAATGGCCTTTCTTCTCTACCAACCAAGTTTACAGAACAGGGCAAATGTTGGTGAAGGGAATGTGTGGATTGGTGTAAAATTAAGTGTAGACAAATAAATAGAGAAGGGGAAGGAACAAAGTGCAATAAGATGGAGATTAAGAATAGACAAAAAGTGATGAATATGCAGAATAAGAGTATATGATAAGCCAGGTGTAGTGCTGATTTGTTGATCCCTGGGAAGTTTATTATGAGCAAGATATATATTCAAATATTCTTACTTATAGCCAACACTGCAAGTTACTTTCCAAAGGAAGTCCATTTACTTTGCATTTCTAAATGTCAAATAGCAGAAATTATTTTTGCAAAAGTGGCACATAAATATTATGGTGGTATATTTGGATTTTCAAAAGGCTTTTGACAAGGTCCCACACAGGAGATTAGTGTGCAAACTTAAAGCACACGGTATTGGGGGTAAGGTATTGGTGTGGGTGGAGAATTGGTTAGCAGACAGGAAGCAAAGAGTGGGAATAAACGGGACCTTTTCAGAATGGCAGGCGGTGACTAGTGGGGTACCGCAAGGCTCAGTGCTGGGACCCCAGTTGTTTACAATATATATTAATGACTTGGATGAGGGAATTAAATGCAGCATCTCCAAGTTTGCGGATGACACGAAGCTGGGTGGCAGTGTTAGCAGTGAGGAGGATGCTAAGAGGATGCAGGGTGACTTGGATAGGTTGGGTGAGTGGGCAAACTCATGGCAGATGCAATTTAATGTGGATAAATGTGAAGTTATCCACTTTGGTGGCAAAAATAGGAAAACAGATTATTATCTGAATGGTGGCCAATTAGGAAAAGGGGAGGTGCAACGAGACCTGGGTGTCATTATACACCAGTCATTGAAAGTGGGCATGCAGGTACAGCAGGCGGTGAAAAAGGCGAACGGTATGCTGGCATTTATAGCGAGAGGATTCGAGTACAGGAGCAGGGAGGTACTACTGCAGTTGTACAAGGCCTTGGTGAGACCACACCTGGAGTATTGTGTGCAGTTTTGGTCCCCTAATCTGAGGAAAGACATCTTTGCCATAGAGGGAGTACAAAGAAGGTTCACCAGATTGATTCCTGGGATGGCAGGTCTTTCATATGAAGAAAGACTGGATGAACTGGGCTTGTACTCGTTGGAATTTAGAAGATTGAGGGGGGATCTGATTGAAACGTATAAGATCCTAAAAGGATTGGACAGGCTAGATGCGGGAAGATTGTTCCCGATGTTGGGGAGGTCTAGAACGAGGGGTCACAGTTTGAGGATAGAGGGGAAGCCTTTTAGGACCGAGGTTAGGAAAAACTTCTTCACACAGAGAGTGGTGAATCTGTGGAATTCTCTGCCACAGCAAACTGTTGAGGCCAGTTCATTAGCTATGTTTAAAAGGAAGTTAGATATGGCCCTTGTGGCTACAGGGGTCAGGGGGTATGGAGGGAAGGCTGGGTTCTGAGTTGGATGATCAGCCATGATCATAATAAATGGCGGTGCAGGCTCGAAGGGCCGAATGGCCTACTCCTGCACCTATTTTCTATGTTTCTATGTTTCTATGTAATATAAAAACTCTTTAAAAGTATTATCCAAAAACAATCTCTATCAGCTGGAATTAGATCCCCCCCCCCCCCCCAGTTTCACTTGTTTTCTTTAATGTCGGGACCATAAATCATTTCATTAGCAGTACCCATGCAATGAGATATACCAACCTTAAATGGTGATGAGATTTAAGTCTCAAATACTGTGCAAGCTATAAATTTCATGATACGTAATCAATTCCAGTTAGGACCTGATGGCACAGTTAGTCTTCCTGTCTTTTATCAAAACTAATGACGACATGAAGCAAAATGTGGAGAAATGGAAATTATATTTTAAATGTAAGAAATAAAGAATATTTCTGGAAATGAAGAATAATACAAAATGCTGGAGGAACTCAATATGTCAGTTAGAATCTACGGAAAATGAGAATAGTTTGGGCCAAGGTTCTTCATCACTAAGGTCATGATGAAGGGTCTCAGCCTGAAATATCAACTGTTCTCATTTCTATAGATGCTACCTGACCTGTTAAATTCCTCTAGCATTTTGTATCTGTTACTCTGGAACTTATATTATCTCTTTTTCACAAATTACTCAACTTCTGCTTATTAATAATTGGAAAAGCAATTATTTTTCAGCAATTCCAGACACATCATGTTATAAGAAATAAATTATGTCATCATGCTGCTGAAGGCTTATAGCCTGCAGGCAACCTTGATCTTTGTCAATGACCTAGCAAAGCAGATTGCTTTGCAATTTTAACAAGATCTACCAATATACTGTTACCTTGTCCATCTAATCAGGACCCGAGTTGATGGAACCCATTAAGTATATTGCAGTAGAAGATTATGCATTTTCCAGTATTGACTGGGATTGCCTTCATGTAAGGGACTTAAATTCTTTCTCTAAGTGCATTCAATAAAGTTTTCTGAGAGGAAAAAATACATCCATACATTTTGTTTTAACACACACACACACACACACACACACACACACACACACACACACAGTGTCCTACTAGGGACAGGGCAGTAGTCGACCACATCTTGGGAAATGAAACTGGGCAGGTAATGAAAGTGTTAGGCAGGGGAGCAATTTGGAAACAGTAACCATAATTATTTAAGTTTCAAAGTCATTAGGGAAAGGGGAAAGGTTTTTAATTAGGCACTGTCTGATTCCAATAGTGTAAGAGGTTGTCTGGTGAAAGTAGATTGGGAGCAGATGCTCATGGATAAATCAACCAATGACAAGAGGAAGTCTTTTAAGACCATAAGACACAGGAGCAGAATTAGGTCATTCGGCCCATTGTCTGCATCACTATTCCATCATGGCTGATTTAATTTTCCTTCTCAATCCCATTCTCCTACTTTCCCCCGTAGCATTTGACACCCTTACTAATCAAGAACCTATCAACCTCTGTTTTAGATATACCCGATGACTTGGCCTCCACGGCCATCTGTAGCAATGGACTCCACAGATTCACCAGCCTTTCGCTCATGAAATTCTTCCTCATCTCTGTTCTAAGGGGACAGCCTAGACTCTCCTACTATAGGAAACATCCTCTCCACATCCACTATCTCAGCCTTTCAATATTAAGTTTCAATGAGATTACCCTCACTCTTCAAAATGTCAGCGAGTACAGGCCCTGAGCTACCAAAGGCTCCTATGTTAACCCTTTCAGTCCTGGGAACATTCTCATAAATCTCCTCTGGACCCTTTCTTAGATATGGAGTCAAAACGGCTCACAATACAACAAATATAGTCTGAACAATGCCTTTTAAAGCCTCGTGGAGGCTTTCCTAACAAGGATTCTACATATCAAAAGAGACTTGGTGAGAATTCAGGGTGAGCATATTCCAATAAGTGAGAATGGCAAAAATAGCAAGATTAGGGAACCTTGGGTGACAAAGGGTATTAAAGATCTGATGAGGAAGAAAAAATGAACATATAGCAGGCATAAGTCACTGGAACTGAGCCTCTTGAGGAATAGAGTGTAAAAGAGTCAGAGTATTACAGCACAGAAATAATCCCTTTGACCCAACCATTCATGCAAACCAAGATGCCCCATCTAAGCTAGTCCAATTTGCCTGCATTTAGACCATATTTCTCTGAAGCTTTCTATCCATGTACTGTCTAAACGTATTTTTAAGTATTTTAATTTCACCCACCTCTACATCTTCATGGAGCAGCTCACTGCATACACCCACCACATCTGGGTGAAAAACTTGCTCCTCTCACCTTAAACTTATGCTCTTGAGTTTTACATTCCCCAATGCTGGGTGGGGGGGGGGGTTAAAAAAAAGACTATATATCCTACTACTACAACTCATAATTTTATAGACATCTATAAAATCACCCCTCAGCCTTCTTTCTCCAGGGAAAACAATCCAAACTCATAACTCAGACCCTCCAATCCAGGCAATGCATTTTGAAGTCATATAGGGTTAGGATATATTCAGTAAATGGAAGCATACTGAGGAATGTTGATGAAGAGGAACCTTAGGGTTTAAGTCCATGGTTTACAGTTAGTGGCAATGCAGGTAGATGGGCTGTATGGCATACCTGCCTTCATAGGTTATGAGATAAAATGTGAAAGTTGGGATATTTATGTTGCAAATTTACAAAACACTGGTTAGACTGTACTTGAAAATGAAAGGGCTGAAAGAGGTAAACATAGATAGGGTAGATGGGGTATGTTAAGGGGTATCAAAAACAAAAGGATTCATTTCAGCTGAGAGGAAGGAGTTTTAAAAGGGATTTAATGGAGATGGACAAGTATTTTTTTTTAAAACAGCTCTTGTTGATATCTGGAACAGTAGGGAATACTTCCTTTCTAATGTTAAAGTAGGAATTTGGCAAAATATTAATCTTAATAATGAATTTCAGCCAGTTATTTTAGCATGGCATTGTTTTCTTGTTAAATAAATATTAACAAGAAAGGGCCTACTGGAACAGCACAGGAACAGGCCCTTTGGCCCACAACATTTGTGCTAACCATGATACCAATTTAAACTGCTCATCTTCCACAACATGGCCAATATCCTTCCATTCACTTGCCTGCCTAAAAGCACCTTAAACATTCCTATCATATGTTTCCAGCATTTCCCCTGGCAATGTGCTTCAGACAACTACCACTATGTAAAAAAAATACTTGCCTCAAATACTTGCAGGTCAGTGGGACTAGGCAGAAAAATGGTTTGGCACAGCCAAGGAGGACCAAAAGGCCTGTTTCCGTGCTGTAATGTTCTAGGATTCTATAAATCTCCTTTTATGCAAATGCAAGATGATTTCCTGACTTTTATATTTGGTGCCCCATACATCTTCTTAACACTCAATCCCATACTGGTGTTGCCACTTGCAGGGAGAGCGTCTGATGAGGTTACCAAGCACCCAGCACATATTTTTCACAAATCTGTACAACAGCATTGCCATAGCTGAAGTTCTAGATAAATGGATTAAATTAGTGCTTGCATGGAGATGGGGGAATCTCCAGATCGAAATTCATCTGCCAAGTAAATTATTAATAGGAGGGAGCAGTTCAGATCAACTAAGAATTTGAGAATATTTCTAATCTCTCAGAAACTAGTCATCTTAGTCCTGACACTAGACCACATACTGCTGCAAACCGGAAAAAATATTTAAGTCTAATAATAAATTGAGGAATTTTCCATCATGAATAAATTTGAACATGAGAATTGTCTATTATTAATGTTACTTTATGTCATTTAAGTATCTATTACCTTCAACCATCATACATGATCAAAACCTGTGCAACATTCAATTAAAAATTGATTATTCATGGCTGAGAGATAAAATTGAGTAATGACACCTGTGTTTATTAGGTTCATGGATGAATATTTATTCCAGAATGGTCTTATTAGTCAAAAATAAATAAGAATAAATTAGCCTAGATGCTTGTAAAGTTAGTAAACAGTCTTGCAATGCTGAATTAATAGTATACTTCAAGATTCTGATTGCAAGAGACCAGAAATAAAATCTAGTTTGCAGATTTTAAATCTGCACCTGACCTCTACCCCACTACAGCTGGTAATGCAATGAGTTGAATGAATGGGACAAAGAGCATTGTAAGAGTCAGATTTTGAAATGAAGAACAGTTTAAATTTCATGAAAAAAAATCGAAGCACGAGTATTATATGTTTTATATTTTAACCGTGAAAAAAATGTTTGAGAATTACATGCTGTAGGCACATTTACAACACTAAAATAATTTTATATAAAATACATAGAACAGTTACAATTATGGCATTTTCAGATAGTAACAATGTCTTAATGTGCTTTATACAGAGCATATCATGTAACCAAAAAGGCTGACAGACTGAGTACTGGAATTGGCACTTCGAAATAACTGAGTTCCAAGTCGAAAAAAAGTACGTTCAATCCTTTATTATGAAACCAGCAAAGACGAATGATTTTATAGCGACATTAGAAATTAACTAAACTAAATTAGCAATATAGCAAAATAAGCAATTAGCATTCAAATTAGTGTAATTAAGCGGTCAACAAAGAAAAAATAGCACCCCTGGCTCAGTCCCTCTCAACTAAAGTAAAACAAAGAGTGAATACGTAACAATATTTCTTTGCTTCTACCACGCCCCAACCCACGTGACAAATTACCGAAACTCATAATAAGCGCACAATACAAAATACAGTACAGACAAAAAGTAGATACATGGCTTCTACATTATGATACAAATCTATAGTAGCTCATTAAAACTTGCCAACATTCTTTATTGAAGCAAACGCTGTAGTGTAGTAACGGGTGGACAGAGCGGTGATGGAGGTCTCTGGTACACTGGTCATCAGTTAGGGAGCTAACTATAGAAGTTGGGAGATTATAGCACAGTTCCACAAGACTTTGGTGAGTCAGCACTTGGTGTACTGCATTCAGTTTTGGTCACCCTCCTATAGGAAAGACATTATTAAACTGGAAAAGGTGCAGAAAAGATTGGCAAGGGTATTGCCAGGGATTGAGGGACTGAATTGTAGGGTGAGTTTTGGCAAACTGGGGTGTGAGAAACTGAGAGGCAATCTTAGCGGTGTATAAAATCATGAGGGGCATGGATAGGGTGACACACACAAAATGCTCGAGGAACTCAGGTCAGGCAGCATCTATGGAAATGAATAAACAGTCAACGTTTCAGGCCGAGACCAGGTGTCTTCCCTCCCCCACCTCCAGAGTGGCAGAATCAAGAACTATGTAAAATGCTGGAGGAACTCAGCAGGTCAGGCAGCATTTATGATAAGGAATATACAATTGACATTTGGAGCCAAGGCCCTTTGTCAGGACTGGAAAGGAAGGGGAAGCAGCCAGAGTAAGGAGATGGGGGAGGGCAAGGAGTACAAGTTAGAAGGCGATAGGTGAAGCCATTTAGATGCGGGTGGGGCGGGAATGAAGTAAGCTGGGAGGTGATAGATGGAAAAGGTAAAGGGCTGAAGAAGGAGGAATCTGATAGGAGAGAAGAGTGAACCATGGGAGAAAGGGAAAGAGGTAGGGTGCACCAGGAAGTGATAGGCAGGTGAGGAGAAGAGGAGGTAAGAGGGGAGCCAGAGTGGTGGTGGTGGGGGGGGGGATGGAAAACGACCTCCACTGCCCATCACCTTCCCCAGTGCCCCCTCTTCCCTTTCTCCCATGGTCCATTCTCCTCGCTTATTAGATTCCTTCTTCTCCAGCCCTTTAACTTTACCTCCCAGCTTCTTATTTTATCCCCTTCCCCCACCCACCAGGCTTAACCCATCACCTTCTAGCCTGTACTCCTTCCCCTCCCCCCCACCACATTATTTTGGCTTCTTCCCCCTTCCTTTCCAGTCCTGGTAAAAATAGGCGCTATGGTGAAATATACTGATGGTACTTTGCAGAATAATTTGCATATAAGTATAGTCAATTTGGTATCAACCCTTTTCCTTTCCCAACATTATTTCTGATAATGAATCATACTTTCAGACCTAATTTAAGGAAGCTTTTAAGTCCATGATTATATTCAAAGGACAATTTGCATTGGGTTACATGGAAAAGGCAGACCTATCTGTGATGACCTAACAACCAGAGTATGTGGCTAATCATGACTTACACATGCATAAAACAAAATGCTGAAGGAACTCAGCAGGCCAGACAGCATCTACAAGGGAAAAAGACAGCAGACATGGGAGAAAAAGATAGACAGTTGACACTTCAGGCTGAAAGCCTTCATTTGGACCTGGATTGGATTCTGGACATTCTTCCTTATCCAGTGTAGAATCCCTTTTTTACTACAGGCCTGTTGAACTCGAGTAATAAATATTTGAATTTGTCCAGGAGGTGGAATTACATGTCATTTAGATCCATCAAATAGCCTGAGGTTTCTTTGGAAATTAAAGATCTATAAAATGGTATTTTTGATCTCACATTCTTCAGTTTCGAATTTAGCACAGGTCTTTCAAATTATATAAAGTGGTAAAGCTATTTAACAGAGTGAGCAAGAGGTATGATCAGCAATATTAGGATCTCTATAAGATCACAAAATGCATTTCCAAAAAAGGTCACAGAATATTTGCAATACTGAAAATGTTTAATGATTTCAGTGCTTTCTATAATCTTTGTCAGTGGTGTATCATGTAATTATACAAATCCTCTTAGATTAAGGGAGGTGACATTTAAACCAGTCACCAGTATAGAAATAGAGTTTATCCAGTAGTAAAGTGAGCCACGGTAGCAGAGTGGTTAGCACAACACTATTGTGTTTCAGAGTTCAATTCCGTGCCTCTGTAAGGAGTTTGTACATTCTCCCTGTGAGCATGCAGGTTTCCTCCAGATGCACCAGTTTCTACACACAGTCTAAAGACTTACCAGTTAGTAGATTAGTTGGTCATTGTAAATAGTTGTGTGATTAAGCTAGTGTTAAATAGGTAGGTTGCTGGGTGGTGCAGCTCGTTAGGCTGGAAAGGCCTGTTCCATGCTGTAGCTCGAAGTAAGAAATTAATGAAGGATCTAAAAAGAATGAACAGATTTTGAAAGGCACAATTTTCACAATTAGATTACCATAAATCATTTTAAAGTTGCTTTATTAGCTCAGTCACTTCCTTTTCCGGTAACTGTTATATTTTCCATAAAAATCTTAGAACATTCAGATTAAAGCTTTAATGTTATTTTTAAAATATAATTGTTATTAATTTCTTAATAAAAACATTCTCAAACAGCATACACATTATGGGGGAAGAGATGAACAGATATTTTCAAATAGACAAAAAAAATGTCACAGAACTACTTTAGGCTTGTAGAGACCCTCATTGATTCATTCAAGGCAAAGCATGGTAAAGGGGTCATATGACACTGAGGAAGCTAAGCCGAGAAGCTGGAAATGAAGCTACATGAAAGAAGAAACTCCCCATCCCTTCACAGAAATGTTCTCTTATGTGTGATGATTTATTGATTGTTTACTGCACCCAAGAACATATTGGTTTGATAATAACCAATAAAATCAATGTTGTACAAGTCAGAACTATATTAAGTAAATACAAGGTAGAATTTAATTTCATGATATTTAATGCCAAGTTTGATTGAACATATATATATAAAAAAAAAGGAGCAGGTCATCCAATTGGCATCTCAAGTGTGTTCTATTTAAATTCATAGCTGATTTACCTCACTATTACTTTTCTTTTATTCTATCGCCATATCCCTTGTTTCCTTTAATATTTAGCATCTATTGCTGTATTTTGAATACAATAAAGGACGGAACCTTCACAATGCTCCTGGGTAAAATATTGCAAAATGTCACCATCTTCTGAGTGAAGAAATGTCTCAATTTCAGACCTAAATTGTCTGCCCATTCTTATTTTGGGACAGCCTTATCCCTAGTTTTAATTCCACAGTCTGTCAATTAATCTGAAGCTTCCACATTATTCAGGAAGAATTTATTATTTAAATATTTCACATCTATTTTCCTCTTATAAATTCCTAGGTTCCTGTTAGAAATGGGCATACATGTATTACATTGTGGTTAATCACCTCCAGCATTGGGACTGTTACGGGTAGATGAAAGCTGTCCTGAGCAGTTCTCTGATCGATGATAATTTGTTCCATTCTGGTTTGACGGGCTCAGTGGTGGCTATGAGTTTGATGTCAGAAATGAATATTATTCCACAGATGAGGCAGCGGCAGCAGCTGGTAGATAATTAGCTTTTTAGGTGGTTCACACAATCCACCATTTACTCCATGTTCCTATGGGCTGCTTGTCCATAGTTTGAGATTCACAGCATAATCCAGAATGCTCCTTAACCACTTAGGTTAGTTCCAAACTAGAAGTTGCCAAGGAAGAGCGGGAATATTGCACTTCAAGTGGAAGTGAGCACATCCTCAAATCTATTTTTCTTGCTCTCTTGGTAATCTCATCCCAGAACAGAGCTCGTCGATTTTAGGAATCTGGCATCTGACGCATGAGGGATATGGGGTAACTAACGTACTGTAGTGGACCGTGAATACCTAGGGATCAATTCTAAGGCAGTTATCTTGTGAGTGTACATTATTTCACTTATCCTTTTGGGGAAGTTGGATGAGTTTGCAAGGACGACATTGATGTTACATTTCATTGCCTTGAGATGCCTGCTGTAAGTAATCCAAATCATGTATGGATATAGGGGGTAGAGAACAAAAGTTCATGAGATTTTCTTTGAACACCCTACTCCTTAACCAAAAGGCTGCACCGTGTATCTAAGGTAGCTGGGGAAGGAAGATTTGGAAACTCAATGTGTCATTGAACTAAATCTCAAATTGCAAAGTCTGAACAATATAGACGTGTTAGCATACTGCATACCTCAGTGTGTCACAAATTCATATTGCATCCCTCAGAGCATCACAATATTCCTTACTGTGAAAAATAGATTAGTATACCTACCCTAACATGTCATTGATATTGCTGAATTTCTTACATCAATACCACACCTAATCCAGGCCCAAAAAAAAGGCAAACCTTGCATTTATATAGCAGTTTCAGTGGTTCTGTGTATGTTGCAGAATGGACTATACTGAGAGAAAATGTAAGCCAAACCAATAAGTAGTAACCTAAAAAGCATAAATAAAGTGTGACGGGATCCTGAATTACCCCCATGAACTGTGCTCGTTTACCCCTATTAACTGTGCTTTTGAAAAGAGAGAGAGAGAGTTATTTAACATCGATATCTTGTTTTGAAGAGAGAGAGACGAAGACTAACTGTTGGACCGTCACTTTAAGGCACTGGCAGTAACTTTTGGATTTCTGCTGAGTTGGAGAGAAAGATGGCACCGAGCAGCTTGTAAGTTGCTGTGGTGACTGAAGGCGGTGTTATTTGATGGACACTCGATGTTATGATTTTCGGCAGCGTGTTGATACTTCCCAAGGACATGGCATGCTTGTACATTTCTTACACAGACAAAGGAAGTAGGAGTTATTTGAGTGTCAGTTGGTGCTCAGCATGGGAAGATAAAATAGGAGGTCAGATGGTAGACCTCAGACACATGTTTTGGACACTGAATGAGCTTTGTTGTGCCCGCAGGAAAAGTGGGGTTTTGGAGGATCAATCAGGCAGATCGCTCAGTAACTCTTGCAGTGAAAAGGAAAGGGGTTGACCGGTGGGGAGTTGTCCGTGTGTTCACCCTTGCCTGGGTGATAGCTCCACCACAGAAAACCGGTCCCCTTGGTTGTGGTCACAGTCGGTGACTTTTAAAGGAGTTCAGAAGACAACAAGGAGACTCGACAGCGTCAGCTCACCTCCAGACTCAAAGACTCACTTTTCAACTCAATACCACGAACTGAACTGAGCTTTACTCATCATCATAAGACTATCTTTTTACCCCTAGACTTAAAGAAGCTTGGCTTTTCATACATATATTTCCACATATATATATACACACACACACACATACATATATATACACATACATACACACACACACACACACACACACACACATATATATATATATAAATCATTGCTAACCTGTTTATCTACATTTATATTACTGTATTGCATAGTTACTAATAAATGTTATTAGTTTATAGTAATACTGGACTCCAAAGTGTTTTCCATCTCTGGTTCTTTATTCCCATCACGGGGTACGTGACAAAAGGATTAAATTTGGCTGTGAAGAATGAGGCACATGAATAGATGATGGAATTTGTTACATCGATACGCAATCTTGGAGTAATAAGTAGTGGCATGTCAAAAATGGAAGCTGATGTCAAGCCAAATGAAATAGCAGGATATTCAATGAACAAAATTCATGAGATTATACTGTATGTAAAGCATTAGTGACTGAGCAGATGTTCAGTACAGAGTCAAAAATAATGGATATTCATGATGAAATACATGAAACAAAGATTACAAGGGCACATTGTAATGCATGTGGCATAGTTAATTTGTGATTCATTGTTGAAAACTATTTACAAAGTTGAACTTCCGGCTGCAAGAACACAGTGAAAAAGGTTCATTCCTCCATAACTGAAGCTGAACCTCTCAGACCCATTAATTGGTACTAAACAATAGAAAAGTATGATGAGCAAGACAAATGGAGACTTCACACTGACATAATCAATAACCAGTGTTACTACAGCTTATATTGAGAAACCCTTTCTATAGTCAAGTTACTACAATGCCACACTTAAACCATTCATGGATACTAATTGTTATATCTTTTGCATAGGTGCCAAAGGCATATTTGATGTTTTTTTTTTAAAAAAAAGATGCGCTCTCAATGTTGCATTATTGGCAACACTGACATTTGCTTCCTACCACTAAATACGGTGATATCTGGCCATTGAAAAGGACATGCAAGTGAATCACATTGGTGGGGTACCAGAAGCTGCACACTCAACCAAGATATAAAATCATATGCATTCTAAAATGCAGTTGTCATCAGCTTTATCAGATGGCTGTTTGAACTGCTGGAACTTTAAGCCTTTGGAAACATCACATTAATATGTTCAGTTCAGTCTAGATTGGGATAATTTAATTTCAGTCTCTCAGCAGGTCCTGTGACCAAAACATTAGTTAGTTCATCTATTCTCAGGAATATGTGAATAATACTAATTCATATCTTCCATACTAAAAATAAATAAATCAGGAATTTACTAGTATTTTTGATTTATTCTAACAACTATTTTCCCAACAATAACTATACACATCTTTGAAAATTCTGAAACCCATGCTTCAAGATTTTAAGATCAATTCATTTGCATTAAATTTCTAATCTACACCACCCCAAAATAGCATTTAATTCTGCAATCTACAAATGTTCCCATTTGGCTATGCTCTTTTCACAGAATTAATAGCATCAAACCCAAGTCTTACTCTTCAAAGGAGAAATGTTCCTGAAAAGATGTATTATCCTTGAACCAAAAGGTTTCATCTCTGACACTGTGGCAATTGTTCATCATTGCATTGAAATCTTATCCTGAACTGTAGTAAAGAAAGGAAGATCAAGTCTTAGATCCTCCAACTTAGATAAGACTGTTACTATTGAAATTAATGTATTAGCATTAAATATAAAGGTCTATTAAGGCAAAACAAACTCAGTTAAATGATCTTCACCAGTAAGTTCCTGCCATATCTCACGTGTGCAATACTTAAGATTGGCAGCTGAATCTTGTTGAAGGGAATGAAACTTCTTGGTCATTTTTGAAAACATGACTTTTGTACATCAAGGGACACAAAAGAGGAAAAAAAAACAATTGAAAATTGCTCAAAAAATGCTTAGATTTAGCTTACATTTTTGATACAATATTCAAATAATATCTGCAACCCAAACTATTAAATATTAACTTCCATAAAACCAAGTCTCAATTAAAATTGTTTGTCTTACTGAAACTACATGTACAGAATCAACTGTAACAATACCATAATGGATGAAACTTACTTTAACATCTCCAAGCTGGCTCATTACTGTAAGTAACATCTCTCATTTTGGCACCTATTTTGTCATCTGCTTCAATTAAGAAGAGACAACAGGAAGAGGCTGGGTTCTGCTCCATTACCTAAGATCATGAATGATCCTCTGCCCAAGTCCACTTTCTTATCTAGCACTATTAGTTGCCTTAGCTTTGACCCTACAAAACAAAAATCCTCATTTAACATGTTAAATGAGGTGTTATTGCAAACCTGATGAAATGCTTTAAGAGTTGAACTAGCTGAAGTACTTGAGCTCATTTTTGCCTAGTTTATTATGAGGAAGATATTTTCTTTGAGCACGTGCTCCATGTCATCCAGTCAGTTGTTCAATACAGTATTCTGAATACCCAAAGCGAGCAGTTGCTTGCCCAAAATTGGGGAAAAAATCCCATTATGAACAGAATTTCTGGGCACTAAGGGCAAGGAGAACTTAGGAGGAATGTAGCACAGTCCACTCTTCATTGATTTACAAGTAAAGATAGTGTCCATTTCGTTACTGAACCAAAAAAATCCCAGTTTCAATTCCACACTATACAGTTAATTAATTTCAGCCTGTGGCAATCTGCAGCACCACATTCATTTAGGCATTCAAATAAAAAGGTTCTGAATAATAAAATGAGCAAATACGCTTCTCTTGGAAATATGACCTCATCTGAACAGTGGTCAGCACTCATCTGGGATTATGCATGAGTAACAAAAAAATTTGATTGGTTGAAGCTACAAGTGCATTGAACCACATTGACAAATGGACTTAAAAAACAGAAGGTTTTTTTCCCCCGGATATTATGAGGATACAAGATAAAAGGAATTTGGATCTCTGGTTATTTGTAAATTTTACAAGCATAAACTTTGAAACAATTTACATTACCGAGAAAAAAATCCATGACCCGAGGGCGCAGTTTCAGAATAAAGGGGCATCCATTTAAAACTCAGATGAGGAATTTCTTCAGCCAGAGGGTGGTGAATTTGTGGAATTCATTGCCACAGAGGGCTGTGGGGGGTCATCATTGGACGCATTTAAGGCAGACATTGATAGGTTCCTGATTGAGGAGGAGATTATAATTTTCCCCCCACTTTTCCTTCGCTACATCGACGACTGCATTGGCGCTGATTCCTGCACGCATGCTGAGCTCGTTGACTTTATTATCTTTGCCTCCAACTTTCACCCTGCCCTCAAGTTTACCTGGTCCATTTCCGACACCTCCCTCCCCTTTCTAGATCTTTCTGTCTCTGTCTCTGCAGACAGCTTATCCACTGATGTCTACTATAAGCCTACTGACACTCACAGCCATCTGGACTATTCCTCTTCTCACCCTGCCTCTTGCAAAAATGCCATCCCCTTCTCGCAATTCCTCCGTCTCCGCCGCATCTGCTCTCAGGATGAGGCTTATTATTCCAGGACGAGGGAGATGTCCTCCTTTTTTAAAGAAAGGGGCTTCCCTTACTCCATCATCAACTCTGCTCTCAAGCACATCTCCCCCATTTCACGCACATCTGCTCTCACTCCATCCTCCCGCCACTCCACTAGGAATAGGGTTCCCCTGGTCCTCACTTACCACCCCACCAGCCTCCGGGTCCAACATATTATTCTCCGTAACTTCCGCCACCTCCAACGGGATCCCACCACTAAGCACATCTTTCCCTCCCCCCCTCTCTGCATTCCGCAGGGATCGCTCCTTACACAACTCCCTTGTCCATTCGTCCCCCCCATCCCTCCCCACTGATCTCCCTCCTGGCACTTATCCGTGTAAGCGGAACAAGTGCTACATATGCCCTTACACTTCCTCCCTTACCACCATTCAGGGCCCCAGACAGTCCTTCCAGGTGAGGCGACACTTCACCTGTGAGTCGACTGGGGTGATATACTGCGTCCGGTGCTCCCGATGTGGCCTTCTATATATTGGCGAGACCCGGCGCAGACTGGGAGATCGTTTTGCTGAACACCTACGCTCTGTCCGCCAGAGAAAGCAGGATCTCCCAGTGGCCACACATTTTAATTCTACATCCCATTCCCATTCTGACATGTCTATCCACGGCCTCCTCTACTGTAAAGATGAAGCCACACTCAGGTTGGAGGAACAACACCTTATATTCCGTCTGGGTAGCCTCCAACCTGACGGCATGAACATCGACTTCTCTAACTTCCGCTAATGCCGCACCTCCCCCTCGTACCCCATCCGTTATTTATATGCACACATTCTTTCTCTCACTCTCCTTTTCCTCCTTCTGACTATAGCCCTTGCCCATCCTCTGGGTTCCCCCCCCCTTACCCCTCTCCCTAGACCTCCTGTCCCGTGATCCTCTCATATCCCTTTTGCCAATCACCTGTCCAGCTCTTGGCTCCATCCCTCCCCCTCCTGTCTTCTCCTATCATTTTGGATCTTCCCCTCCCACTTTCAAATCTCTTACTAGCTCTTCCTTCAGTTAGTCCTGACGAAGGGTCTCGGCCTGAAACGTCGACTGTACCTCTTCCTAGAGATGCTGCCTGGCCTGCTGCGTTCACCAGCAACTTTTGTGTTTTGCCAGTTTTATAGAGCTGCATCATTACATCGCGACTCTTAAACTCCATCCCTCAACTTATGAAAGCTAACATTCCATAAGCTTTCTTAACTACCCTATCCTGCCATTTACTTTGTACTCTGCCTTGGAGTTTGTCTTTCCAAAGTGTACCACCTCACATTTCTCCGGGTTGAACTCCATCTGCCACTTCTCAGCCCACTCCTGCATCCTTTCAATGTCTCTCTGCAATCTTTGACAATCCTCTACACTATCTACAACACCAACCTTTGTGTCGTCTGCAAACTTGCCAACCCACCCTTCTACCCCCACATCCAGGTCGTTAATAAAAATCACGAAAAGTAGAGGTCCCAGAACAGATCCTTGTGGGACACCACTAGTCACAATCCTCCAATCTGAATGTACTCCCTCCATCACGACCCTCTGCCTTCTGCAGGCAAGCCAATTCTGAATCCACCTGGCCAAACTTCCTTGGATCCCATGCCTTCTGACTTTCTGAATAAGCCTACTGTGTGAAACTTTGTCAAATGCCTTACTAAAATCCATATAGATCACATCCACTGCACTACCCTCGTCTATATGCCTGGTCAGCTCCTCAAAGAATTCTAACTGTACTAAATTTCAAATTAATCAGATTTATAATCAAAAAGATCAACTGACATTTGATCAAGCTGAGATTAATCAATCCTTTGACTTTTATTCCTCCTTATATCAATCAGAGTCTCCACGAGATTCTAAACATATGTGTGACTTTTTAAGATAACCTAGATTTCCCTAAGATTTCACACGATATATGTTCTATGTTAGACACTTCCTTTACCACTGATGAGATTAAGAATGTTATTTTTTCTATGAACCCGGGGAAAGCTCCTGGTCCTGATCGGTTTACCGTGGAATTTTATAAATTTTTTGCATCCTCATTAATCCCTTGGCTATTCAGGGTTCTGGAGGCCTCATTAAAGCTTGGTAAACTACCCAAGTCCTTTTACAGAGTATCGATCTCTTTAATATTAAAGGATAAAGACTCTGCTCAATGTGCATCTTATAGACCAATATCCTTGTTAAATGTTGATTCTAAATTTTTAGCAAACAGACTAGAAAAAGCACTTCCTTATATTATCTCGCAAGACCAAACTGGTTTTATTAAAAATTGTTATTCTTTTTATAATATTCGTACACTTTTAAACATTGTCTATACCCCGTCACAAAACGATCCTGAATGCGTCATTTCCCTAGACGCTGAAAAAGCCTTTGACAGGGTCGAATGGCCTTACTTATTTAAGGTGCTTGAAATGTTTAACTTCAGCCCGAAATTTATATCCTGGATCAAATTGTTATATCATTCTCCTATGGCCTCAGTTCGTACTAACTCTTCAAATTCACCCTTTTTCCCCTCTTTTTTGAGGTACCAGACAAGGTTGTCCTCTTAGTCCTTTATTATTTGATATTGCATTAGAACCTCTTGCAATTGCTATTCGAGAATCTCCTAACATTATTGGTATAACTCGTGGTTTAATGTCTCAAAGTATCACTTTATGCTGATGACTTACTTTTATATATCTCTAATCCTCAAAAATCTATTCCTGCAGCTTTAGATTTATTAGTACAATTTAGTCTTTTTTCAGGTTACAAGTTAAATCTCAATAAGAGTGATTTTTTCCCGATTAATAAGCAAGTTCCCTTATATCAGAACCTGCGCTTAAATTGGTTAATCATTTTTCACATCTTGGGATTAAAATTACCTGTAAACATAAGGATTTAAGACTAATTTCCTACCCTTAGTTGACCACATTACACAACTTTCATTTAAATGGTCTCCACTTTATCTAACTTTGATTGATCATATTAATGCTGTTAAGATGTTTATTCTGCCAAAATTTTTATACATATTTCAGGCATTACCGATTTTTGTTCCAAAATCCCTTTTTGACAAAGTTGACTCTAAAATTTCATTTATTTGGGTAGAATACATCTACAGAAAGCTAAGAGAGATGGAGGTTTGGCATTACCTAATTTTAGATTCTATTATTGGGCAATTAATATTCCACACATGAAATTTTGGTTACTTGACCAAGATACACTATCCATTCCTAAATGGGTAGTATTGGAATTACAATCTGCTCAAGGTTATGCACTTGGCTCCATTTTAGGTTCTTCTCTTCATTTCGATTTGAAACACCATAAACAGGTTTGTAACCCGATAGTTAAGCATACCTTACGCATTCGGTTTCAATTCCAAAAATTTTTCAATCAATTTGGGCTAGCGATTCCTATTTTAGGCAACATATTCTTTCCCCCCTCTTCTACGGACCCTGCCTTTCAAATTTGGAAGACCAATGGTATATCTCAGTCTTTGGATTTATTTTTAGATGGCTCCCTTATGTCTTTTTAACAATTATCTAACAAATATTACTTACCAAGAATACATTTTTTTAAAAAAAAAGATATCTCCAAGTTAGAAATTTCCTAAGTATCATACTTTCTTCCTTTCCGGCATTACCCCCTACATATATTTTAGATACTATAATTAACCTTAACCCATGTCAGAAAGGTGTAACGGCTATTATTTATAATACTATCATGAAACTTAGGATAGCTCCATTCCATAAGATTAGGTCCAGTTGGGAAAAGGAATCGGGCTTTTGGCGGATGACTGGGCACATATTTTACAACTAGTCAATACTTCCTCTATGTTCCAAACATTCCCTAATTCAATTTAAAGTTGTTCATAGAGCACACGTCTAAAGATAAATTAGCTCATTTTTATTCTCATATTAACCCTCTTTGTGATAGATATCATGGGGAGATAGCTTCCTTAACTCATATGTTTTGGTCCTGTCCTACTTTGGAAACTTTTTGGAAAGACATTTTTAATATTATCTCAAAGGTATTGAATACAGATATTTCTCCCCATCCTATTACTGCTATCTTTGGATTACCTAAAACTTCCAGTAATCTTTCCCCTTCAGCCCATAGAATGATTGCATTTCTTACTTTAATGGTGAAAAGATGTATTTTACAACATTGGAAGGAGATTAATGCCCCAACTACGTTTTTTTTCTGGTTTTCTCAAACGATACTATGTTTAAATTTGGGAAAAATCAGAAGTAATCTTTATGATACTTCAGTTAAATTTGAACAGACCTGGAGATCTTTTATTCAATATTTTCATTTAATATAACTTTTTTTCCTCTTTGACCATATTTACATTCCCTTCTTGGTTTTTAACTGTTATTAATGGAGGTCGGGTTTGAGGACGTGATTGTTTAAGTTGTTTAAGTCTACTTGATACCGAGTTAGCCCATTGCTTTGCTTTTTAGCTTAGTTGCACGGTGGGTTTTTTTTGGGGAGTCTTTTTTTGAGATTTTCTTCTCCTTATTGATATATATGGAAAATTAGTATACTATTATATTACCTCGTTATTTTATAACGGCACTGTTTTTTTATGTATTAACATCTCTTGTAAATTTATATCACAACAGTGTATTAGTTTGTTTTACCTTTTGTGTACTAATTCAATAAAAAGATTTAAAAAGAAAGACACGATCTGCCCTTTACAAAGCCATGCTGACTGTCCCTGATGAGACCATGATTCACTAAATGCCCATAGATCTTATATCTAAGAATCTTTTCCAACAGCTTTCCCACCACAAACGTAAGGCTCACTGGTCTATAATTACCAGGACTATCCCTACCACCTTTTTTGAACAAGGGGACAACATTCACCTCCCTCCAATCCTCCAGTTCTATTCCCGTGGATGAGGACATAAATATCCTGGCCAGAGGCTCAGCAATCTCTTCCCTCGCCTCGTGGAGCAGCCTGGGGAATATTCCGTCAGGCCCTGGGGACTTATCCGCCCTAACGTGTTTTAACAACTCCAACACCTCCTCTCCCTTAATATCAACATGCTCCAGAACATCAACCTCACTCATACTGTCCTCACCATCAAGTTCCCTCTCATTGGTGAATACCGAAGAGAATTATTCATTGAGAACCTCACTCACTTCCACAGCCTCCAGGCACATCTTCCCACCTTTATCTCTAATCGGTCCTACCCTCACTCCTGTCATCCTTTTTTTCTTCACATAATTGAAGAATGCCTTGGGGTTTTCCTTTACCCTATTCACCAAGGCCTTCTCATGCCCCCCTTCTTGCTCTTCTCAGCCCCTTCTTAAGCTCCTTTCTTGCTTCCCAATAATCCTCAATAGACCCATCTGATCTTTGCTTCCTAAACCTCATGTATGCTGCCTTCTTCTACCTGACTAGATTTTACACCTTATTTGTCACCCATGGTTCCTTCACCCTACCATTCTTTATCTTCCTCACCAGGACAAATTTATCCCTAACCTCCTGCAAGAGATCTCTAAACATCGACCACATGTCCATAGCACATTTCCCTGCAAAAACATCCTCCCAATTCACACCTGCAATTTCTAGCCTTATAGCCTCATAATTTGCCCTTCCCCAATTAAAAATTTTCCTGTCCTCTCTGATTCTATCCTTTTCCATGATAATGCTAAAGGTCAGGGAGCAGAGGTCACTGTCCCCCAGATGCTCACCCACTGAGAGATCTGTGACCTGACCCGGTTCATTACCTAGTACTAGACCTAGTATGGCATTCCCCCTAGTCGGCCTGTCCACATACCGTGACAGGAATCCGTCCTGGACACACTTAACAAACTCTGCCCCATCTAAACCCTTGGAACTAATCAGGTGCCAATCAATATTAGGGAAGTTAAAGTCACCCATGATAACAACCCTGTTATTTTTGCACCTTTCCAAAATCTGCCTCCCAATCTGCTCCTCTGTATCTCTGCTGCTACCGGGGGGGGGGGGGGGCTATAGAATACCCCCAATAGAGTAACTGCTCCCTTCCTGTTCCTGACTTCCACCCATACTGACTCAAAAGAGGATCCTGCTACATTACCCCACCCTTTCTGTAGCTGTAATAGTATCCCTGACCAGTAATGCCACCCCTCCTCCCCTTTTTCTGCCCTCTCTATCCCTTTTAAAGCACTGAAATCCAGGAATATTGAGAATCCATTCCTGCTCTGGTGCCAGCCAAGTCTCTGTAATGGCCACTACATAATTCCATGCACATATCCAAGCTCTCAGTTCATCAGCTTTATTCCTGATGCTTCTTGCATTGAGGTACACACATTTCAGCCCTTCTACCTTACTGTCTTTACACCGTTTATTCTGCTTCTCTTTCCTCAAAGCCTCTCTATATGTTAGATCTGGCTTTACTCCATACACATAACCTCTGTCACATTTACTAATCAAGAACTTCTCAACCACTGCTTTAAATATACTTGCCTTCACAGCCTCCTGTGGCAATGAATTCTAGATTCACTACCCTCTGATCCCAGACATCCAAGAAGAAATATAGGTCAATTTTTGAAGGACAAATTTGCAGATTTCTGCAAAAGCTGCTCAAACTAAAACTCCTGGAGACCAGATCGATATCAATGGTAACCACTTGCTTATGCAAACTTCATTTATCCAATTGTTTTAAAAGGTCTGTAATACTTCTATACTTTCTTCATTAATAATTTAAGCTTAATGATTCTCTGCAAAGGGAATTTATCCCTGGCATCTAACCCAACTATGAAACAGGTGACAATGGACACAATCTCTTTCACCAATTACAATATCCAGAAAAAAAAATTCACAAGATCAGTGGAAATGCAACTCATTTGCTTAGTACCTACCCATGAATGCAAAAAATTTAGATAGCACCTTATCATGAGCACGAGGCTAGAATGGTATTGACCCAATTACTTATTTTGCCTTAAGGGCTTATACGTACATTAATGAATATTGGTACAGGATTTTTAAAGCACTTCAATCACTGATATTATACTAGATGAACAATGAACCACAAAAGCAGAAACTGTCAATAAAGAATTACTATTCCTGCTTACATAACCTGCTTGTCATTTGCCTTCGAAGCAGAACTTTCCCCATTTCCAATAGGATTCTATCAATTGCTAATTCAAATAGGAAACAAGTTCAAGCATATACGTACTTACCACATTAAATATAACTGCACTGTTTATGAAATTGGTACAAAATATTTGAACCAAGCTTTATAAAATACGAAATTCAAATGAATAAAATGATTCCCTTGATGAATACTTGAAGGCATCCATTAGTCTTGTGAGACCATGGATCTATGCCTGGAAAGTCTTCACTCTCCAGGGCAAGGTTGTATGGAAGACCGGCAGTTGCCCATGCTGCAAGTCTCCCCTCTCCACGACACCGATAGTAAGGGCAAGGGCCGATATAGCTTGGCACTGTGTGGTTAAGTGCCTTGCTTAAGGACACAACATGCTGCCTTGGCTGGGGCTCGAACTCACGACCTGCAGGTTGCTAGCCGAATACCTTAACCACTTGGCCACGTGCCCAAACATGAATACTTACTCAGTGGTATTCATTTATCATCACATTGCTCAAATATTTAATTGAAGAAACATTTTGACAATAAAGAAAACATAGCTGGAAAACAGCTTGATATCAGACTGCAATGGGAAAAATTTTGTCAGTAGGTTCACCAAGTGGGCAAATAAATATTGCAAAAAAAACCTTTCCATATGAGAGAAACAAAGGTAATAATTTGCTTCATAACATCCCAAATAGTTAAGTAAACTTTAAGCAAAAGGTACTGAATTGCAATCCTCTGTTAGTTTTACATTGTTAATGCTAATCCTTTTGGTAAACCAGTTAACTTCGGAGTGAGAAGGTCAACTGAAATTAGTACAAGTGTACATATGACAAATTCATTCAACCATGCAGTACTAGACTTCTCAATACAATTTCTAAAAAATTGAATTCACTAGAAATGATGGTTTAAAGTAGAAGAAATTAACAAATTGCATCTCTTCTTCAAATTACCCAGAAAGGTGCCATGGAAATTTTGACGAAAAAAAGTCAATCTAGCAAACTATCTGCAGGGAAAATAAAGTATAGAATAAAGAACACTGATTACACGTTTCTTCGTACTCTTTAATTTCATATTTTCAATCAAAATAAGACAATAACAGATTCAGCTTTAAAATGTTTTAAATTCCTCCAATTTATATTATAGCGTTGTGCTGACAGGGACTGCGAATAAAAATATACATTATCATAGATTCTTCACCAGCCTATAAAAAGGACTTTATGACTGTTACTGCCTAATTTTATTATGCAAAGACCAGGCAACACCTTTTCTTCCAATTTAATGAAGTGTACAGTACATGATACATGCAAAACTGCATGAACAGTTATATCCTTTAAAATGGCCACTCTCCATAAGCACTGTCTTAGCAAGACAAACCGATTCTGTACACAGTCAGAGGATAAGCTTATGAGCCAAATCTTCCATCATCAAATACACGATTCTTCACTGGAAGACTTTTCAGTGACGTTTAAAAAAAACACAACTGGACTTATTCCTTCTGAGAATAAGCTTCTGGAAAAATAAAAGGACTTAAAATGAAATCTCTCCAACATGGGACAACCACTTAACAAGTTAAATTACCTTCTTGCTTTGGTTTCCTCGTTAGAACACCATTACTATAATGAGCTGGTTTGTTACTTTAACAAATATATTTGTAAAGTTGTGTAAGTCACAAACAACAATTTAGGATCTACCTAAAATGAGTGTAATGACAATAGGAAAAGTAAATGAACATGTAAAAAATAAAACAAAATGACTTTTTTTTAAAAAGCTAACAAAGAAAAAAGGTAATTTATAGTTAGTCAAGTTACAGTAAGTGTTGTCTTGTCTGCTTTTTTGTAAAGTCTATTCTCTTCTCAAAGTGGAAATGTCAGCTCACTGTAGATTCTCCCTGGAGAACATGTGGACTACTCCCTCCCCATCACAGGAAAAAAAAAATTCCCCATCCCTCCCCGATCAGGCTCTGCAAAGGACTATCCAAGCCACTCAGGACGACAAAGCAGTTTCCTTCTGTGTTTGCTGTGCTTGTGAACGTTGTTGCATTAACTTCTGATTTTCCAAATCTCTAAAATGTTTCTCAACCTAAAAGAAAGGAAGAGATGAACAAAAATGAGCAAAACACTATGTCTTCCTTTCTTTTTTTTAAATATAGTCTGATAGCTTCACTATACTAATAGAAGCCTTCCCCCCCCCCCCTCCATTTATCTTGCACACAAAGTTACAAATGACAAAGCTGAACATTTATGGAGTAAAAATGAATTTGATTATTTAGGGCAACCTAGTAGATCTGGTGCACAGGTCCAAGTAACCAAACTACTGTTAGAATATTGGCTAATAAATCAGCTCCATTCAAAATGACATTTTCTGCTCCCTCCTACCCCCCAGCCAATTTCTCTTAACCTCTGCAGCAATAGGTACTATTTTATTCCTTCCCAAATACACAATGATTTACTAATAGTTTGATGTTTTACTAGATATATACCAGGGTTTAAAAAGTTAAATTACGAAGTTTGTTAAGACTGAATTCCATGGAGTTGATGACAAAGATAATTTCTTTAAAACTATCAAAAGGATTCTTTAGAGAGCAATTAAAATTTTGTTTACAGTGGTAGAAGGAGACTGAACAAAGTGGCACTAATTCAAAATTAGAGAGGGGCCTTTCAGAGTGAAACATACAAAAGCAGTGGAAGGGCATTATCCATAAACTTTACAATCCATCATACTTTCTTCAGACAAGCCGTAGATGCTGAGTTAACTAAGATTTTCAACCCCCAAAAGGTTTTGAGGGAAATGAAACTGGTTAATTATGTAGAGATTAGTCCATAATTAACCACTCAATGAAATTAGTTCAGGACTGAAAGTTCAATGTTTGCGTATCTGCCAGCTTTAAAAGACTATTTTTACTTGACAAGCATAATGCATAATAGAGCACATTCAAGAATAAAACAGCCTTAATACATTGGAGGTCAAATGAAAGAGGAAAGTATACAGTAATGGTAGAACACTCAAGGGCATTAATCGAGAAAGGGATATTGCAGTCAGCACAAGCACATAGCTGCCCAAAATTGACAACACAAGTAGATAGGATGGTAAAGGTGGCAGATGGGCTTACTCCAGTCCTGTTCTACAAAAATATTTACCCAGAACTTTAGTGAAAACATGAACATTATACAATAATCTCAACTGGAATTTGAAGTCAGTTTATTTAATTACAAAATTAAAATTAAGATGAGAATAATTTTGAGAGATATTCTGTTCTAATAACGTCAAACACTTGACTAACACTGTACTTTGAAAGTAAATGAGTGTCACAGCCACTATGGAAAAGGCACATGCAGAATCTGAATGGCCTTGTTTCTAATTCAACACTTGCATGACACTGACCCATGCACCCCCATTTAAAATACATCTGGAATATAATAAATGCTTAACTTTAAAGTACTGTTTTCCAAACACAGAACCATTGTTTTGTATTTAGTAAAGGAGTACATCGCCTGTTTATGACATACTGCATCATCTGTCACTGCCTAAACTTTAGTAACTGCTTCTCCTCCTCTGCCATCAGATTTCTGAACAGTCCATGACTAACTCACTATTCTTAGGAAATATTTGTTTCATCATTGTCTATAAAGCAATGCTCCCATTTTCTTTAACCTTACCCACCAATCAATTCCATGACACACCCTGAATGAATAACTGACTCTAAAAATTCATGCTCAAGTGCCTAGCCACTCTACAGCTAATTAAAGATTCCAATACCTTCCCCACAATGCATGCCCAACCAACAGATTCCCAGAAAATGGTCGTATTCTAATATGAAAAACAAAGCTTTTCAAAGAAGTCTGTTCTTCCTGTGCTTTTGGGAAACATTGTCCTGGAACACCACCTCACCAAATCACATAAAAATTAGCGGAGTCTTTAATATTTCACAACACCAATCCACCCCACCCCCCATGCAGTTCTCCTTTGCCCCCTACCAATTACTTACTTTTTTAAAAAATCACATGATTTACCTCCACTTTTCCTTGCATTTGTAGGGTTATTTTCTTTTGGTGTGATACTACATGTTATCCTATTTGTTGGGCACAGCTGCTTAATTGGCCAAATGGAATTTGTCTTATTGGTATTATAACTAACTGATTAATTGCCGTCTTTGAACTGTGAAGCCTAGTTTACTATGGCTAATATATTTTTCATCTCTTCTGCTTCTTTTGCTGATTCAAATGCAATCATACTATCATAATTCAAAAGATCTTCCCGGTTGAATAAATGATATTATTAATCTACTAATACTCCTGCATTGTTAGTTCTTATCATAGGGACAACATAGATCAAAACGGTTCCTGTGTCGGCCGTAAATATTTATTAATGCCAGCTTTAAGTATACTCAGCAACCAAGTATCCACACTCAAAAGGTAGAAAGTGTTAAGTGTTCCAGAATACTGCCCAGAATATATTCTGATTATAAAATGTCTTCAACAGTTAAGCTGCTTAGCTTCCATCAGTCTCTGAAAGTTTAAATACAATTTCTGATACAAGATTTCATGATCTCCATATCTATACTTCCCTGCATGTATCATGACTACCTGGAGGACTTTCGGGAATTTCAAAGTCTTGCATTCAAGGTTCTTCTTAGTTCTGTCTAGTGTGCTTTGAAGCTTGCCCTCCCTCTTATTATTTAATCCAGTATTTAACATAACAAAAAATAAACTACTCAATACATGGAATATCAACTTGTCACCATCTAAATTCCTACAAATGTGTACAATTATAATGGGTCTGTCTAGTATTTTTTAAGATGCAAGGTACACTAGCAGCACAAAAACAAATGATAGGTGGAGATTGACATTTGGATTTTAACCAAACTGCATTCTATTTCACCTACTACTTCATAACAAAAGTTAATTAAAAATTAAGTACCTACCAGATTTAATTACCTGACAAAATTGTCAGTTCAACAGAACTTTAAACATGTTATAAGCAACCCCAACATTATCAAAATTTAAGATGTTTATTAAATATCTTATGAACACATACTTATAACAGTTATAAAAACCAGCATGTACTAACAAAATCCTTTGGTTAGATGGTGCCCATTCCATCATGAGCTCTCATTTCTCTTTTTACTCAAAGCAATTCCCAAGCACAAATGCTAGTTTAAGACACAGAATGGCAATGCCCAACTCTCACAGCTCTACAAATTATACTTAAATTGGTTACTTTTAAAACAGCCAAATAAAATATACTGCAAAAGACAACATACTGTGCAATCATAAGCAGCTTAGAAGATGGGTATGAGAATTATGAGAAATGCCGATTTCAGCATTGAGTAGTGGAAGTGGACAAACTCTTTAAATGTACAGCCTTCTTAGTCTAAATATAAATTAATGAACTAAAGTTCAGATCAGGCCTTCGTGCAAGGGCAATTCAGGTTGGAAATTTGATTCCGTTATTGGTACTAATACATGCTGTCCTTCAATATTAACTATTTTAGATTTGACTATAAAGCACAACTATGGGAAGCTTAGCACATCAGAATAACTCAAGGTTAAAACAAAAGCAGCTAACAATCAAGTATTTTCAGAAATGTAATAAAATAACATTTTCAGGGAAGTTTGATGATTTGCAAAACAAAATCAATTTTGAAGAATTCAAAAAGAAACTGCTGGAAAAACTTGGTAACAGATGCTCACCCTCACTCTTCTCCTCTGTCACTCGCATGTATCTTGTTTTGGGCAAATTGTAACATAGAACAGTACATAACAAGTAGTCCCGTCAACACATGATGCCAAATCAAACTAATCTATTTGCATGCACGTGACCCATATTCATTCATTCATTCTCTACACACTTATGAGCTTGTCTTATCTGCCAGTGTGCATACTTTCATTACCTTCCCAATTGTTTCTCCAACTGCTGGCAGCACAAAAAATAATGCAATCATTCCAACACTATGGATACAGCGTGGTAAGAAACCACTTGCAAAAATTTAAAGCACTGAAATATAAAGAATGAGCATGTGCTCAAACAGGTTTCATCTATTTTTTTTTGGAGGATGGAAGATGTTAAAGGTTAAATAAAAATTCTCCAAGCTCTGACTCCACTGACAGAAGAAATTCGCAATGCTTTCACTCTATTGGCAATTTCAGATCACTGAATTTAATTAGCCATAGAGAACTATTTGCTCACAAAAATGCCACAAAATTTGCCTGGGTATAAAAAGTGTCTACCAACGATCAAAGAATATCATGAGTGAGACCTTAAACAGGGAGAGAGAAAATGTACGTGTACTTACTATTTTACGTACGTGACTTAATGCGCTTCCTTCTTTGCCTCTACAGTTCTCAACTTGGTAAGGTGGTACAATTACAACTTCGTCCATGACAATTATGCTCTTCTCTTGCCATTTACATTCCTTGATGCTAAAAAAGTATACATTACATAAGAATGCTGGTTGACCAGACAATTAAATGGATTTCCGATCCATTTACCATTAAAATTATTTCAAACTTTGTTATCAACTAAAAGCTGTTGTAACTTCCAATCAAAGCACAATAGCTTTTGCACTCACATATGTCTGCAAATCAAATTAACAAGCTTGAAGGGCACCAACTGGGAATACAAACATCCTTAGTGTTAGTCACCATCACCAATACAAAACCCTGGCTCAAGACAACAAAATAAATTTTTTAATTCAAAGGGAAAATAGGATGTATGCTTGGAAAATTCCTGGCAGTTATAATAGAGCAACTTTATTCTCCTCTGTAACTGAGTATTTAGAAGCTCCGTGCAATCTTGCCCAATTGGCCATTATCTATGCAAGACAGCAGACAAAAATCATTACTTCAAAAGCGATTGGCTAATGCCTGTCTTTACTTACTGTTGTGCAGGCAAATATAACAGGCAATTTGCACACTGTAAATAAATAGATAAAATAATGCAGTGTTGATTAAGAAATATTGGCTATAATGCTAGCAGTACAGCCTGCATTTCTTCAGAAAGCAACATGCTTTTCAAATCCATTTACTTGAAAGGGACAATGACACTCACTTGGTGCTACACTGAGCTACCAATTTAAGATTACATGTTTATGTTCCTGAAGTGTGCAACAATAACTTTGCAAGCTTTTACACTGATCTTCTCCATTTTTGGCTCATTCTTCCTTGTCCTGATGAGCAGAAGCAGAGCATTGGCAAAATGGAAATTCAGGGCCTAGTTCAATCATTAGACAAGAGCAATGATTGCGTGACAGTGATAATATTGGAATACCTGACTAATGCTCTGCCAGGGAAAGCCTGTTCCTCTCATGCAGATCTATTGAAAATCTTAACCCCACAGTAAAATTCCTGGCATAAATATTGAACATCATATGATCTTTGCATTTCCAGAAATAATGCAAAACTTTAACACCACTCTAAACCTGTGTTAAGTGAACTATAATGAGGAACACGTGGAAAAAGAAAAAGTTAATGTATTGAGATAAAAAATGTTGAAAAAAATAATTTAAGCTTAGAGGAAGCTTATTCACCCAAGACACTGTTCAACCATGAAACTGTAGTACTATAACCATTTTGTCACCAGATATGGAAAACTAATTCCAAAATTTTCTTCTTTCTCCAATATCTTTCAAAGTGGCCATTTTCAAAATATTCACACATTTCCTTTCAGTAGATTAACTCCAAATTATCTTAAGGTTAAAACAGATAACTTGCAGCAGCAGTCAGTTTTACCTTGTTTAACAGTAGGGTTTTTTTTAAAAAGCAAATTCCTATCATCCCAGCTACACTATTTAACAATGACCAGTTAGATGGGATGGGGCGTATATAAGCTCTGGAATGGCGTGTTCTAGTTTAAAAAGTGAAATTGTGTAGCGATCCACTAAAAAGAAATAGATGCAAAAGTAAATTTGAATACCAGGGCATCTTACTTAACAGTTTATACAACCAACAACTCATGTAATCCATAAATCATATCTCTTAAGAGCTAAAATTTCAACATCACAAGATTGTGACAGAAAAGGTGAAAAAGAATAGACAGCATTCTGATCTCAATTGTTATCCAGCAACAACTGCCTGACATGCGCATGGATGTCACCAATGTACATAATCAAAATTAGCTTCAAGTTCAGAAAGAAAAGCCACTTGGACAGTTACTGAAGAACAAGTGTTGTTCAAAAGGTGTACAATTTCAGAAAGACATTGGAACTGAAAGAAGATGGAAAGTGGAATGGAGTGCAGCTAGGAGGAACATGGGTAGGGAGCGGAAGACAAAAATGGCATGGATAAAACAATTAGATGTTCTTTATTAAAAAATGTACATTTTGTGAAAAAATTGCATCTTGCTGGAGAGAAAAGTGGTTGATATTATTGCATCCTTGTAATAACGGAACTAATCGAACATTCTTGTTATAATCAATCCTCAGGCTGAATTTAAACAGAACAGATATTATGCAATAATGGCTTAATTCAATTCCACTGATAGAAAAATGTTTTGCATTATCCAAGGCAGAATTATACAATAAATATAATTAAGAATTTATGTAATTACATAATTTATATAATATTCTGGCAGTTAAGCAAGCAACTGAACAGAATTTATATTGATTTTACATTATGCCTCAAGTAAATATTATCAACTGATTGAGATAATCAATGAATGCCATGATTGCATAGTGTGTTTAAATTATTTAAAATCAATATTGGTTCAACTGGATCAGTACCCAGAAATTTATTCCTGCTTGGAAGCACTAAATCTACTTTACAGTCATGGCAATGCACCATACACCACTTCCAGAATGCACTATGTTAAATTCAATATAATGAATTTGGGAGGCAGTAACAAGCTCTGACATGACTATATAGTAAGCACTACAGAACAGGGATGAATCTTTAAGTATATATTGCTTTGACTTTTTACTTGAACAGATTCTCAAAATGTTTTCAAATTAAATCAACTGCTGTATCATACCACAACCTTTTTTTTAATTCATTGAACTAGAAAATTTCTCTATTTTTGATGAAATAAGCCATTTAGAAAAAAAAATGAACTTACGTCTTATGGATAGTCTGAAAAAGCTGCTGGCCTTCTGGAGAGACTCCGGCACTAATTGCATAAGCTTGGCTTAATTTCTCTTCCTTCTCTGTCCGTGCTCGATTGGCAAGCTAGTAATAAAACAACAGCTTAATCATCAGACACTGCCATCCTGAAGCAAGCAGCTGAAACAATTCAAATGGTTACCAAAACTGTTAGCACCAAGTTTTTAAATGGCAATTTAAAGCTAGCAAACAGATCTGCTGCAGTCATCGTATCAAAAGAAACATTTAATCATTCCTCCAATTAACATCAAAGTGTACAGTTCATTAAAAAAATCTTAGGCAGCAATTTTACAAGTTTGGAAGACAAAACTGGCAATATGGGTAGGCAATGGATATGGCATATATGGATGTTAGTAAAGCACTTGACAAGGTCCTTCATGGCAGACTGACCCAAAATATCAAAAAACATGGGAACCACAGTGACTCGATAGACTGGATTCAAACCTCTATGACCAGCAGTGTTCTGCAGTGATCAGTACTGGGACCTATTGTTTGTGCTTAGACATATGTAAATAACTGACAAAACAAGTGTTGGGTGGGAGGGGGGGGGGGAGAGAAAAGAGGAGAAGAAGAATTAGCTTGCAGACAACACAAAGGGAGAGCTGTGGATAATGAGAAAACTATTGCATCAGGAGGATGCAATAGAAAAGGCACCTCAAAATTAAAGTAGGAATTGATCTGAATAGTATTTGATCCACAAAGAAAACATTGCTTAAGATTTAATCTGTGCTTGCAAAAGTTTTGTCTATGGACTTGCAGTTAGGGAATTCAATTCTGCATATCATTCACTCACTTGCTCCACTGACAAAAACATGCAAAAGTCATGCAAATCTGAAGCCAGAACCTGGCTGCAGATTGGTTTTACAAGTTAGAGGTATCAAGGGCTGCGTTAGTTTAGGGCAGTGGAATCAGATACTGCAAACCATCAGGAAAGGGTAATGATCGGAAGGTCATCAAGATATTAACGAGCCTGAAAGAAAGTCAGGAAAATAAATTTATGGGGAACTAACTTAAGTGGTTCCCAATATCAACCTGGGACTTCCCAAACATCACCCCAATTTGGCAGAATTTATAGCACATTGAAATAAAATGGAAAGAACATCATGGGCTATACTTTTAAGCAACTGAAAATCCCAAATGTGAATTTAATTTCATTGCAACACACATCAAAGTTGCTGGTGAAAGCAGCAGGCCAGGCAGCATCTCTAGGAAGAGGTACAGTCGATGTTTCATAGAAACCATAGAAACTACGGCAGAAACAGGCCTTTTGGCCCTTCTTGGCTGTGCCGAACCATTTTCTGCCTAGTCCCACTGACCTGCACACGGATCATATCCCTCCATACACCTCCCATCCATGTATCTGTCCAATTTATTCTTAAATGTTAAAAAAGAACCCGCATTTACCACCTCGTCTGGCAGCTCATTCCATACTCCCACCACTCTGTGTGAAGCCCCCCCTAATGTTCCCTTTAAACTTTTCCGCCCTCACCCTAAACCCATGTCCTCTGGTTTTTTTCTCCCCTTGCCTCAGTGGAAAAAGCCTGCTTGCATTCACAAGGGTTTCAGGCCAAGACCCTTCGTCATTTCATTGGTCATTTCTGTGTACATTTGTGATAATCTGCAAACATTGTGAACCCCAGACTCAAGTCTGGTCAGAGAAACAACTGCCTCACGATCTGAAAGGCAAAGACTGATTTTCATTTTTTTTTAAAAATACAACTTCAACTGTACACTGCACCCAAATTAAGAACCACACAATCCAATTTCTAGACAGATACAAGACCATAAGATATCAGAGAAGTAGACCATTCAGCCCACCGAGTCTGCTCCGCCATTCAATTGTTCCAGTCATACCCACTCCCCTGCCTTCTCCCCATTCCCTTTGATGCCCTGGCTAATCAAGAACCTATCTATCTCTGCCTTAAATGCACCCAATGACCTGGCCTCCACAGCTGCTTGCAGCAACAAATTCCACAGATTTACCACCCTCTGACTAAAGGAATTTCTCTGCATCTCTGTTCTAAATGGACGTCCTTCAATCCTGAAGTCGTGCCCTCTTGTCCTGGATTCCCCTACCATGGGAAATAACTTTGCCATATGTAATCTGCTCAGGACTTTTAAGATTTGGAATGTTTCTAAGATACCCCTTCATTTGCCTGAACACCAGGGAATACAACCCAAGAGCTGCCAGACATTCATCATACAGTAACCCTTTCATTCCTGGAATTATTCTCGTGAATCTTCTCTGAACCCTCTCCAATGTCAGAAAACCTTTCTAAAATAAGGAACACAAAACTGCACACAATACTCCAAGTGTGGTCTCGCGAGTGCCTGAAAGAACCTCAACATCAAATCCCTGCTCTTATACTCTATGCCTCTAGAAGTGAATGCCCAACATTGCATTTACCTTCTTCACCACCGACTCAACTTACAATAAGAGCTATATTCTGAAGAGAGACAAGCCCAAGAATACAGATTAATCTGAATTAATGTTTTTGAAATGGGTAGCAAGCATCACTAACAACTGTTTTTGGAAAAAAGCCCCAACATGCAAGAATAACTATTATATCCACTGCAATGCAGCAAGCAAGGGAGATTGAAGAAATTGGGCACAAAGATGCAGGAATTTAATGTAATTAGTTTATATAATCGAAAATAGTTTGCATCCAGCAAGGGGCACACACAATTGATGCAATTTCAATAAGTAGCTTAAATGCTTATTCCAAAGGCTTCTAGAAGCACACCTCAGAATGTGAAAAAGCATTTCCATAGAGGACAAATGGAATGCGAAGTTTTAGGATATGCTTTTCAAAACTGATGGGTATTTAAACAGTGTGCGAAAAGATGGTCTTGGTGAATCTACATTTAATGAAATGAAAAAGATATTACTATTTCCTGCCAAGAGGAAACACACATCTGCAAAGTCACAAATTCAATCCTAAGCAAATGCTAACTAGATTGCCACTGAGGCAGCTATAAACAACAGTGACTCTTCAATATGAAACAGTTTTGCTCTTCCCATCCCACTGTGCCCGATGTAAATTACATGCACATAGATAGCACAATTAAGTTACATTCCAATGCCAACTGTATAAAAATATCCTGTTGACACATTACCAGAAGGAAAATATTGACTAATTACAAAGCTATCCAGGGATGATCTCTCAGATCTGTCACCTTCAGGAAGAAATACTTTTTCTGCAAACAGCATAAAGTAGCCTATATCTAGTACCTAGCACTTTTGACAGTGTACTTCCACAAAACAACATGCAAGCTATTTCCATTATGCCTAATTTGGTTCGTTGTGAGGCATAATTGGCTATGTGAATTGTCAGGCAAAAATCCTTTCAAGTTGAGAGGGAAAAGAGCTAGTAGCATCTAGTCTCCTCCAAAAATAATACCTAGCAGCTAAAACCAAAATGCACTGGAACTTCCAGAGGATGCATTCCAACGATCTAAGAACCATTGACTTCACTTGTACATTTCAGAAAAAGGAAATTACATTTCATGCAAATTTTGACAAAGATTACTGAGAGCACATTAAAAGAGGAAGAAGGGAAGACATACCAGGGTGGGGTGGAGAGAAATCAAGATTCTCAAAAGTAGAACCAAGCCAGCAAGCAACTAATAACATAGCAATCAGGTAGAAGTTGAGCGCAAGAGAGAAGAGAGTAGGATAAAAAACATCTATAAGACTACATTTAACTTCTTAATCAAGCAGCGGTAAGAGAAACTCAGATCTGGCTTTGATTTACACTCATAGTAGGCTTGACTGAGGTGACAACGGTCAAGGATAAATTTTCCAAGGCTCCTGACATCTAGAAAGGGCTAAAATTAGAAAACAAGCCCCAATAAGTAAATACATGTGAACCCTTCGCAATTACCTAGTTTTCTGCATTAATTACTCAAAATGTGGACTGATCTTCAAATAAGTCACAATAATAGACAAACTGCCTAAACTAATACAAACAATTGTACTACTTCTCGTCAATACCGAGTACACCATTTAAACAATCACAGTCTAGGTTCAACAAAGTACGTGAACCTTTGGGGTAATGCCTTCTACAAAACCTATTGGAGTCAGGTGTTCCAATCAATGAGTTGAGATTGGAGGTGTGGGTTGTAGATGTGATCTGCCCTACATATTAAAAAAAAAGACAGTCAGGTTACTGACAGAGTCTGCTCTTCTCAAGATCTATTTACAGTCGGCCCTCCTTATCCGCAAGGGATTGGTTCCGGGACCCCTCGCGGATACCAAAAAACGCAGATGCTCAAGTCCCTTATTCAACCTGTCTCAGTGCGGTGGACATTAGGACCCAGCAGCGGAGCTCTGAAGCCGCAGGGTTTCTGTTCATGAAAATAATCACTATTTAAAATAAAGTGGCAATAATAAAGTGATCGGAAAGAGGTGAAACGCCATCGGTCATTGGAAAAGCATTAGGCTACAGTTGGTCAATGATCGGAACAATTTTAAAAGGATAAAGTGAGAAGGGCCCTGCCCCGATGAAAGCTACAATTATTACTAAGCAACACAGTGTTTTAATATTGGGTTTTGGGGTATTGTGTTTTTGATCCTCCGTATCAACCCGGCATGGCTGGAGAGCGCGCTTGGGAGCACTCTGCCACTGGATCGAACTTGGGAATTTCCGTTTCCGAACCCGGCGCTGTAACATACGTTTCTTAAGTGTTTTATATGCATAGAAAGGTAAAATATATACTATATACTAAGACAAACGTTTGACTGACGCTAAATAATACCGGAGGTACCTGTTCCGACTTACTAAGAGAACTTCCGTTTTTTTTCCGATCCCGATCCACAATGACATACGCACATCCTTCCGTATACCTTAAATCACCTCTAGATTACTTATAATACCTAATACAATGTAAATGCGATGTAAAATAGTTGTTACACTGCATTGTTTAGGGAATAATGACAAGAAAAAAAAAAGTCTGTACATGTTTGAACAAGTGGCAGGGAGATTAGCGGGGGCTACTGAGGTGACTTTAAACTAGAATGGTTGGGGGGTGGGAATCAAATTAAAGCGGCTAGGTGTGAGGAGGTTAGTTCACAACAGAGGGATGGGAACCAGTGCAGAGAGACAGAGGGGTGTAAAGTGAGCGTAGAAGCAAAAAGTACAAAGGGGAAAAGTAAAAGTGGCAGGCCGACAAATCCAGGGCAAGCATTAAAAAGGGCTAAGAGAGTTGTAAAAGAGTGCCTGAAGGCTTTATGTGTCAATGCAAGGAGCATTCGTAATAAGGTGGATGAATTGAAAGTGCAGATTGTTATTAATGATTATGATATAGTTGGGATCACAGAGACATGGCTCCAGGGTGACCAGGGATGGGAGCTCAACGTTCAGGGATATTCAATATTCAGGAGGGATAGACACGAAGGAAGGGGAGGTGGGGTGGCGTTGCTGGTTAAAAAAGAGATTAACGCAATAGAAAGGAAGGACATAAGCCGGGAAGATGTGGAATCGATATGGGTAGAGCTGCGTAACACTAAGGGGCAGAAGACGCTGGTGGGAGTTGTGTACAGGCCACCTAACAGTAGTAGTGAGGTCGGAGATGGTATTAAACAGGAAATTAGAAATGTGTGCAATAAAGGAACAGCAGTTATAATGGGTGACTTCAATCTACATGTAGACTGGGTGAACCAAATTGGTAAAGGTGCTGAGGAAGAGGATTTCTTGGAATGTATGCGGGATGGTTTTTTGAACCAACATGTCGAGGAACCGACTAGAGAGCAGGCTATTCTGGACTGGGTTTTGAGCAATGAGGAAGGGTTAATTAGCGATCTTGTCGTGAGAGGCCCCTTGGGTAAGAGTGACCATAATATGGTGGAATTCTTCATTAACATGGAGAGTGACGTAGTTAATTCAGAAACAAAGGTTCTGAACTTAAAGAGGGGTAACTTTGAAGGTATGAGACATGAATTAGCTAAGATAGACTGGCAAATGACACTTCAAGGATTGACGGTGGATATGCAATGGCAGGCATTTAAAGGTTGCATGGATGAACTACAACAATTGTTCATCCCAGTTTGGCAAAAGAATAAATCAAGGAAGGTAGTGCACCCGTGGCTGACAAGAGAAATTAGGGATAGTATCAATTCCAAAGAAGTAGCATACAAATTAGCCAGAGAAAGTGGCTCACCTGAGGACTGGGAGAAATTCAGAGTTCAGCAGAGGAGGACAAAGGGCTTAATTAGGAAGGGGAAAAAAGATTATGAGAGAAAACTGGCAGAGAACATAAAAACGGACTGTAAAAGCTTTTATAGATATGTAAAAAGGAAAAGACTGATAAAGACAAATGTAGGTCCCCTGCAAACAGAAACAGGTGAATTGATTATGGGGAGCAAGGACATGGCAGACCAATTGAATAATTACTTTGGTTCTGTCTTCACTAAGGAGGACATAAATAATCTTCCAGAAATAGTAAGGGACAGAGGGTCCAGTGAGATGGAGGAACTGAGCGAAATACATGTTAGTAGGGAAGTGGTGTTAGGTAAATTGAAGGGATTGAAGGCAGATAAATCCCCAGGGCCAGATGGTCTGCATCCCAGAGTGCTTAAGGAAGTGGCCCAAGAAATAGTGGATGCATTAGTGATAATTTTTCAAAACTCGTTAGATTCTGGACTAGTTCCTGAGGATTGGAGGGTGGCTAATGTAACCCCACTTTTTAAAAAAGGAGGGAGAGAGAAACCGGGGAATTATAGGCCGGTTAGCCTAACATCGGTGGTGGGGAAACTGCTGGAGTCAGTTATCAAGGATGTGATAACAGTACATTTGGAAAGCGGTGAAATGATCGGACAAAGTCAGCATGGATTTGTGAAAGGAAAATCATGTCTGACGAATCTCATAGAATTTTTTGAGGATGTAACTAGTAGAGTGGATAGGGGAGAACCAGTGGATGTGGTATATTTGGATTTTCAAAAGGCTTTTGACAAGGTCCCACATAGGAGATTAGTGTGCAAACTTAAAGCACACGGTATTAGGGGTAAGGTATTGGTGTGGGTGGAGAATTGGTTAGCAGACAGGAAGCAAAGAGTGGGAATAAACGGGACCTTTTCAGAATGGCAGGCGGTGACTAGTGGGGTACCGCAAGGCTCAGTGCTGGGACCCCAGTTGTTTACAATATATATTAATGACTTGGATGAGGGAATTAAATGCAGCATCTCCAAGTTTGCGGATGACACGAAGCTGGGTGGCAGTGTTAGCAGTGAGGAGGATGCTAAGAGGATGCAGGGTGACTTGGATAGGTTGGGTGAGTGGGCAAACTCATGGCAGATGCAATTTAATGTGGATAAATGTGAAGTTATCCACTTTGGTGGCAAAAATAGGAAAACAGATTATTATCTGAATGGTGGCCGATTAGGAAAAGGGGAGGTGCAACGAGACCTGGGTGTCATTATACACCAGTCATTGAAAGTGGGCATGCAGGTACAGCAGGCGGTGAAAAAGGCGAACGGTATGCTGGCATTTATAGCGAGAGGATTCGAGTACAGGAGCAGGGAGGTACTACTGCAGTTGTACAAGGCCTTGGTGAGACCACACCTGGAGTATTGTGTGCAGTTTTGGTCCCCTAATCTGAGGAAAGACATCTTTGCCATAGAGGGAGTACAAAGAAGGTTCACCAGATTGATTCCTGGGATGGCAGGTCTTTCATATGAAGAAAGACTGGATGAACTGGGCTTGTACTCGTTGGAATTTAGAAGATTGAGGGGGGATCTGATTGAAACGTATAAGATCCTAAAGGGATTGGACAGGCTAGATGCAGGAAGATTGTTCCCGATGTTGGGGAGGTCTAGAACGAGGGGTCACAGTTTGAGGATAGAGGGGAAGCCTTTTAGGACCGAGGTTAGGAAAAACTTCTTCACACAGAGAGTGGTGAATCTGTGGAATTCTCTGCCACAGCAAACTGTTGAGGCCAGTTCATTAGCTATGTTTAAAAGGAAGTTAGATATGGCCCTTGTGGCTACAGGGGTCAGGGGGTATGGAGGGAAGGCTGGGTTCTGAGTTGGATGATCAGCCATGATCATAATAAATGGCGGTGCAGGCTCGAAGGGCCGAATGGCCTACTCCTGCACCTATTTTCTATGTTTCTATGTTTCTAAGTGCTGGAAGAGCACTTCCGGGTTTCTCAATGCGGTTGGTTGAATTTGCACATGCAGAACTCGCGGATAAGGAGGGCCGACTGTATGTGCACCATATTTCTTGATTAAAACATCTTTCAGAAGGAACTCAGAACTGTAGAGATGTATGAAACTGAAAAAGGCTACAAAAGCATTTCTGAAGACCACAGTAAGAGAAGCAGTCTGTCTACAAATGGAGGAAATTCAGTACTATTTCTACTCTCCCTACGAGCGGGCATCCTGCAAAGATCACACCAAGAGCACAATGTGGAATGGTGATGGAGGTGATAAAGGACAAGGTTAACAGCAAAAGACCTGCAAAAATCTTTAGAACTTGCTAAAGTCTCCATTCGTGTACCCACTACGAGAAAGACACTGAATAAGAATGGTGTTCATGGAAGGACACCATGGAGGAAGCCACTGTTCTTAAAATAAATAAATTAATAAATCATCCTTGCACGTCTCAAGTTTGCAAAAGACCACCTGGATGTTCCACAATGCTTCTGGGAGAACATTTTGTGAACAGATGAGACAAAAGTTTAACCTTTTGGCAAAAATGCACACCACAGTTTTTGGAGGAAAAAAAAAGCACTGCACACCAACACCAAAACCACCACCTAACTGTGAAGCATGGTGGAAAGAACATCATGGTTTGGGGCTGCTTTGCTGCCTCAGGGCCTGGACAGCTTGCAATTGTTGAGGGAACAATGAATTCAAAATTGTATGAAGACATCTTACAGGAGAATGTCAGGGTAGTGGTCCATCACCTGAAGCTTAACAGAAGTTGGATGATACAGCAAGACAGTGATCAGAAGCACAAGAGTAAATCAACAATTGGTTTAAAAAGAAGAAAATTTGTGTTTTAGAATGACCAAGTCAGAAGTCCAGACCTTAATCCAATCGAGATGCTGTAGCATGACCTGAAGTGGAACTGAAACAGTTTTGTATGGAGGAATGGTCTAAGATTCTTCTTCACCATTGTGCAAGTCATTTCAGCAGCTACAGGAAATATTTGGTAGAAGTTATTGCTGCTAAAGGAGGCTCTGCTAGTTACTAAATACAAGGATTTACATACTTTTTCCCGCCTGGACTGTGAATGATTAAACAACATGTTCAATAAAGACACGAAAAGTACAACTGTTCGCACATTATTAGTTTAGGCAGATTGTGTTTGTCTATTATTGTTACTTAGATGAAGATCAGACCACATTTTATGAGTAATTAATGTAGGAAACCAGTTAATTGCAAAGGGTTCACAAATTTTTTCTTGCAACTGTATATCTTATTTAGTGTTTGCCATTGCCCATCTACTTTCAACTTTTTAAAATAAATTGCTGAATTCATACCACATACTTTCATAGCTTCTTTTAGTTAACCTCAGAAGCAACATGATTTTGACCCTTCGAGTTTTATTTCTATACTTACTATAATCCTTAAGCTTCCTGCTATTAGGTTAACAGTGTCTCACTTTAACTAATTTGATTAAATCCAGAACACCCCAAGAGTGTGAACAGCCCCCATTTGTTATTTAGTTCAACACATCCAACTTTATTTGATAATCCTTCAACATATACAGTCGGCCTTCCTTATCCGCGAGTTCAACCAACCGCGAGTCGGGAAAACTCAGAAGTTCTCTCTCCAGCACTCGTTGTTCAAGCATTGTTCACCTCGTGTCTCGCTCATTCACTACTTTGTTTCTGTGGAAAAAAATGGCTCCTAAAAAGCAAACGACGTGGTCAAAGCAATTCCTCAAAGGCTAAGAGGGAGCGTAAAGTGCTATCTCTCGCCAAGAAATTAGAAATATTAGATCTTTTGAAAAGTGGCATGTTGCATTCCGAAGTGAGCCGTAAGGTCGGTAAGAACAAATCGAGCATTCGTACAATAAAGCAGAAAGAAGCTGAAATTCATGGAAGTGCTAGTGCTAGGGATAGCTGGCTGGCTACGTAAAGCGCTACAGCCTCAAGAACTGAAAGATCACGGGAGAATCGGCATCTGCGTTCCCAGAAGAGCTACGATGGTTGTGTCTGTACTGAATATGTACAAACTTTTTTTCTTGTCAGTATTCCCTAAACAATACAGTATAACAACTATTTTCATAGCATTTACATTTTATTAGGTATTATAAGTCAACGGAACAGAAACACAGAGTGGCGGGTCCTGTGCTGTCCTGGGTCCTAAAATCCACCCACACTGAGACAGGTTAAATAAGGGACTTGAACATCCACGTTTTTTTGGTATCCGCGTGGGATCTTGGAACCAATCCCTTGCGGATAAGGAGGGCCGACTGTACATGACTTTAACTGAGTAAGGAAACAAGGAGGAAAAGGTTACTTGAAGGACCGCAAATTGTTTGAAATGCCTACACCAAGATTGGGAATGCTTAGTCATTTAGTATATTCAAACTGAAATAAAAGTTTTTTTTTAATGCATTTTCTGTCTTTATTACAAAGATTGTGTTCAGGCTCTCAAATTACAAAAGGAAAAAGGTTGCCTTAAATAATGGTTAAATTGCACTTGGCAGGAAACCACAATGCATAACAGGATTGTGGTGTTGTAGTTTACGGGATAATAAAATACCTTCCCTTGTATTTGCACCATCCAGTTTTCTTTAAAAAAAAATAAAACAGACAAATAAAACAAAATCACAAAGATTCACAAGTTGTGTTGTAATAGCAGACTTGCATGGAACTAGATTGCAGCTGAAATGTTTGCACTGGCTGTGTATGGGTGCAGTGTCTGGCGATCAATACCAAAGTTTATTATTCTGCCCCAACAAAAGCCTCTTCAAAAATAAATACAAGTTATTTTGATATTAAAGGATTTGGTGGACTGAGCAAGAAAGAGGACCTGATGCATGATAAACTATCATCTTTGTCACATGACCAGATCAAAGTAATTTGGCTTAATCCTTTTTCCACTGTGTCTATTTTTCAATCATTTACAATTGGAATTGTCTTTACCAGCTGAAGTTTTCCATAATTTTCACAAACAAATATCTATACAAGTCTGCAGAGACTTACAATAACCATGATCCATTTTTTGTTCCAGTGAAAGGGGGAAAGTATTACATTCTCAGAAATCTGAAAATGCTGCAAACAATGTAAAAGCTGCATTACCACAAGCATGTTGCATGTTCTATTGGTACATTAAGATCATGATTATACTAGAGGGCACAGCCTCAGATGAAAGGGGCATCAATTTGGAAAAGATGAGAAGGAATCTCCTTAGCCAGAGGTTGGTGAATCTGTGGAATTCATTGCCATGGACTGCAGTGGAGGCCAGGTCATTGGGTATATTTAAAGCAGAGGTTGATAGGTTTGTGATTAGTCAGTGCATCAAAGGTTACAGTGAGAAGGCAGGAAAATGGGATTGAGAGGTATAATAAATCAGCCATAATAGAATGACAGAGCAAACTCGATAGGTCAAATGGCTTTGTTCTGTTCCCATGTCTTATGGTCTAACATTTAAATCAATTCAACAACTCACTATCAAACTTTGTTATACTATAAAACTTCATAGAGAAGCTCTTAAGATTAATCAAACAATAGTTATACCACTCTACAACTAAAACATCTCAGGAGCTCCTGCATTGAAAATTACATTCTCAAATAATTTGAGGGAATTAATATCTTTGTAGTTTAAACATTGAGTCATGTAACAATGTTAGTACTCAAAAGAAATACAAGAATGCAGTATGTAATCTGCAGGACAAAAATTTCCAAATTCACCTTGGGTGGAGAAAAGGGTAAATAATTTGCTTTGATGCAGAAAGTATACTGTAGCAATGCAATACTCTGAAGCTGATGAAGACCGGAAATATAGTAAAAGTGGGACTCACACCACTTCCTTCTCTCAAAGGAAAATTATAAACATAGATCACAGTTCAAATTAAATGTCAAGTAATCAATGTCATGATAATCATTTGAAACTAAAATAATTGTTAAAATTGTTAACTTTTCCAAACATTCTATAAATTTGTACTTTAAAAAAAACACACACACAATATTGACAATTGCAATTTGGACTGAAATTCAGAAAACTTTAATTATGGCACAATTTCTAGTAGTTCCATTTATCCAGAAGATGGGTGACCTATAAAGACTGGGACAGCCTAACTCAATTCTAGATCTGTGCTAAATTAGAATTTCTCAACAGAACTGACCCCAAGGGCTTCAACTTTAGATAACTAACATTGCTGCAAATAAACAAATTACTAAATTGTACTGACAACTAAATAATCAGCATTTATGGGACCATCATGTAAATTGTAAGGATATCTGGCAATTTCCTAGTTTAGCTTAAATTTATAACAATGGGCAATCAGAGATCCAAAACACAAGACATAGCTCACCCAGTTTCACCGATTGAGTATATAAGGCATCGACTCATGGTAGATTGTTGTTTTGAGCAGCAGCTAATCAGCGGTCACGATTGGCAACAAATTAAAATACGACAGGGGCAAGTGGAGCTGCCATCGTTGGAGTGGGGATTTTGATGCTTTAGTTCTTTGCGACTTCAGTGAGGAGAGGCTCGAGTGAGAGAAAGTGAAAAGCTATAGATGGATTTTCCACCCCCAGTTTATTGTGTTTCTTCCTTTCCATTTGCTCTGCTAGGACAGTAGAATGCTCCTCTTACAGGATGTGAGAAGGCAGGGAGATCTCCAGTGCCTCTGACGACTACACCTGCGAGAAGTGCATCCAGCAGCAGCTTCTAACACTCCACACTGAGTTGGAGCTGGAACTGGAACTGGATAAACTCCAGATCATTTGGGAAGCTGAAGGAGTGATAGATAAGACATATAGAGAGGTAGTTACACCCAAGGTGCAGGACAAAGGAAACAGGCTGACAGTCAGGAAGGGGAAAAGAGGTTAAATAGCCAGTACAGAGTACCCCTGTGGCCATCCCCCTCAACAACAGGTATACCACAGAAAGCAAGTTCTGTGGACGAGAACGAGACTCTTGGATGGTATGTTCCCTTTCAGATGCCAGGGTCCAGGACATCTTGGATTGAGTTCTCAGCACTCTTAAGTGAAAGGGTAAACAGCCAGAGGTCATGGTCCATGTAGGTATCAATGATATAGCTAGTGACAAGGTTCTGCAAAGTGAGTTCGGTGCTAAGTTAAGGGAAGGACCTCCAGGGTTGTGATCTCACGATTGCTACTCTTGCCACGTGCCAGTGAGGCCAGAAATAGGAAGATTATACAGTTTAACATGTAACTAAAGAGTTGGTGCAGAGAGAGGGAGTCAGATATTTGGATCATTTGACTCTCTTCCATGGAAGGTGGAGGCTGTACAGAAAAGACAATTTGCACCTAATCTGGGGGTGAGGGAGAGATGCGGGAAAGAGGAGTTAAATGTAACCAGAGTACCAGAACAGATAGTGGAGAGGCTGTGGAGACAGGTCTTAACACCTCAGACAAAGTCAGAGATCAAAAGATTGAGCATAGTGTGACTAACATCCTGAGCTGTGTACATTTCAACGCAAGTATCATCGCAAGAAAGTCAGGTGAGTTCAGGGCATTATTAACAAACACATGGAATTATGATATTGTAGTCATTAATGAAACATGGTTGCAGGAGGGGTAGGACTGGCAGCTCAATATTTGGGGGTTCCACTGTTTTAGATGTGAGAGTGGGAGGGATTAAAGGGGGAGGGACAGTGTTACTAGTTAGGGAAAATGTCATGGCAGTGCTCAGTCAGGACAGACTGGAGAACTCACCCAGTAAGGCTTTATGGGTCGAACTGAGGAATAAGAAAGGTATGACCATGTTAATGGGGCTATATTATAGACCACCCAACAGTCCACAGGATTTAGTGGAACAAATTTGTAGAGGGTTCACAGACTGCTGCAAGAAACACAAGGGTGTTTTAGTAGATGATTTTAGCTTTCCACATATTGACTAGGACTCTCCTACTGCAAAAGGACTAGATGGGATAGAGCTTGTCAAATGCGTTCAGGAAAGTTTCCTTAACCAGTACATAGAAGTCCCAACAAAAGAGTGTGCGATACAGCATCTCCTATTAGGAAATGAGACTGGGAAGGTGATAGAAGTTTGCGCAGGGGAACACTTTGCATCTTGATCATAGTGCCGTTAGTTTCAAAGCAAGTATGGAAAAGGATAGATCTGGTCTGCAGGTTGAGATTCTCAAATTGGAAAAAAGCCAATTTTGATGGTATCAGAAACGATCTGGCAAGTGTGGAATGGGACAGGCTGTTTCCTGACAAGGTGTACTTTGTAAGTGGGAGGCCTTCAAAAGTGAAATTTTGAGAGTACAAAGCTTATATATGCCTGTTAGAATAAAAGGTAAAGATAACAAGTTTTGGGAACCTATTTTCAAGGGATACTAAGGACCTAGCTAAGGGGGGGGGCGGGGGAAAGAGGTGCATAGCAGGTATAGGCAGACAAGAACAAATGAGGTACTTGAGAACAAGAATAACACTTAAGAAAAAAAGTCAGGAGGGATAAAAGGCAGCATGAGGTTTCCCTAGCAGATAAAGTGAAGATGAATCCCAAGGAATTCTACAAATATTTTAAGAGCAAAAGGATTGTGAGGGACAAAATTGGTCCTCTGGAAGGTTAGAATAGTAATCCATGTGTGGAGCCAAAAAGAGATTGGGAGATCTTTCATGGAGTTTTTGCATCTATATTTACTCGGGAGATGGACACAGAGTCTATAGAAGTGAGGTAAAGCAGCAGCAAGGTTATGAACCCAATACAGATTAGAGGAGGTGTTTGCAGTTTTTAGGATGGATAAATCTCCAGGGCCTGACAAGGTGTCCCCACGCACCCTGTGGAAGGCAAATGAGATATTTAAACCATCCTTAACAGGCAAGGTACTGGAGGATTGGAGAAGTGCTAATGTTGTTCCGTTGTTTAAGAAAGGTTCCAAGATTGAGCCAATAAGTTATAGCCTGGTAAGCCTGACATCAGTAGTAGGAAAGTTATTGGAAGGTATTCTAAAGGACCGGATATGAGCATTTGGATAGACATGCAACTGATGAGGGATAGTCAGCATGGTTTTGTGTGTGGTAGGTCATGTCCAACCAATGTTATAGTTTTATTTTAGGAAGTTACCAGGAAATTTGATGAAGGCAACACAGTGGATGTTTTCTACATGGACTTCAGCAAGACCTTTGACAAGGTCCTACATGGAGGGGTTGGTCATAAAGTTGCTTGGCATTCAAGATGAGGTAGTAAACTGAAATAGACATTGGCTTTGTAGAAGCCAGAGTATGGTAGTAGATGGTTGCCTCTCTGAATGGAAGCCACAGGGATCAGTGCTGGATCTGTTGTTGTTTGTCATCTATATCAATGATCTAGATGATAATATGGTTAACTGCATCAGAAAATTTGCAGATAACACCAAGATTGGGGGTGTAGTACAGTGAGGAAGGCTATCATGGCTTGCAGCAGGATCTGGACCAGCTTGAAAAAAAATGGACTGAAAACTGGCAGATGGAATTTAATGCAGACAAGTGTGAGGTGCTGTACTTTGGTAGGATCAACCAGGGTAGGTCTCACACAATGAGCAGTGGGGTACTGAGGAGTGCGGTAGAACAAATGGATTTGAGAATATAGGTCCATAATTCACTGAAAGTGGCAGCACAGGTAGATAGAGTTGTAAAGAAAGCTTTTGGCACATTGGCTTCCATAAATCAAAGTACTGAATACTAGAGGTATTGAAGTTGTACAACATGTTGAGAAGGCCTAATTTGAAGTATCATGTGCAGTTTTGATTACCTACCATCGGGAAAGCTGAAAATAAGGTTGAAAGTGGAAAGAGAAGATTTGCAAGGATGTTGCTGGAACTGGGGGACCTGAGTTATAAGGAAAGATTGAACAGGTTAGAACTTTATTCCCTGGAACATAGAAGATTGAGTAGAAATTTGATAGAGGTATATAAAATTATGAGGGGTATAGATAGGGTAAATGCAAGCAGGCTTTTGCCACTGAAGTTGGGGACTGCAACTAGAGGTATGGGTTAAAGGTGAAAGGGAACACAAGTGGAATCTTATTCACTTAGAGGGTCATGAGAGTGTGGAGTGAGCCGTCTGCAGAACTGGTGCATGCAAACTCGATTTCAATGTTCAAGAGAAATTTGAATAAGCACATGGATGGTAGGGGTGTGGTCCAGGTCAAAGGGAGTAGGCAGTTTAAATGGTTCTACACAGACTAGATGAGCTGAAGGGCCTGTTTCTGTGCTGTGAAAATTAATGCAAGTGATGAAACTGCCAAAGTGGACTTTCAACAGAGCTTGAGATCATATCAACAGTTGCTTGTCAAGACTCATGCCCGAGACCACACAAGGTCATGCAGCTTCAGTTCCCTATGGCTCATTCGGGAGAATGAGATGATAGATAGGAGCTACACAGAGATAATCACACTCAAGTTGCATAAGGAACATCACAGACACACAGAGGTAGGGAAAGGTTGGATTGATTTCAGGGTAGGTTAAAAGGCTGGCACAACATTGTGGTCTGAAGTGCCTGTACCGTTCTTTAAAAACACAAAACATTATCAAGATTGAAGAAAAGTGTTAAATTCATTTTGGAGAAGTACGTTCCTTTGGGTATAGGCAAAAACTATGCAGTTGAACATCTATGAATGAAGGTCCTCATCAGGTTATGAATGCCTGACTTATGGACATCCATACGTACAATCGAGCATTTGGGAGACCAGCAAGATGGACTTGCCAGTCATCTTGCTGGCAGATTAGGGAAAGCTGAGAAAAAAAATTACAGGTTTGTTATAGTGGATAAATTCAATTTCCCCAATACAGGTTCAGACTTCCCTACTGCAAGAGGATAAACGGGGTAGAATTTGTTAGGTGCATCCAATACGCTCTATAAACATTGTGTGATAGCCCATAATAAACTTTGCACTGGGAAATGAGCCTGGCCAGGGGGAGAGCAAGTTACAAGAGTATTAGGCAGATGCTAGGAAGAGTAAATTGGGAGCAGCTGTTTTTGGGCAAGTCCATATCTGACACATGGTGGTTGTTTAAGACCAACTACACTGAGTGTAGGACCAGCAAGTTCCTGACAGGATGGAAAGGGAAAGGAACCTTGGGTGATGACCAGTTGTGAATTTAGTCATGATAAAGGAAACATACAAGGTTAAATAAGCTACAAGCAAAGAGTGCCCTTGAGGAGTATAAAGAAACTAGTAAAGAACTTGAAGGGAATTGAGAGCCAGGAGGGCCATGAAAAGTCTTTGGCAAGTAGGATTAGAGAATCCCAAGTTATTTTGTGACCAAGAGCAGAGGGTAGGACTACTCAAAGATAAATTTAAAGTCATGCTCTCACGATAAAACTAAGTTAATTTTGTATGTACAAATTCATAGCACATCTAATTGGAAAAGTTATCAATTTAAGCATTTTTGTTTCAAATGGTTGCCTGAATATTTGAAATACACATTGGTAAAATCCTGTTTTTTTTTTGCAAAACTTAAGGATAAGTAAAGATAATCAAAAATTTCAAGATGTTATCTTTCCTTAGTTAAGATTCTTACCTTGCTAACATTCAGTGAAGCTAAGGGTGGTGGAGTTTCTGTGCGATCATTAATTGTTTTAACATCCGAAACATAAGCTAAATTAATCAGTAGAACATCATTATGGTTGGGCTTCCCACTGGAAGAAGGACATTCTGAGAAAATGGTTAAGGAATACAAATAATGAATGGTAATTCCTAATACACATATTGCATCTGAGTTCAATCAGTTCAATGGATTCATGCTGGCTCGTAGCAGAATATCCCAACAGTACCAGTCACCATTTCCCTGTAGCCCTGCAACTTATTCCTTGTTACATCCTCATCAGCATACACCTACAGTTTTGGCAAATGGAAGGAAAGTGAAGAACCTCGCAGAAACCCTCATGGTGGTAGGAAGAATGGTAGAATGAAGCAGCACCCAAGATCAGGAACAAACCTCAATTCCTGCAGCTGAGGCAACAACAGCAATCACTGCAACACACATAAAAGTTGCTGGTGAACGCAGCAGGCCAGGCAGCATCTCTAGGAAGAGGTGCAGTCGACGTTTCAGGCCGAGACCCTTCTGAAGAACTTCCTTCAGTTAGTCCTGACGAAGGGTCTCGGCCTGAAACGTCGACTGCACCTCTTCCTAGAGATGCTGCCTGGCCTGCTGCGTTCACCAGCAACTTTTATGCGTGTTGCTTGAATTTCCAACATCTGCAGAATTCCTGTTGTTTGCGTTTAAAAACAGCAATCACTGCACCACTTTACCACCCTTTGCCCATCTCCACTGCCAAATTTCAATAAATCTGTAAAAAGGAAAAAATTGAAGTACCGTTATTGTTCAACAATAGATACTCTAAGACGGAGAGAGATGAACAGCTGACATTTCAAGCCAAGACCCTTCACCAGGAATGGAAAGAAAGTTGCATGGAGCCAGAACACCCCACCCTTTTATTTTGGCTTCTGACCTTCCTGGTAGTCTTTCTGACAGTCCTGAGGGGTCTCAGCCCTAAACACCGACCATTCATCTCCTTCCATAAATACTGCATAACCTGCTGAGCTCCTCCAGTGATGTGTTGCTCCAGATTTCCAGCATCTGTAGTCTTTGCGTTTCTTCAAACCCAAGCACCATCTTTTCCAACTAAAATTTACAAATGTTGTAGACAAGTTACACATTGCACAATATTTCAGACTGCTTTGTTTAAAAAAAATTTGCTTTGTAGTATTGATGTATACTTGATTCAAAACAATCGCATGGAAATAGCATTATCCAATATTTACAAACAAGAGAAAATCTGCAGAAGCTGGAAATCCAAGCAATATACACAAAATGCTGCAGGAACTCAGCAAGCCAGGCAGCATCTATGGACTGGAGAAAAAAAAAGTCAGTGTTAGAAGGTTGGGAGGTGGTGGGAGAGGGGGAGGAAGAACAAGATGATAGGTGAAACTGGGAAGGGGGGTGGGTGAAGGAAAGAGCTGTGAAGTTGATTGGTATAAGAGATAATGGGTTAAAGAAGGAGGAACCTAACAGGAGAGGACAGAAGGCTACAGAAGAAAGAAAAAGTGGTGGAGCACAAGAGGAAAGTAATGGGCAGGTAAGGAGACAAAGTGAGAGGGGAGAGAGAAAAGGGAAAAGGAGTTGGGGGGGGGGTTGCGGCATTATCGGAAGTTCGAGAAATCGATGTTCATGCCATCAGGTTGGAGGCTAGCCAGATAGAATACAAGGTATCGCTTCTCCAACCTGAGTGGGGCCTCATCGCAACAGTAGAGGAGGCCACAGATTAACCAGTTGGAATGGGAAGTGAAATTAAAATGGGTGGCCAATGAGAGAGCTAGCTTTTTCTGGTGGATGGAGCAAAGGTGCTCAGCAAAGCAGTCTCCCGATCTACGTTGGGTCTCACCGATATACAGGAGGCCAATTCAGAATGCTGTGGGATAGCATTTGAAGATGGCAATTCTCCCATTCTCTTGCTGCCCTTGCCCTTCTCACTAATGACAGTGAAGGTTTGAAGTCAGCGTGGAAGAAATCTTAGCAGGCCATTTTTTAAAAAATGGGTATAAAGCTTGACAATGTCACCCAGCATCAAAAGTGAATTCCCAGTGACAGATGAAAACAAGAAAGTGGAGCTTACTTCAAACTGATCCTGCAGAAAATATGTTTATACAAACTTTTGATTTATATTCAATTACTTTAGGCAGGACTGAAATGTTATCTATCCTGCTAACATACACATTGTTTTAAAATTGATCGCTAATCCAACATGTAAAATATTCGAAGTTTAAATTAAAAACTAAGATATTACTCTACAAACTAAAAGCCTGATTAAATTCAAAATATCAGTTTTGCAATGTCAAGTTTAATAGATACATTCACTGTAACTATCTACCTAGTTCTGTTGTTTTATTAATTTGCCTGATCTGTGCATTTACATGTTTACTTTCTTTTACAGAACCACATGCTAATTCAAGATGGAACTTAAATAACACACACAAAATGCTGAAGGAACTCAGCAGGTCAGGCAGCATCTATGGAAATGAAAAATAGTTGACATTCTGGGCCGACACGCTTCTTCAGGACTGGAAAGGAAGGAGGGAGACAATAAAAAGGTTGTGGGAGAGAAAGGAAGACTAGCTAGGTGGTGACAGATGGGTGGGAAAGGTAAAAAGCTGAAGAAGGAATCTGATCAGAGAGGAGAGTGGACCATGGGAGAAAGTGAAGGAGGGGCAAAAGGGAAAGTTTTGGAGAAGAGGGAAGAGGCCAGAGTGAGGAATAGAAAAAGGGGGAGGAAAAAAATTACCAGAAGGAGAAATCAATGCTCATGCCATCAAGTTGGAGACTACCTAGATGGAATGAGATGTTGCACCTCCACCCTGAGAGTGACCTCATCGTGGCAAAAGAGGCAGCCATGGACCAACATGTCAGAACAAGAATGGGATACGAATTAAAAAGGTTGGCTACGAGGAAATTCTACTTGTGTTGAGTTTCACCAAGTAGCGGATGCCGCATTGGAAGCACTAGCTACAATAGCCGACCCCAACAGATTTACAGGTGAAGTGTTGCCTCATGTGGAAGGACTGTTTGGAGCCCTGAACGGAGGCAAGGGAGGAGGTGAATAGGTAGGTGCAGGTATCATGGAACTTAAAACATCCAGAATATTTTGGGGAAAGCACTAGGAAAAGATTCAGAATTTCAAAGGTCTTTGTGAAGACAAGAATCCCAGGTTGTTTAACTGCACTTTGAGGCTGAATCTGACAGCTTTAGCTTTTTCCACCTAAGCGATTCTGTTTAAACATCTGCATGAACTTCCTCTGATTGTATAAAATCAGAAAACTTGGGATTTGTATGGCATCATTCACAGAATGACTATTCACCTCAAGAACATTTCCCTACGTGCTCCACGGCTAACAAATGTCTGAATCATGACCAAATCCTCAAACCCATGCATTTATTGATGAATGGGTGCAACAGCCTTTCAGTCCAATATATCCATTATACAGTATGAAAATGAGTGCACATTTTCAAATGAACTGTCCTTGCATTTTCTAAAAGACTTCTAAAAGACTACACATCAATGATAGCTGAAAACCCATGTGCTAGAGTAACACAAATCTTGGGTTAGGCTACAAGCTTTACCATCTGTTCTTAACATACAAGTGGAGAAATATACAAACTCCATTCCAAAACCACCACATCCACACTCCAGACACCTTAAACCATACTAAATTGTTGACAATCTCAGTATCATTTCAACTTGTTATTTGTGCCACATCTCTTTGAAAGAGTTACTTTATGACATTACCTATGCCAACTTTGCCTCAATAGCTATTATTCACATCCCCAAATTCAAATCCAATCTTCTTTCAGCACTTGGGCATTGATCTGAGCCACCAGCTCATTTTTAAAATTCCCAACTTCAAGTTCTATTCCCAGTATGCGCACAGCCTCCACTTTCTCTTTAGTCTCACAAACCTGCATAAATCCCACACGCTTCCAATCCCGGTTATTTAGGATGCCTCACTTCCTTACTTTAATACATTAGGAACAAAATAGCTGTGTAGTTCCTTACCTAAATGTCACCTTTCTTTCCTCCTTTATATTTAAAATCTAGTTTACAAAGCTTTTGGTCAACTGTTATAATTTCTTTCCCTGCAGTTCTACCTTTTTTTCCTGCATAAACCCAAGATTTTACTATGCATACTATACAAAACAAGTTATTACTTTTAAAATTCAACATAATCCTAATTAAGTCCCAAAGGTTTAGGTGCAAATTTAAAACACCCATACTTCAATACCCTAGTTATAGTAGCACATTAACAGTAAAGTAGCGCATTGTTGGAAAATACCAAGTCGAACACAACCTTGTTTAAAACTGCATTTTAAATAAAAGTAGCTTTGCAGATCTGAAACTATAGCTTTACTAACCTGAGCAAGCACTTACTCGATGTAAACTACGAAAAATATTCTTCCCAAAATAACTAACCGCATGCCGATCATCTCAATCTACTTTCGATACCTTTCACGAATATATAAAAAAAATCATTTGTTTATTCTGAGACATTTGCGTTGCGATTTACCTATTTGGTAGAATTTAACAGCAAACAGAAAACCAAGACGGCGTACTCAAGCTTTGCCCTACCCATGGTAACGACATTAGCAGTTTGTTACCCTTACTGGGATGCAACCTCACGGTGCCAAGGCAACCCTTGGCCAAATTTTTTTTATATATATATATATATATATATATATATATATATATATATATATATATAATTTAAGGATTTCTATCGACGCAACTCTACCGTCGCTTAACAGTTGCTATAATCAAGTGCCACATAAGGGATTTTTCATACAATGAGCAGGGCCATGATGCAACCACCGAACTGCCACATAGTGTTCATCCAACCTCACCTTATGCCAAACAACGTGGTGACAATTAAAATGTGAAAGATTAGATTCAATCCGGAATTCTGGGAGATCACAGCAGAGAATGGCAAGGGATGTATTTTGCAGGTTACGGGCAATGATTATGGTTTCTCAAGAAGACACTTTGTGGCAGAGGCCAGAGGGTAGGTGAGCGCATGCGCTGACCCACTATCTGGCAGGACACCGGCGAAGGCCGCTCCATCCCCGCATTCGCTGGGCCTGCACCCGCTGACTTACACATCCCCTACCATGCTTCGTCCGAATCGCCGCGCACTCCAGACAAAGGATACTTAAAGTTAACATCTTGGATTGGTAATCGAAGGCAACCACCTCCCCGTGCAGCTGCTGGCCCAGGCACGTCAGACAGGAAACCTGGCTTCCGACGCTAAAGTATTCTCCCGGAGCAGCCATCTTGTTACTGCCGGGCCAGCAGCGCTTACCCAGCAGCCTTTCAGCCGACCTGAGCATGCGCAAGGGGAGGAGGCGGACGAAAGTCTGTCAATCAAGGAGGAAGGCGGATGGACTCTTCAAGGTCTGCAGTGAGAAAGTCATGGCAGCACTGTGTTAGTTTTGCCCAGAAACAGAAAGTAACTCGGCAACCTTCAAAGCCCTAATCAGCAGAACAGTGGAATATAAAAATGAGCACTCAGTCTATACCATCCACAAAGTGCACAACGGCCTCTCACTGTGGCTTATAGGTGATATTGGTGTTATAGTTAAAAACATGTTAACTACTGAATGTATTCAGCAAATAACACAAGGAAAATAAAAGGTTTTTGCACTCTTTTTTTCTGTATATGTATTTTCAATATAAAATTTATTTTTGAAATTAAAAGGAAGCACCTCACACCCGTGACCTTCATCACCCAGGAGGACGAGGGCACAAAGCACATGGGAAAAAAACAACAATCTTCCTTACAACACATGTACTCTGAATAAAATAGAATTATATTTGAATTCCGTAGCCTATTTAAAACTGAAAAGTGAGGTTATGATTGTATCGCCATTATGTATGTATTTATTTATCTAGAGATACAGAGCAGAAGAGGTACTTCCAGCCCTTCAAGTCACGCCGCCCAACAACCCACCTATCACGGGATAATTTACATTGACCAATTAACCTACTAATCGGTACATCTTTGGACGGGAAGAAACGTACAAACCTGCTTACAGAGGACGCCGGAATTGAACTCCAAAGTCCTAAACTGTAATAGCGTCGCAGTAACTGCTACCGAATGCACTCGATTGTGAAAGCTATCCTTCAAAATCCACAAAGATTCGTTCCTCAGCATTCCGGTGAATCAAGCTGTGCATTCTCATTGTGACTGAGCACCAGAGAATAGATTCTTCCCATTAGGTATTATTCTGGAGTTATGAAATTATGGATAACAGATGTTTATCAAATTGAAGACACATAACGAATGTCTTCACAATGTAACTTCAATTGATATTTTAGGGCTATTGAAACCAATCAATGGGTGTGGAGCATTCTGATTCCGTCTCATTGAAACTATGCAGGGGAGGACAATAGGTGAATGTTCTTGACAATTGGTTCTCAATAAAAATGTCAGGAAGTGATCAGGGAAGGCATTAAATGATCATCTCTTGCATTATCGCATCATTAAAGGCGTATCGCTGCCACTCAATGCATAGTTCAGGAAAGGTCTGCTTTGTCACTTAATATTCTGATTAGTTTTACATACATGGAGTCATCCCACTAAACTGTAACAAAAGAGGTATAATATGGGTGTATGAAATTTATACTGATAAATTTTGGACGAGCCACCTGTATTTAATATTCAAAGCAACACACATAAAATGCTGGAGGATCTCAGCAGGCCAGACAGCATGTATGGAGAAGAGTAAACAGTCAACATTTCAGGTCGGGACTCTTCATCAGCACTGTTTAAAAAAAAGATGAGCCTGGTCTTCTGCCTGCTCTGGATCTTTTCATTGCTAACTGCTGACAAGACATCAACTGCCTTAACTTTAACACTCCTCTCTCCAATTCCAACCTCACTCCTTCCAAATTCTCTGCACTTATCTGAACCTCACCATCAAACCCACAGATGGTGGGGGTGTTGTAGTAGTCTGGCAGACTGACCTTGCTGAGGCTAGGTGACAACTGTCAGACATCTCCTCTTAACCCTTGATCAGGATCCCAATAAGTACCAGGCCATTGTCACTTGCGCCATCACGGACCTTATTAACTCCGGGGATCTCCCACCAACCTCATAGTTCCCTTACCTCTTGTTTCTACCTCCTACCCAGATCCATAACCTGCCTGTCCAGGTAGACCCATTGTTTCAGCTTGCTCCTGCCCCACCAAACTTCTATCTGCATACCTTGACTCTGTTTTATACCTCCTGGTTCAGACCCTTCCTACCTACATCCGTGACACTTAACATGCCATGGATCTTTTCAATGACTTCAAGTTCCCTGGTTCCAATTGTCTCATTTTTACCATGGACGTCCATTTCCTATACACCCCCATCCTCCATCAGCTGGGCCTTAAACTCTCCTCTTCTTTCCAGCCAACAGACCCAACCTGTTCCCCTCTACCACCGCTCTCCTCCTTCTGGTGGAACTGGTCCTCACTAACACTAATTTCTCCTTTGGCTCCTCCCACTTCCTCTAAACAAAAGATATAACCATGGGCACTCGCATGGGTCCCACTATGCCTGTTTTTTTTGTTGGCTACATGGAACAGTCTGTGCTCCAAACCGACATTGGTGTTACTCCTCAACTTTTCCTATGCTACACCGACAACTAGATTGGGGTTGCTTCCGGTACCCACGGAGAGCTCGTCAACTTCATCAACTTTGCCTCCAATTTCCACCTTGCCCTCAAATTTACCTGGTCCATTTCAGACACCTCCCTCCCCTTTCTTGATCTTTTGAGACAGTTTATCGACTGGTATCTTTTACAAACCCACTGATTCTCACAGCGACTAGGACTATACCTCTTCCCACCCTGTCATTCTTAAAAACGCCATTCTCCTTCTCTACATTCCACCGTCTCTGCCACATCTGCTCTCAGGATGAGGCTTTTCACTCCAGAACTAATGAGATGTCATCCTTCCTCAAAGAAAGGGATTTTCTGTCCTCCACCATCAACACTACCCTCACCCGCATCTCTTCCATTTTGTGTACATCTGCCCTCACTCCGTCTTCCCGGCACCCCACCAGGGATAGGGTTCCTCTTGTCCTCACTTACTGCCCCCGTAGCCTCCATGTCCCTTGTCCATTCAATCCTCCCCACTGATCTCCCTCCTGGTACTCATCCTTGCAAGCGGAACAAGTGCCGCCCACCCCTACACCTCCTCCCTCACTACCATTCAGGGTCCCAAACAGTCCTTCCAGGTGAGGCGACACTTAACCTGTGAGTCTTTTGGGGTCATCTACTGTGACTGCTGCTCCTAGTGTGGCCTCTTCTAAATTGGTGAGACCCAAAGTAGATTGGGAGACCGCTTTGCTGAACACCTATGTTCCATCTGCCAGGAAAAGCAGGATCTTCTGGTAGCCACCCACTTCAATTCTACTTCCCATTCCCATTCCGACATGAGAGTCCACGGCCTCCTCCACTGTCGTGCTGAGGCCACACTCGGGTTGGAGGACCAACACCGTGTATTCCATCGGGGTAGCCACCAACCTGGTGGCATGAACATCAATTTCTCGAAATTCTGGTAATTGTCCCCCTTTCACCACTCCCCATTCCTGTTTCCCTCTCTCACCTTATCTCCTTACCTGCTCATCACCTCCCTCTGGTGTTCCTCCTCCTTCCCTTTCTTCCATGGTCTTCTGTCCTCTCCTATCAGGTTCCCTTCTCCGGCCTTTTATGTCTTTCCCCTGTCACCTTCCCAGCTCTGCACTTCACCCTCTCCCCCTCTTCCGGTTTCACCTACCACCTTCACTTCTTCTTCCCCTCCCCCCACCTTCCTGCTCTAACTTCTCATCTTTTTTTCCCCCAGTCTTGATGAAAAATCTCGGCCTAAAACTTCTGACTGTTTGCTCTTTTCCATAGATGCTGCCTGGCCTGCTATGTTCCTCCAGTATTTTGTGTGTGTTGCTTGGATTTCCGGCATCTGCAGATTTTCACGTGTTTATGCTACACAATACTCCAAATTAGGCCTCACCAATGTCTTATACAACTTCAACGTAACATCTCATCTTCTATATTCACTACATTGATTTATGAAGGCCAATGTGTCAAAAGTTTTGCTGATGACCCTATCTACCTGTGACACTACTTTCAACGAATGATGGACTTGTATTCCCAGATCCCTTTGTTCCATCTCACTCCTCGGAGCCCTACCACTCACTGTGTGAGTCCTACACTGGTTGGTCCCCTCAAAGTGCAACACCACACACTTATTAAATTTCATCTGCCATTTTTCAGCCCATTTATCCAGCAGGTCCAGATCCTGCTGCAACCCATGATAGACTTCCTTGCTATCAATGACACTCCCTAGTTTGGTGTCATCTGCAAATTTTCTGATCCAGTTAACCACGTTATCATCCAGATCATTGATATAGATGACAAACAACAACGGACCCAGCACTCCACTAGCCACAGGCCTCCAGTCAGAGAGGCAACCATCTACTACCACTCTCTGGCTTCTCCCACAAAGCCAATGTCTAATCCAATTTACTACCTCATCCTGAATGCTGAGTGCCAAAACCCATTCTTGATCAACCTCCTGTGCAGGACCTTATCAAATGCCTTGATAAAGTTCATGTAGACAACATCCACTGAGTAACCTTCATCAACTTCCTCGAAAACTCTATAAGATTGGTTGGACACGACCTACCACACACAAAGCTATGCCAACTATCCTTAGTCAGTGCATGTCCATCCAATACTCATATAACTGGTCCCTTAGAATACCTTCCAATAATTTTCCCAATACTGATGTCAGACTCATCGGCCTATAATTTCCTGTTTTATTTTTAGAGCTTTTCTTAAACAGCAGAACGACATTGGCTATCTTCCAATTCTCTGGTACCTTTCCTATTGCTAAGAATGATTTAAATATCTTTGCTAGAGCTCCAGAAATATCTGCACTTGCCTCCCACAGGGTCCAAGAGAACACCTTGTTAGGCCTTGGGGATTTATCCAGCCTAATTCACCTCAAGGTAGCAAACACCTACTCCTCTGTAATCTGTATAGGGTCCATGAAGTTGATGCTATTTTGCCTCACTTCTATAGACTCTGTGTCCATCTCCTGATCAACGTTCTCTCCAATTTGTAATGACCAGTGCGCGCAAAAATCTCGTGCTCTACAAATTTTTTGCCCAGTGACAACAACATGGTAGTACTAAATTTTATATATAGAGGTATTCATTTTAGATAGATAGATAGATAGATATACTTTATTGATCCCGAGGGAAATTGGGTTTCGTTACAGCCACACCAACCAATAACAGAGCATAAATATAGCAATACAAAAACCACAAACAATCAAACAACAAAATGCAAACTATGCCAGATGGAAAAAACTCCAGGACCAGTCTATTGGCTCAGGGTGTCTGACCCTCCACGGGAGGAGCTGCAAGTTCGATGGCCACAGGCAGGAACGACCCCCCGTGCCGCCCAGTGTTGTATCTCGGTGGAATATGGCCAAAGTCCAACAGTAAAAAGTTCAATATCCGGTCTACAAACACGTTCCTCGATTGTAATATAACCCGGATTGCACCATCTGTTGTTAACCAGAACAGTAATCACCCAACTCCTTTACGCTTACCGCTCTCAGTGCACTTCCAGTCAGCCGGAACGGTCTGGAAGCCGTCCATGGAAAAGTTTTGATCGGGGGGTATGTCCTTGTGCAGCCCCGTTCCAGTGAAACACATAACACTGCACTCCCGAAATGTTCTCTGATGCCTGGCTAGCGCCGGGAACTCATCCATTTTATTACCCACCGAATTCCTCTTCTCCATAAGTCTCTGTTGTCTCGACCCGGTCCTCTTTCCTCGACTTTGTGATCCCCCTCTGCATCCTCTGTATGTTTTCCTCCGGATTTCAGCAGGGGTGTCCGCCGCTCTGCTCGCTAAACCGGCTGGCATTAGCGCAAGCAGCTGGTCCCTGGAATGAACAATGTGACCATGCTTCTGTCCCACGTGTCGGGATGTAACTATTTCCAGCGCTAAAAACCCAAATAAAACTCTCTCTACCAGCATGTTAGAGAGGGTGCAGCTTCGACATGTTATCGTGAGAAAAAAAACACAAAAAATAATGTAGGTTAAAAAGTAAGAAGAAAAAAGTAAGAATCCGATCAGAACGGCTGTAACAGGCTGCATGCCCGACTGGCGCATGTGCACTAACAGCTCGCAAAACATGATCTCCTCTGAGTTTGACCGGTTTTGTTCTTGTTCATTTGCACGTATGTAGCAGGCCTGTAGCAGGTAATGGGTAAAACAGTGTATTGGCATCTATTTGAGAGAACAAGTGAAATCTTGGGTTTAGTGTATCATCCAAAATTCAACACCTTTAACAGTATCAGTCTAGATTTTTACGCGTCCCAATTCATGGGTCAATTGGTCATTGTAAATTGTCCCTTCATTGGACTCAGGTTAAATTGGGAGCTACTGGGTGGTGCGACTCAAAGGGCTGAAAAGGCCTATTCTGAGCTGTATCTCTAAATAAATAAACAAACTCAGGAACAGCTGACAACATCAATTTCTTCTGGAAAAATGCTTTGAATTATTACCAGTGCTGAGGTACAATGTAGGCAGCAAAGCTGGGGTTCTGCCCTAAACTCAAATATTGAAAGATATCTAGTGATAAGATGTTCATCTGGCTTGACTACTCCCACCCTTAACATCAAGGTCTGGACGCCACCCACACATTGGGTGTGGACTCAACCACCTTGAGTACATTAACACAGTAGCCTAGCATCTTTTTCTTCCCAGAGGTCAGGTAATGAAGACTGATAATCCTCACGTTGCCTTCTTCGTGTACAAGCATTTTTATCCTGCAAAGACATATATGAAGAAAGAATTATCTTTAGCTATTTCAGCTAATGGGATAAATTAAGGAATTTAATGGTCTACACCTCTCCAATTAAAATCAACAATATCTTTGTCACTTGTGTCTACTCCTGAATGCATGAGGGCTAGGATATGGAGAAGCTGAAGAGATTGTCATATCTTCAGTCTTCTTCCATAGCACTGAGCTCATCTCTCTCTGCCACGGCTGTTTCTTATGAAAATATATCACTTCACACTTTTTTACTAATGAATTCCATCTGCCACTTTTTATTTCACTCTCCAGTATTCCAGTACACATCCACATTCAATAAAGTCTTGGTAATCTACTGCATCGTTTCCCTCAGGCTCTTGGAATATATCCTATTGCGATTTGGCATCTTCTCTTTTTATTAAACTAATTTATCTGAATTTTCATTTTACTCAACATCTTCCTCTTCACCACTTAAAGATTCATCTTCTCTCTACTCTCCATGAAGGCAATGCACATGTCGACCAAACTGCCAGAGAAAGTAGTTGAAGCAGGTACAATAACGCCAGTTAAAAGACACTCGAAAAAGTAATAGATAGGAAAAGCTCAGAGGGATACAAGCCAACTTCAGGCAAGTGGGACTAGCCTAGGTGGGCACCTTGGTTGACATGCTATATTATTTTTTGACTCTGAGTTATTTTCTCACGGAGACAAAAGCAAAGTATTATAAAAGATCTCTGCTATTTCTGCTGTTTTAACAACTCTCTTTATTGATATACTTCTAAAATTACTGTAGCTTTTGTTGGACTTAAATTATTTTCTTTCCACATAACTCCACTTGTCTCTGCAAGTTCTCCTTGAAATAATTTTGCTTCCTTTTTCATATTATCTTTTTTATCATCTATACCATTCATAAATCCTTATAGTTCTACAGCACTTCTTCACTTATAACAGATTTCTATAACCATAGCACCTTGAAATGGTGCTGTCCACACTTCTCGCTGCCTCAGTAAAGCAGGCAATAAAGCATAATTAGAAATTTCACCCACCCCAGAAATTCTTTTCTTTTCAAATCTTTTTATTGTTATATTATACAGGAAAAATAACACAAGTACATTGAAGTAACAACACTTACAATGTCTCAAAAAAGACATTCTCTCTTCTCCTCTTCCACCAGGCTGAATGTCTGATAGCATGTACGACCAGGCTCAACGGTAGCCTCTACCTTGCTGTTATAAGACTACTGAATGGTTCCCTAGTATGATAAGAAGGACTCTTGACACCACAATCTACCTTGTTGTGAGCTTACACCTTATTGTTTACCTGCACTGCACTTTCTTTGTAGCGGTTACATTTTATTTTGTATTCTGTTATTGGTTTACCTTGTTTTGTCTCAATAGATGAGCAGTATACAAGACAAGCACAAGAGATTCTGCAGATGCTGGAAATCCAGAGTAACACAAACAAAATGCTGGAGGTACCTCAGCAGGTCGGACAGCATCTATTAAAAGGAATAAAGAGTCAACATTTCGGGCCTTGACCAGTGACCCTGATGAAGGGCAAACACGAGGAAATCTGCAGATGCTGGAATTTCAAGCAACACACACAAAAAATGCTGGTGAACACAGCAGGCCAGGTAGCATCTATAGGAAGAGGTACAGTCAACGTTTCGGGCCGAGACCCTTCATCAGGACTGACGAAGGGTCTCGGCCCGAAACGTTGACTGTACCTCTTCCTATAGTGGATCCTGATGAAGGGTCCTGATTAAGGGTCTCAGCCTAAAACATCAACTCTTTATTCCTTTTTGACCTGCTGAGTTCCTTCAGCATTTTGTGTGTTTTATTGTGCAAGTCGAGCTTTTCACTGTACCTTGGTACATGTGACAACAATAAACCAATACCAATTCCAAACTGTTGTCCTTTCTGTTTATGTTGGAATAAACAGAGTGTGAAGTTTGTTTTTGTTGCAGGATTCCTGTGTGGTTTCAGTGGCAAATATCTTTTCAAGAAAGTAACCATGCAAATAATTTAGAAAAGAGAAACAAAGGAAAATTCAGAATTCAAAAAATCCATCTTCTGCTCAGTGATTCCAGTCAGGAAGTGCCAGGGTGCAAATAGAATCACAGAGAAGATACAGCATGGATTAAGCCCACTGGCCGTTTGAGTCTACACTAACGATCAAGCACTTGTTTTTACTCTAATCTTCCTCTAACCTATTTAATTTTCACATTCCCATCAATCTCCTCCACCATTCATCTACACACCAGGTTTAAAGCAGTCAATTAACCTACGAAACCTGATGTTTTTGGAAGAACCTCTCACTATCACATGGAGAACATGTAATTGCCATGCGGAGTTTAGGACAGAACACTGTTAGCAGGAGCTGTGAGGCAACATATCTACTAGCTGTGCCACTCTACCACCATTTAGAGGTGTACAATCAGAATATATAATACTGGATACATAATTAGATATTTATTTTTGTTTCTACCTTTCTCCTTCAATTTGTGTTAAGCTCATGAATCACCAGCAGAGCAGGCTACAGACCAAATGCTGGTAAAGGGATTGATATGTGATGCTTAGATTGGACACAGCCGGTGAAGGGCTCTTGTTTTGTGCTGTATGAATCTAAGGCTTTGGCCTATTGCAGTTGACCCAAAAGCACCAACTGGATTGTTATCAATATCAAAAGCAAACTACTAGAAATGCCAGAAATCTGAAACTATATAAAAAAGGAAGATACAGCAAGTTAGGCAGCGTCTGTGGAGAACGAAACAGAGTTTACCTCTTTTGATGGTCAAGGACCTGAAGCGTTTCTCTCTTCCAGAATGTTGCCTTCCTTACCAGGTATCTCCGACATTTTTGTTGCTTTTCCCTCTTAAGATAGCAATTATTAACATTTACCTTTGCGATCTTTATCCAGTGAGAGCAGGCTATTTAGCAAGATCACGATCTCATTCTCCAGGTTTCACGGATATTTCACTAAACGATTTCATTCGTCCGACAAGTGACATCAACAGCGACGTCAGCGTTGAGAGGTTGAAACTTCAAGGAGCGTATGATTTTGCCTTGATTGTAATCGCCGTATGGAAAGCGAGGTTTGTCACCGTTGGTTTGCTGTCCGACAAACCCGGGGAAGAGAACGTAAGTGGTTCAGTCATTGAGACGTCCGGTGTTATTGCTGGCTGCGGTTCGCCGCGCTTGGCCGCCCTCAGAACGCGATGGAGCCGCTTTACAAGCACGGTATCCAAATGGCTGAGTTTCTGCAGCAAACTCTCGGTGGCTTTGAAAAGAGTATGCTCTTTATGAGTTGGATCGGGGATCCCAGAACCTCTTTTTTTATTTACTTCCCTGTAACGTACTACCTCAACAGAAAGATTGGGATTTCAGTGTTGTGGATCACTGTACTTACTGAATGGTTGAACTTAGTATTTAAATGGTAAGTTTCTCTTTATTGGGTCCAATTTTCTTTCTCCCTTCCAATGTATCCACGACCACTGTCGTTTCCCATTCTCCAAGGATGGTGATTGAATCATTGATATGCCCTTTGATGCTGTAACTCAAACATTCTTATTTGCACCTAATTAATGGCTTTTTAAGTATGCAGTGAACGGTCATTTCTAGTGCTGAGGTATTTTACTGCCTATCTGTTAGTGATAATCATCAGGTGAGATGAGGGAGTGCCCTTTTCGTCGCTGGATTGTTTGGGTCAATGTTAAAACCGCTAATTCACTATTGGAATGTTGTGTTGAGGAAACTTATTGAACAGCTTTTATTGCTTTTGCAAAATGGTTGCTTCATTGGCCTTCATAAAAAACTTTATTATGTAAAGCTTGTTTCAAAAAATAATCATGTATAATAGAATATAAACCATATATTTTATAGTTGAGATTACAAACTGAAGTGTCAAAATTGAAAGGAAGAGATTCGGTATCAAGCTCTAATGTCTTAAAATTGTTAGCCTAGAAGATAAAGTGAAGATCAACGTCTGTAACTATAGTTCCTCTTGAGGAAGGCGTTAGTGTAAAGTAGAGCTATCAACTTTGGGAGGATGTATCCTTGTAAGTTCAGAAACATTACTTCCTCTCTTCAAACCTCATGTCCCTACAAGCGACACAAATTATATGAGAGCGTGGCCATCCAAGATAGATTGGGTGTGTATTCTGGTTGCTATCCAGATCAGAATAATTTACCCAGTAAGATTAACATTAAGAGAGTTGAAAGTTTCAGATGTAATTGTGTTTCATCCTTAGATATTTCAGTTGTATGTTTGAGGTTCTTGTGTTTACAGTGATGGTTGAGATGGGTATAAAATGATTAGGTTTTGATTGTTTTGCTTTTGTACCTGAGAACAGCTTTAAGGGGTGTCCTCACAAAGCCCCTCCTTCTCATTCAACACACGCAAAATGCTGGAGGAACGCAGCAGGCCAGGCAGCATCTATGGAAAAAAGTACAGTCGATGTTTCGGGCTGAAACCCTTCGGCAGGACCTCCTCCTCATTGCTTGATGCTTTATTGATAGAGTACATGGTGGCATAGGAGCAATTGTTGCTTCCTCGCAGCTCCAGATTTAATCCAGAACTCAGATGCACCTGTATGGAGTTTGCACATTTTCCCTGTGATTGTGTGGGTTTACACTGGGTGTTTGGTTTTCTCCTGTGCTGATGGGTTAATTAGCTACTGTAGAAAAACTGTAAGGGACTAAAGGGGAATTGATGGGATGAAAAAAATGGCAATGCAATAGGCAAATAAGGAGCAGAAATGGAACTGATGGGATAGCTTTGGCAGCCAGCCACAACTTGATGGCCTGAATGGCCTCCTGTATCACAATAAGTAATCCTTCTCATTGCAGAACACTATAGAGACATGGAATATCCAGACACTATTAGGCACAGAGTATCTGTTTCAATATTAATTTAGAAAATGAGTTAAATTAAAATATAACTTTCTTTACTCCTCTTCTCACTAGACCATCTTTTTATATATTTAAGATTACATAATGTTGAAACCATCCCTGTAAAGATGAAAGAAGAGCCTGCCATTTTAAAACTAAACTACATAGTTCAAAAACCTGCCAAATTTGATTACTGGGCAGCATTGTGTCAGAAGAGTAACTTGAGGACGTGGGGTGTTGGGTATTGAATGTAGTTGGATTCAACAGTGGGAGAGACAAAATATTGGCAATATTTTCTGATTATGATTGCTGCTGCACAATGAGCTTATCCCACCATAAATCACTTACAGAGAACAGAGAGTAAAACTGGATTATTTTGAACAGTAAATTGAAAATATCATCAAACACGTTTTGGCAAAAAGATCGTATCCTTAAATGTGAATATAAATATCTATTAAGGGGAGTTAACTTTTTTCCTTTTTGTTGACTATTTCCGTATTTTAACTTTGACTACGTTATCTGTTTGCTGTAGATTAATGCTTCAATCATTTCTCAGTTGACAACAATTTATGTGCAATTTAATGATGAATGTTGAGAGGATATTTTAATGGGAGAGTCAATTGCACTTGAACTATATTTGCCTAGAAATTCAATAACATAACATGATTTTTTTCCAGTTTTATGCACTTTGAAATAAGATTTTCTTTCTGCAGTGAAATGCAATAGTAACATATTTAGATACAGTACTTTGAAAATTCAGCTGAATCACCTACATTGGAAGATTGGCATGAAATCATTTTGGGAATATTTAAAATGGAAAAGATGATCTACTCTCTGAGAATTCAAAAGGAAAAATTTTTATCAAATTTGGAACAAATGGATTGAATTTATAACCCCAGAGCGAGCAGACTTTAGGTGACTCTCCTAATGGTTTATATTGTTTGTCTCACCAACATAGTAATAGTGTTAACGTAAGCACCCTTGGCTCGAATGTTTACTGTTCTTTTTTTTTAGAAAATGTGGAATTAAGACAAGAAAAGATCTGGGGAAATTTTGGACCAGAAAGAAATGGACCAAAAGAGATGCATGGAAATTAGTATTCAACTACTATTATTAATATTTTTTATAACAACTATTATCATTACTTATTTTAATAGAGTGGAATTACAATTGCACATAAACATCTATTTGAGTGCCTAATTATTTTCTATATTATCTCAATGTGCACTTGTGAATGTACAAATTAATATAGATTTACTCACATAAAAAAATGGAAAAGGTTATATATGTAAAAAACAGTTTGTGTATTACTTGTGAATACCTTATCTAAATAAAAATAAAATTTTAAAAAAGAAAATTCAGCTGAATATGACTCTCCCTTGCACTGAGGATGGGGCTGCAGGAAATGCCATTCTTCATTTTTCCTTTTGAACCCTTATGGGAATATTTGGACAAAATTGTCACTGAAATTACTATTGTTTATTATTCCTTGAAAAACCCTGTCCTGCATCTCCCTCAGTTTAATGAAATAAATTTCTTATCATGGTTTTGAAGAGTGGCTGAAATGAAATCTTGAAAGTGTAATCTTGGCAAATATCAGTTTTACAGATCAAATTTGAGTGTTTCTTACTTTCCTAATAGGTTGCTGTTTGGTGAGCGTCCATTTTGGTGGATTCATGAATCGGGGGTCTATAGTAAGCACCAGATGCCAAAGTTACAGCAATTTTTCTGCTCCTGTGAAACTGGTCCAGGTTTGTTACAATGGAGTACAATATGACTTTTAAATGTATACTTGCTAGCTGCTTATTTTCAGAGAGTTCAGTCACAAATTAACATTTTAAATTTATTTAGAGGAATTAGGTTTCAAAGTTTGTAGTTAGAATTATTTTTAAAAATGTTTCAATACATATCTCTACTGTTAGGGTTTGTTTTAAATGTCACACGTTTACCCAAATCTTACTTCTATGAGAAAATAGTTGCAGTAAATTATCAGTCTAAGAACACATTTTATTGAATGCAGAACTGACTTGAATCTGCCAGTTTCAATATGTTTTATTAATTAGCAAATTAAAATTGAAAATTTGCTAATCTTCTCACAGTGTGGTCATTTTTAATGTGTCCAGTTGTTCGCTGTTCATTTGGTTGCTATTCAGGTAATTCTGACCTTCAATTAGAAGGCTTACCTTGAAGAAGCTTACATTTTCTCTCTACACCCCTTTAACATCTTTCAAAGTTTTTCTTTTTCACTGTATTAGTCTTTGCATCAATGCAAGTAGCAACTGGAGCTGTCCATTTGGTTCCCTTTCCAAATATCCTATCTAGCAAACCTCCTGGAAACTACCAATGGAAAAACCTTTCCTGTGCTGACATTGTGGACTCTGCCATCAATGACTTTTTGCTACCCCTCCCCCTTCTTCCTTTAGAATATTTCCTTCCTTGTAAAATCAGATTCCTGTCTTCCCTGACCCAATTGCAGATGATTGAAGTGATGGGAATCTGGCAAAGAGCTGGTGTTTTTCACTAATGAAACTTCCTTACCTAATTGTGCTTTTCATGGCTTTCCTCACCCACACTCCTGCATTTATAATGTGACTTTTCATCGAAAAATATTTTGCTCCACTCTTTTGACATATTTTCTTGTCTGACTCTCCAATCTTATTTCAGTTCTGCCAACTATTATTTAATATTCTTAAACTCTACCACCTGCTCAAGTACCACACTGTATTTTTGACAAGGCATCGTCACTGCTTTTCTTACTCCCTTTCTGTTCCATTTCATTTTATTCTCAGTAATTTCAATTTTTTATCTCTATGCACTCTCTCCTCTGAGTTTACTATCTTCCTTTTAGTTCATACAGCTCCTCGCCTTCCCCATAAAAACACCCTCATCTGTACTTACCATCTCACAAGCCTCACTACTGTGCCAATCACATAAATGGTCAAATAATGTTTCTTCTGTGCACCAATCTCCATCTGCATCCCATTTTTCCTTCCTAATCTCACTTGTTTCTGTGACCAGATGCTGCCTGACTTGTGGAGAATTCACAACATTTTCTGTTTCTGCAAAAAGGTGACTATTTCCTCTCGCCCTTTCTCAGGCTTCCACATCCTTCCTACAATGAGGTGACCAAAACTGATCACAAAATTGCAAGTGTGGTCTAACCAGGGTTTTATAGAGTTGTAGCATTACCTTGTGGCTCTTGAACTCAATCCTCCATAGATTCCTGAGATTATGTCCATGGCTGTGAACTGGTACCTTTCCTTCCTCTTTCCAAATTTATCTTGTCTATCAGGTCCATTTTTTCCCCTGAACCTTACTCCACCCAAACTGGTGAGCATGTAACTTTTCTTCCTGGCCTGTAACTAGCTTAATTGGGCACTCTTCCCTTTTCTCGGTTTTATCCCCCACCTTACAAATCTGCCATCTTCACCCTCAAGCTATCATGCTGTCTCCAAGCAACCTTTTATCTCCAAAATTGTAACATAGAACAGCACTACACAGGAATAGGGCCTTCAGCCCATGATGTCTCTGCTGACCATTTTGCCAAGTTACACTAATACAGGTGTCGTTGTACATCAGTCACTGAAAGCAAGCATGCAAGTACAGCAGGCAGTGAAGAAAGCTAATGGCATGTTGGCCTTCATAACAAGGGGAATTGAGTATAAGAGCAAAGAGGTCCTTCTGCAGCTGTACAGGGCCCTGGTGAGACCACACCTGGAGTATTGTGTGCAGTTTTGGTCTCCAAATTTGAGGAAGGACATTCTTGCTATTGAGGGAGTGCAGCATAGGTTCACAAGGTTAATTCCCGGGATGGTGGGACTGTCATATGTTGAAAGATTGGAGCGACTGGCTTGTATACTCTGGAATTTAGAAGGCTGAGAGGGGATCTTATTGAAACATATAAGATTATTAAGGGATTGGACATGCTGGAAGCAGAAAGCATGTTCCTACTGATGGGTGAGTCCAGAACCAGAGGCCACAGTTTAAGAATAAGGGGTAGGCCATTTAGAACGGAGTTGAGGAAAAACTTTTTCACCCAGAGAGTGGTGGATATATGGAATGCTGTGCCCCAGAAGGCTGTGGAGGCCAAGTCTCTGGATGCTTTCAAGAAAGAGATGGATAGAGCTCTTAAAGAGAGCGGAATCAAAGGTTATGGGGATCAGGCAGGAACTGGATACTGATTGTGGATGATCAGCCATGATCACAGTGAATGGCGGTGCTGGCTCAAAGGGCTGAATGGCCTACTCCTGCACCTATTGTCTGTTGTCTAATCCCATCTGTCTTTGTGTGGTCCATAATCACTCATTGCTTGCCTGATCATGTGCCTGTCTAAATGCCTTTTAAATGTCACTATCATATCTAGTAGTGCATTCCTGGCATCTGTTACTTAAAAAAACTTGTTTCATGTCTCCTTTAAATTTTCCTTCTCTCACTGTACCCCCTAATATTTGATATTTCCATTGTAGGGGAATAAAATAACATCTTGAAATTGTTCTCTTCTCAAATGCATACCCATCTTCTCTCCAGTTGTTGATTATCTGCCCCTCTATCTTCTACTGTAGCACCTGTGAACATTCCTGGAATTTTGTTTTGGATGTTTCAGTTTGTTAAAGTCCCAATGTAAATGCAAGTCATTATTGATCATTGGACAATGACTGCCCACTGGTATTGTGGTCCCAAGAATTGTTTACCCCATCCTGTGGTTCTGGCTTTGACTAAGATGTTCCATTCAGCTCAAGGACTCAAAATGCTAACTCAATCCACTATCCCTATCATACAAATGCATGAATCTACAGTTGTTTATTGTGGAGTAATACAGGTATAAATGGTTGTTAATGAACAAAAAAATAATAAAAGTATACTCACAATTTTCAATCTCTACTAATGACAGCCACAGAAGGCTAGAACTAACAAGTGACAGGAAATATTTTATTATAATTAATTCATGAGTGCATTCATTAGATTCCTTTTTATTTTTAATTAAATGTAGCTGTGAATTATTATCAGGACACATTTTTAAAACTGAAGTACTGTTATAATTCACACTATATTTCAGGTATGCAATTATTTTCATAATTGACTGAGATCCTATGAACATTCTATGGCCTGGTTACTATACCTATCTCTGCATTACAGACAGCTCGGATTCAGCTCTTGGAATCATTGTTGCATCAGATCTGTGACTTGTGATCTGGGAAATAAAATGCGAGTTCACTTGTAATGTTTGTTTATGCTTCAGGCAGTCCGTCAGGCCATGCGATGATCACAGCTGCAGCTTGGTGGCTTATGATGACCAGTTTTTCTACATTCATTTACAATCGCACTAGGAGGTTTGTGCTGCTTTAACTGATTAAACATAAAAATAGTTAAGAAATGTCACAACCCTGAAACACCGATTGTATAACTCACCCCCCTCACTGACAGTTACCTCCCTTTCTGAAGGAATTGAATGTTGTTTGCTTATTGTTTCATTGGGATCATTGGGCCCTGGTGATTTATTGTCTTCCAGTCAAATTAATTTCTCCTATACAGAGGCTCCTCAAATTACTGATGGCTTGACATATGGAAATACAACTTTCTTGAAATTCCCCTGTGTATGTTTAAACCTTTTTTAAGCTAGTAATAATAAAATGTTTATTACGTTCATTAATAACTGGATGTGGTATACAGTATATTCCATTGCTATAACAATGGATTACATTAGAGTGATCATTCAATTAAATGAATGAATTATACCAAGTGTGTGTAAAGCAGTACAATATGAGTACTATAGAAAATAAACAATTAAATTAAATTACAGACAGTTCACAAGAATGGCACATGGGGACTACTGTACTTATTTTCAGCAATATTAATTTCTTTGAGCTGCTCATTTACTCCAGACCTACACCCTCCTCCATTTCTGAAACGAAAATGAATAAAGCTGCAGATGCTGGTATCTGAAGCAAAAAATATTGGAAGAACTCAGCCAATCAAGCAGCATCTGTGGAAATAAATGTTAATATGCACTATTGCTTCCTGATGATTCAAAGTACATTTATTATCAAAGTATGTATACTATATAAAACCTTGAGATTTGTTGCCTTACGGGCAGCCACAAAACAAAGAAACCCAATAAAACCCATTTTAAAAAAGACTGTCAGACACCCAATGATCAGAAATTGTGCAATCTATAAAAATAAGCAAACAACATTCAGAACTGAAGTTCACAAAAGTGAGTCTACAGTCACAGCTGATCCAGGAGCCTGTTAGTTGCAGGCCACAGCCTCAAACAGCGGGTTGTTCCTCGCTCACAGACCCGGGCCTTGCTCCTTCGATAGGTTCTTGGGGCTCGAGCTCCACCGCTTCAATTCGGCCCATTTATGCCACACTGCAACGTCCTGCACTTTCATGACTCCAGTTCATGCTGCAAAAATGTCAGGTCATACAGGCAGTTCAAAAGCTCGACTCCAAAAGGGAAGTCACAGGCTATTGATTGAATTGATTGTTTTCTAGAAAAAGTGTGATTAATAAGGTAGTTAATAGTTGTTTTTGCTGTTAGCAAGTCATCGTCGTGCTTCATCAGTGCCATTTTCAATGGGAAAATTGTGGGGTTTTCATTAGCCATTTGGCTACCAGTACTGCTGCTTTCACTTTCTAACTTCCTCCTCATCAAACCCTCCCACCAACTATTTAGATTAAGGGCAATATGCTAACTTGTAGTTCACTGGGACACTAGTCCTAGCTTTATTCCTGCTTTTGCCTTTAAGGAATCTCTCTGTTCTCCCTGTAACCATGTGGGCTTCCTCCGGGTGCTCCAGTTTCCTTCCACAGTCTGAAGATGTACCATTTGGTAGGTTAATTGGTCATTGTAAATTGCCCCGTGATTAGGCTGGGATTACATTAGGGGCTTGCTGGGGGGCGTGGCTTGAGGGTCTGGAGGGGCCTATTCTGTGCTGTATCTCAATAAATAAATAAAGATAAGCCCATCCCAATGGAACAGCTTCCTCTTTCCCAGTACTGTTGCCAGTGCCCTATGAATTGAAACCCATTATTCTAATATTAACATTGAATCCCACATCCATTTTCCTTACTTCCTCTTTGCCAATTTTCACATATTTCAGACAGTAATCCAAAGATTATTACATTTATAATGCAGTTTGTCATATTTTAGCAGAACCTGCTTTGTCCTTTCAATTGTCATCGGTTCCTTAGCCCTGGCACTAAGCTGACAACACAGCCTTTGGGATTTGCGCTCATACCTGTAGAGAATATTACCTACTCCTCCAACTGTACTGTTGTTATTACACCACTCTTCATTCCCCCAGGGAAAAGCCATACTCTTCCTGTGTCATTTGACTATCAATTTTCATCGGACTAAATCTCAGTAGGGCGATTGTTTCAGATGGTTCTCCACTCCCTGAGGCAGGGTTTAGTGTCAAACCCTAGTTCATCTAGTTCATTCAAAGTGTCCTGTATATATGATGCACTTGCACACTGAGACTGCTGGTAAGACTCCAAGCCATCCATTGTCTCTTTTAACTTTTAACTTTTCATTGTTAGTGAAATCCTGAAGTCAATCTCCTTCTGCTCTCTGTCGATGCCCTCCAGCTACCCTGTTCTTAGACTTGATTTTGACATTGGGTACCTAAAGTGCAGAATCCCTTCCTAGTTAATCAAATATTGTATTTCTATACATTTCAACAATTAAAATATGCCAATAATAATGTTTTTTTTATCTACTTTAAGCACACTGGCAAGGAACATTCCTGTAGTATTGTATATCGCTCTGCTGCTGACAATTGGCATCTCCAGAATATTTATTTTGGCTCATTTTCCACATCAAGTACTTGCTGGAATAATTACAGGTTAGATCTTTAATTATCATGGGTGAATACAAGTGTCTGTATCGAAAAAGTGCATTGATATTTGTCTTTAATTTTCTCATTTGAAATTCATTCTCAAGATATGCCTCCTACTGTTCTTGTGGTGGCACACCAGTGGGTCTCAGGAGCTGCCGGTGCCTAACAGAATGAGTTGCAGAAAAAGCAGTTTATTAACATCAACACCTCTACCACTGCCAATTCTAAACACAAAGACATTGGCATATCATCCAAGATTACGAGCAGAACTCTGTATCCGCATATGCATCAGAACACTTTAGGATTTTAATCCTTAAATTAATTCAAAGAGATGCAAGTTAACATAGCTGCATCAGATAGTTCAAAGATTGGAAAAGGTGTTCAATATCGATATTGCGATTACATACAGAACCTAATACCCGATCCAAGGACTGCTGGACTACTTTAAGATGTAGATTCTTTGGAGGATTGTACAGAGTTTGTAACTGTAAGTACACACTTACACCTCCTATTAAAGGGAGTGAAGTGCCAGTACATTTTTCAATTAAAAGTGAAAACTATAACACACAGAACTTGGAGGGCACAGTGGCCTGAACTTTGAAGACAGTGAAAGTAGAGAGCTAGTGATCTCTTTTCCAGTCTTCCCCTTTTCCAACATTCTTTGTTGTCATGGAACACTTGGAAGGATCTATGGCAACCAGAGCAGCCAGTCATTGTCAAAAAAATTATTACAAGGAAGAAGAACTTAAAGCCATATGAAGCATTTTAATCTAACTTGAAGCATTTTACAGACTGTTTAAGATAAAGATTAGGGCATCAGATAAGTTCAAGGTGGAAGTGAAAATATAATCAACTTTCTAAACATTTAAAAAATATTTTGAGCTTCTCTAACTTCCGCTAATGTCCTACCTCCCCCTCGTACCCCATCTGTTATTTATTTATATATATACATTCTCTCTCTCTCTCTCTCTCTCCTTTTTCTCCCAATGTCCCTCTGACTATACCCCTTGCCCATCCTCTGTGTCCCCCCCCCTCTGTCTTTCTCCCTGGGCCTCCTGTCCCATGATCCTCTCATATCCCTTTTGCCAATCACCTGTCCAGCTCTTGGCTCCATCCCTCCCCCTCCTGTCTTCTCCTATCATTTTGGATCTCCCCCTCCCCCTCCCACTTTCAAATCTCTTGCTATCTCTTCTTTCAGTTAGACCTGACGAAGGGTCACGGCCCGAAACGTCGACTGTACCTCTTCCAATAGATGCTGCCTGGCCTGCTGCGTTCACCAGCAACTTTTATGTGTGTTGCTTGAGCTAATTACAATCTACATTGAATTATTATAGGATTGAAGCATTTACTATGCAATAATCATGGCATAATGCAGAATTTAAAAACTCAACAAGCATTGTGGAACAAAGTTCTAACCTGTACAAGGTTTTGTAATGAATACAATTGGTAAATATATGAAAAATTTATCATCTCAACAGACTTCTCTTTACTCCAGGGTAGAAGATTACAGCCAACAGAACTTGTCAGTGGTTAAATTCCCCTGAACAGCAACTTCAGGATTTAAGTGGTTCAAATCCTAAAGAGGCTGTTGGTCTCATGTGCAATGATGTCATTACTGGTGGTTTTCCAAAATTTGAACCATAGTAAACTGTGCATGATTAATGTCCAAAAATACAGAAATAGAGCAGTGCAGTCACTAGGCTTTTTTGCGCAGTTATCTCCATTCTGGCTGTTAGCTCTCCATGAGATCTTTAATTTCCAACTGGGTGTGATATTTATTAGTTAGATGTGTTTCCCTAAGCGGTGAATTAAAAAAAAAACAGCAAGGGATAATAGCTGTGAAAGCATCAGTATCATTTAGACATTGTGATGTAATATGGAGTGAATAAAATATGTAGTGTCACATTTTCAAATGCAAAGTTGGCACAATGAAGAAATTTGTAAGTAAGAATAATCATTTTACAACCTGCTCTGTGGAGCTTGCCACAGAGCAGGTTGTGAGAGGATTATTCTTATCGAGAATGATGTGGGGGGGGGGGGGAAAGAATTATATTGGTCCTGATGAAGGGTCTGGACCCGAAACGTCGACTGTACTCTTTTCCATGGATGCTGCCTGGTCTGCTGAGTTGCTCCAGCATTTTGTGTGTACTATATTGGTTCTGTTCCTTTTACACCACGAATATAGGTTTAAATCCATTTTAGACTGATAAGATATGTGTTTTCACCCGTTTCGTATCTTCGAGCAATGCTCAAAATGGGAATCCAGTTCTCATTCAGTTTTTAAAAATATAAAATAAGAAAACTAATATTCAATCATGGCACAAATATTATTGTACTTTTGATCTTTTAAATGTGTTTTGCTCATCTCCATCTACCTTAGGCCACAAACTTATTAATCACTCCGATGAGTTATTAACTGATGTGTTATTAATCTCAAACTTTCTGCATAATCACTGAAAGAGTTGGACTGCATGTGCATGTAACGAGAGCTGTATAACTCATCTCCTTCTACCTTAGGCCACGAACTTATCAATCACCCGTGCTGGAGGCACTTTCTGGAGGTCCAAGATCCGTATGCTCCACGACTGCTGGACTAAGTGTGTAAATGTAGAAGGGGTCTACGTTGAAAAATAAATGTGCTAGGTTTTCTAAAATTGACTCCTTCTACCTTAGGCCACGAACTTGTCAATCACCCCTCGTACACACTTTGTTTTTATGTGCTGAGTTGCTATATTTGGGGTTTGGTTTTCTTACTGCCCCTTCTTTAGCCAACTCAGCAGGTAGCAGGAAATAGAGGCAAGACTGCTGATGTGTTCATTTCATTCTTAAGGAATATGCTGTTAAGCCATTAAGTCATCAGAGAAGGAGAGATTGAGTCCCATTTCTCTTTTGAATCCTCCCTGATTTTTCTTGGCCAATGATCATATACAGCTGAGGTAAAGTTACCATGTGCTTCAATATCCATGTGAAACTGGATGCTACTGAGACTGATCCATGGTTACCTTTGTTGTCACGTTTTCTTGAGGTGTAGTATGACACTTTAGTCATACTGTTGATACCCCCAGGGTAAAATGGTTAGACCACGTATCACATCAGAATTTTAGTGGTAGGTGTTTAACATGTCATTGTGATTTAACTGTTCAACCAACTATTTAAAGATTATCTTGATGTAAAGGCTTAAAAGAAGGCAAATATTCTGTGAGCATTGATGTAAATAGTCATTAAAATTTCAATTTGGATTTTAGGTGCTGTACTTGGTTTTCTGCTAGGCCAACGTATACCCGAGAATTTGAAATTAATTCAATACGTTGTGACCTCAGTTGTATTGCTGCTCAGTGCTATGTGCCTGTACTGGGGATTGCATTACTTTGGAGTCAATGTTGCCTGGTAAGTACAGAATTTTTTACTCGTTGTCATTCTGGCAGTTATTGCTTGTGTGAAGTTTTATTTTGGAAAATTCCTGTGTGTTTTATGTGGCAAACTTCTTTAAGAGAAAGTAAGTACAATTAGGAAAGAGATGAAACACTGGTTTCCTCGGCTGCATAAGCCTAGGGAAGACAATCTTCAGCCCTGTCAAACGTGTGAGATTGAGGTGCGAGATCTCCCCCCTCCCCCCCAAGCCCCTGTTTGTGTGGATGCTGTGTAATTGGCTACGCTGTTACAAATTAGTGCTACGAAATAACAGACAGTACACTACATGCAATTAAAGGAATTATATTTATGAATCTTAACTAACGGGTTAGTAAAGAATAATAAAAAGAAAAGGGCCCATTTTAATTAAACAGTCAAATGTGCACAAGTTGGAGCTCATCTTGAACTTCTCTGTCACTCACGCACTGGGCCCTCGATAAACGTGAAAGCACACACCACCTTCCGAACGTCGCTCACAATGCATCTCGAACAAACGGGTCTCCCATTGGATCATATGTTATGACCAGTTCTCCTCAGTGTCTTCTCTCTTCATCTCCTCTCGAACAAACATGATCCCTTATCTTCAACAGTAACCTAAACAGGCTGAAAGTAGAACAAGCAGCTCTTACAAAGCTGCTAAATGAAATACCTACAGCATAACAGTAAAGATGTGAACCAGGGCACTACAAGGGGGAAAAAAAACAGATTTTAGGGAGAAGAAAATTTTTCTGCCCAATGATTGTAGTTAGAAGGTAGAGGTGAGAAATACAGCATAAAAACAGACCCTTCAGCTCACCAATCCCTGTTGACCATCAAACACTGATCCTCCCCTAACTCATTTTCTCCACTCCACATTCCAACCTGTCATTCCCAGATTCTACCATCTGCCCGCCAGGGGCAATTTACAGTGGTCAGTTCACGTACCAATCCACGCATACTTGAGACATGGGAGGAAACCAAAGCACCCAGAGAAAATCCTGACATTTTTATGCACCCAAACTCCACACAGACAGCATGAAGATCAGCATTGAACACAGGAAGCTGGATCTGCGAGGCAGCATTTCTACTAACTACACCATCTTCTACTCTCATGAAGAAAGTAAAATGCACATTTCTTAAATAGAACCAGCTCCTAAATTACTTTTTTTTAAAAGGTTATGGTATAGTTTAGTTGAAGGGACCTTTGCTGCTAAATAGTAAAAGATGTGTTGTTCAGGCAAAGCTAAAAGAAACACTTCTAGAACATCATCCCCAATTAGTAGCTAAACATGCTGTATAACAGCAGTGCTGCCTTTTACTTGGCTTGCAAATATAGTTCCATGGAAGCCAATGAAAATGAATTTTGGAAGTTGAGGGAAAATTCTTGACAAGGATTGCAATTTCTTACTTTTTTCCCCTACCTCATACATATTGCTGTGGTTTGAATATTGGCTAAATGTATTAACACCATAGTAGGTCAGAAGTTGCAGCTGAAAGTCAAGAGGTTATGTTGTTACTTTATAGAACTCTGGTTAGGCCACATCTGGAGTATTACATACAGTTCTGGTCACCCCACTCTAGGAAGGATGATGACGCTTTGGGGAGGGTGCAGAAGAGGTTTACCAGGATGCTGCCTGATTTAGAGGGCATGTGCTATCTTAAGAGGTTGGACAATCTTGGGTTGTTTTCTTTGGAACGGTAGAGGCAGAGGGGAGATCGTTAGAGGTTTATAAGCCTACAAGATAGATAGCGTAGACGGGGGAGATCTTTCTCCCAGGGCAGAAATGGCTAATACCTGAGGGCATGCATTGAAGGTGAGAGGGGGTAGGTTTGAGAGGGATGTGAGGGGTAAGATTTTTACTCAGAGGGTGGGGATGCCTGCCATCTGCTGCCTGGTATGGTGGTAGAGGCAAATACATTAGAGGCTTTTAAAGAGACATTTAAATAGGCACATGAATGTGAGGAAGATGGATGGAGATGGACATTGTGTAGATAGAAGGGATTAGTTTTTTTTGGGGAGGAGTGGTTGGTTTACTTTTCAGCTGATTTGGCGTGACATTGTGTGCTGAAGGGTCTGTTCCTGTGCTGTACTGTTCTATGTTCTATTTGTCAGCAACAGAGATAAGTGAGAAGGACAAAATAAATAGAGACACTCAAAAAAAAAAAAAAAAAAAAAAAGGGGGGGGGTTGGGGAAGACAAAGTTACAAATCAGCATTGACGGTGGATATGCAATGGCAAGCATTTAAAGGTTGCATGGATGAACTACAACAATTGTTCATCCCAGTTTGGCAAAAGAATAAATCAAGGAAGGTAGTGCACCCGTGACTGACAGGAGAAATTAGGGATAGTATCAATTCCAAAGAAGTAGCATACAAATTAGCCAGAGAAAGTGGCTCACCTGAGGACTGGGAGAAATTCAGAGTTCAGCAGAGGAGGACAAAGGGCTTAATTAGGAAGGGGAAAAAAGATTATGAGAGAAAACTGGCAGGGAACATAAAAATGGACTGTAAAAGCTTTTATAGATATGTAAAAAGGAAAAGACTGGTAAAGACAAATGTAGGTCCCCTGCAGACAGAAACAGGTGAATTGATTGTGGGGAGCAAGGACATGGCAGACCAATTGAATAATTACTTTGGTTCTGTCTTCACTAAGGAGGACATAAATAATCTTCCAGAAATAGTAGGGGACAGAGGGTCCAGTGAGATGGAGAAACTGAGTGAAATACATGTTAGTAGGGAAGTGGTGTTAGGTAAATTGAAGGGATTGAAGGCAGATAAATCCCCAGGGCCAGATGGTCTGCATCCTAGAGTGCTTAAGGAAGTAGCCCAAGAAATAGTGGATGCATTAGTGATAATTTTTCAAAACTCGTTAGATTCTGGACTAGTTCCTGAGGATTGGAGGGTGGCTAATGTAACCCCACTTTTTAAAAAAGGAGGGAGAGAGAAACCGGGGAATTATAGACCGGTTAGCCTAACGTTGGTGGTGGGGAAACTGCTGGAGTCAGTTACCAAAGATGTGATAACAGCACATTTGGAAAGCGGTGAAATCATCAGACAAAGTCAGCATGGATTTGTGAAAGGAAAATCATATCTGACGAATCTCATAGAATTTTTTGAGGATGTAACTAGTAGAGTGGATAGGGGAGAACCAGTGGATGTGGTATATTTGGATTTTCAAAAGGCTTTTGACAAGGTTCCACACAGGAGGTTAGTGTGCAAACTTAAAGCACACGGTATTGGGGGTAAGGTATTGGTGTGGGTGGAGAACTGGTTAGCAGACAGGAAGCAAAGAGTGGGACTAAACGGGACCTTTTCAGAATGGCAGGCGGTGACTAGTGGGGTACCGCAAGGTTCAGTGCTGGGACCCCAGTTGTTTACAATATATATTAATGACTTGGATGAGGGAATTAAATGCAGCATCTCCAAGTTTGCGGATGACACGAAGCTGGGTGGCAGTGTTAGCAGTGAGGAGGATGCTGAGAGGATGCAGGGTGACTTGGATAGGTTGGGTGAGTGGGCAAACTCATGGCAGATGCAATTTAATGTGGATAAATGTGAAGTTATCCACTTTGGTGGCAAAAATAGGAAAACAGATTATTATCTGAATGGTGGCCGATTAGGAAAAGGGGAGGTGCAACGAGACCTGGGTGTCATTATACACCAATCATTGAAAGAGGGCATGCAGGTACAGCAGGCGGTGAAAAAGGCGAATGGTATGCTGGCATTTATAGCGAGAGGATTCGAGTACAGGAGCAGGGAGGTACTACTGCAGTTGTACAAGGCCTTGGTGAGACCACACCTGGAGTATTGTGTGCAGTTTTGGTCCCCTAATCTGAGGAAAGACATCTTTGCCATTGAGGGAGTACAAAGAAGGTTCACCAGATTGATTCCTGGGATGGCAGGACTTTCATATGAAGAAAGACTGGATGAACTGGGCTTGTACTCGTTGGAATTTAAAAGATTGAGGGGGGATCTGATTGAAACGTATAAGATCCTTAAGGGATTGGACAGGCTAGATGCAGGAAGATTGTTCCCAATGTTGGGGAAGTCCAGAACGAGGGGCCACAGTTTGAGGATAGAGGGGAAGCCTTTTAGGACTGAGATTAGGAAAAACTTCTTCACACAGAGAGTGGTGAATCTGTGGAATTCTCTGCCACAGCAAACTGTTGAGGCCAGTTCATTGGCTATATTTAAGAGGGAGTTAGATATGGCCCTTGTGGCTACGGGGGTCAGGGGGTATGGAGGGAAGGCTGGGGCGGGGTTCTGAGTTGGATGATCAGCCATGATCATAATAAATGGCGGTGCAGCCTCGAAGGGCCGAATGGCCTACTCCTGCACCTATTTTCTATGTTTCTATGAAACAATGTAGCAAAGATATGAAAGACTTCAGTACACTTGACTTGCTATTGCATAGATACTCCAGACAATGGCAGTGGTATTCTATGTATGCCTGGATACAATTTCTGGAACTTTGTCCATAGCTTCCTGGTTCCTCAGCTCCTCCCCCAACCACCCTGTGCTTCAGTGAGATCCTCCTTCTCAGAAATTTCCTTCTCTATTCACCTCTGTCCAGCAGTGACTGTGCACCCCACATCGCTAAATACAGTCTTCCCAGAAGACCCCATTCAGTGATTATCACCCATCCCAATCCTCCACTGAAACCTACCAAATATTGAAACATCTAGATAGCGTGGACATGGAGAAGATGTCCTAGAGGGTACAGAGGGGACATCCTCAGAATACAAGGATGTCCCTTTAGAACAGAGATGAAGACGTATTCCATTAGCCAGAGGGTGGTGAATCTGTGGAACTCATTGCCATTGATGGTTCAAATTCAAGTTCCAAGTTTAATTATCATTTGACCATACACATGAATACAGCCAAACAAAACAGCATGGAGGCCAAGTCATTGGGTATATTTAAAGTGGATATTGATAGGTTCTTGATTAGTAAGGGAATCAAATGTTACAGGGAGAAGGCAGGCCATGGGGTTGAGGGGGAGAATAAATCAGCCAGGATTGAATGGTAGAGCAGACTTGATTGGTCAAATAGCCTAATTCTGCTCCTATGTCTTGTGGTCTAAAATCCACACCTCCACACAAGCCCCCAACAACCGATACCAGTTTCCCCTGCTCACCGCCCACTCCAACAACTGATTTCTTTTCATCTATACCTCACCACAGTCTCCAGCAGCTGACTCTGAATGTACGTCCATTGGTCCCGTTCCTTTACCAATCACAACCTCCCAGCTCTCTAATCCCTATCCTTACCCCACTTCTCCCCAGCCCCAAGTCAATCTTCACTATGGTAAGGCTTTTGCTGAGGTTCTGCACAGGCTTGTGCAGATGATTTGGGCATAAGTGATCAGAGGCATGTTAGAAAACTGGATCTATAATTGGCTTTGTCATAGGATGAGGGTAGTGGTGGATAGATGTTTTACTGACTGGAGATCAAGAGGTGTACTAAAGGGATCAGTATTATGACCATTGTTGTTTGTAATATACAGTACATAAATGACCTGGATGAGAATGTAGGTGGTATAAGTTTGCAGATGACATGAAAATTATTGAAGTCATAGGTTGTGAAGAAGGTGTCTAAGGATACAGCAGGACACAGATCAGCTGGAAAGTTAGGTGAAGCAACGACAGATGGAATTTAATGCAGACCAGTATGAGGTAAATTCTGATGGGATATATAAAGTAAGTGGCAGGGACCATAGGAGTGTTGTTGTATAGAGAGACCCTGGAGTAGGGGTCCAGAGCTCCCCGAAAATGGCAACATTGGTGGACAGTTTACTGAAATATTCATTTGGTATGATTGCCTTCATAGGATGAGGGACTGAGTGTAAGAGTTTGGATGTCATATTGCTTGTTACAAAATATTGGTAAGATCACACTTAAGTATTGTGTACACTTCTGGCCACCACACTATTGGGAGGATGTGGTTTCAATACAGTGAGTGCAGAAGACATTTAGTAGGATATTGCTTGGAATGGAGGGGTGTAAGGAGAGATTGGATAGGGTTATTCTCATTGAAGTAACATTATAGTGATTGATGCCTTGTCTGGGGTTCTTGGGGAGAGGAGACTGGCAGTGGGGGGGGGGGGGAGGAATCTATTTGGGAATTTTGGTGTGGATAGAGTTCAAAGCTTGAGAGGGGAAGGAACCTAGAGATTTAAGAAGGAATGGCTTCCTGTGCCTGGTGGATGCTCTCTGGCTAACAAATAGATCAGGTATGCTTAAAATTAAAGGGGTCCTACCAGAGCTGGCTTATTGGAGCTCAGGTCTGAATGCTGTGGGAGGTCTCCTTTAAATTAGCAAGCATACCTTGGAACAACATGTCCTAATGTCTCTGACAAAAGAGCACTTTATGGGAAATAACATCTTCGTACATGCTACTAGCGCATACAATGCATGGGACTACATGGTAAAATTTCTGAAATGAAGTGATTCAGTGTGGTCGCAACCACATTTCAGTCTGGAAATAAGTGATTTTAACATGCATGCTGCTGAACCAAAGAGCACACCAGAAATTCAGCACAAAGGTGTGACAAAACACAATATATGGGTGGGGGGGTGGTGGGTGTGCAATGCTTTGTAGGATGAAAGTGTATACAAAATGCATGGCACTGAGAATTAAGAGCATGACTGATGTAAGACGTCTCACCTTGATGCTGCTTCATAATGTAATGTATCAATCTTTTAATTAATACAATCAGAGCAATTTCAGTTAATTATTTTCATGCCAGACTCGTATAGGTAGTTTGTTAATTTTAGGTGGACATTATAATTTCAGAATGAATCTGAAACTGACTTTGCAATCAACAGGTGAAATGACTGAGCCTGGAAAATGTTGTGAATAGTTTTGTAACTGCAGTAGAAGTGTTTATTTAGTTTTCAGCTTTCATTTGGGCAGGCTTTCAGATCTTTTTAAATTCATTGCACTGCACATAAATGTTTCAAATGCGTTTGGCTAGTAAAGGAATTAAGCCTTCTGGATTTGAACAACTGCAGACACACAATGTTTCTTGTTTAGCTTTTTTTTTCAGTAGCAGGTCAAGTAATTGCTCAATAAACTGATTATTTTCATATTGCTAAGAGATGCATTGAAGCCAGACTAGTTAATTGATTATAACAGCAGCCCTTGTGGAAATTTCTCTTCCAAGAAATTCTTCACTCCAATTTTTATTCAAAGAATTCCACTTTATCCAGAAAATGGCAAGAATGAGACTGGAGCAGGGAAGCAACATCCTGTGCATGTTAACTCAACATTATTTCCTTTTTGCTTATAAAAGCATTCAGAAAATCTGTTGATTTTCTCTGAGTTCTTTTCTAGCTCCCTAAGTTGTTTCAGTAATTATTAAATAAATGAAGGCTGTTGAATAATTTAGCTTGGTGGTATGTTGATTACCTTTTATTAATAATCATTTGAGGAATATCCCTCAATTTACATCATTATTTTCCAGTTAGGCTTGCGTTAAAACAACACAGCAGGCCACTTCAGCCCATCAGGCTCTCAACTGAGCAATCCTGTTAGAATGTTTTTCCTGTCTTTATTTCTCTGTAACCTGCTCTTTTTCACATAAGCCCATCAGTGTACAGTGTATTATTCTTTTTTGCCATCCACCTCAGTCCAGGGTAATTTACAATGGCCATTTAATCTTTGCTGTTGGAGGAAAATGGATCACTCAGAGAGAAAGCCCACAAGGTCATGCTGAGAGCATGTAAACTTCACGCTGTCAGTAGGCGAAGTTGGGCTTCAACCTAGTTCTCTGCAATGCAAGCAGCCTCTGTGTCATCCAAGTACCTATAATCTCACACACTGAGTTCTTTATTTAGAGTGGAATTAATACCAGGTACTTTCCTCTGCAAGAAGAAAGACTTCAAAAGAAAAATTACTTCACTCCTTCAATTTTCAAGGAAGAGTTTACCTTTATGATTTTGAAGTACTTTAGATGAATTTTTTTTGTTGCAGCCTCTGAATTTACTACACCCAGCAAACATATGCCCAGTGATTTTTGTTCCCTTCATTATTTTGTTAACAACATCTATTATCTTTGCCAAGCAGGGAGAAAGTGACTATTTTCTTCCTGTGATGGAAATCTTTTCTTTTAACAGTTGATATAGTCAGTGTTTTGAAGTTGAGAAAGTGTTCTGAAGTGTGCAGAGTTCCACACACAGAAATGCTTACAAAGCACTGTTTTGCAACACAATTTGAAATTCTTATCATATGGTTTTATGCCAATCTGATCAGAGCTTTCAGGCAGGGAGAAGTGATGGTTAGTCTGATATTTTTCACAAATGCACATTGTTGCAGAGCCAATATTTAATGTCAGCATGTCCACTCTTCAGGCTTTTCCCACAGTCTGCAGGAATTAATCTTCTAAACGTTGCTCTAAGCAACCAGGTTTAAAAAAAAAGTGGATTTCTAAATAGGTATTTTTCTCCTTTCTTTTGTACATGTGGGAGCAATAGCTATTGATTGGCTGAAGCACATAATGAAAATTCCAATAAAAATGTTGCCTTGACTCTGGTTGCAAATTAAAGTATGTAAGAATTTTATTATGTTTAAAGGTGCATGCTCATTTGAAACTAATTCAGTCTTGGGTGTTCTAGGACAATTTTGCTTGCTACCAAGTGGTGTGCCAATCCTGAATGGATCCGACTGGACACTAGGCCGTTCTCCTCACTAAGCAGGGATGCAGGGGCAATCCTCGGACTTGGCATTGGACTCTCCTCACCGTTGTATGCAAGTACACTGGGATGGAAGATGACATGGAAGATGAAAGTAGTCTGCATTGCTCTCTGTGAGCTCATCATTGAGATAATGGATCAAGTCCCGATGCCGAAGTACTCCACTATTCTGTTTTATGTTCTGTGTTACCTGAAGAATGCATTTGTTCCCATTCTGGTGACTGCCATTATGCCCTGGCTGGTCCATTCCATTTTTCAAATTCAGCCAACTAAGAAACAACAGTAACAACCAAAAAAAGTATTTTAAAATGCTTTTTGCCTTCTCCTGATGCACTATTAGTACTAATATACATCACTCAAGACCACCTCAATATTGTATGCTCATCTGAATCAAAGCTGTGAAACTTTTGAGAGTGTGGATGGTCCTTACATTGAGCTATACTGTTTAGTGATATGCACTGCAGATGTGTCTAACTTCTAGCTCCCCTTCTACAGCTCTAAGTTTCCATAACCAGAGAAGCAACTACCTGACTACTACCCTTCATATATGATGTGTCAACTTAGTTAACTAAGACATACAGTACTGTACAAGTCTTGGGTGTGTCTGGTCCACCAGGCAAAGTGTCATTTGATTTTAGACAATTAGTTTATTGATCATTACAGAATGTCTCTCTGGTGTTTCCCACTCCCTCCCCTCTCCCTTCCCCTTTTTTCCAACCATGATTCCCCTCTTGCTGCCCCCTTTCCACTCAGCCCACAATGGAGACCCATATCAGAATCAGGTTTATCATCACTCACATATGTCATGAAATTCATTTTTTTTGTGTGGCAGCTGTACAGTGCAATACATAATACTACTACAGTACTGTGCAAAATTCTTAGGCACCCTAGTTATATATATGTGCCCAAAACTTGTACTGTAGGTCAATTTTGGCCCTTCCATTGTTCAAATGCATTGTTGACTTTCCCCTCCTTCTGCTAATTATTTCCAACTTCCCTGTTCTGCTGACTTTTCTGCCCATATTTCTGGCTATTCTTCCTAGTCCCTCTATAACTTGATCTCACTTTATCAAGTCAGAAAACAGGCCCTTCAGCCCAACTCATAATGTCTCTCAGAATAATTTATTTGCCTGTACATACAGTAGCCACTTAATTAGGTACAGGAGTGAACCCGGTGTGGTCTTCTGCTGCTATAGCCCGTCCATCTAACATGTTGTGCATTCAGAGATGCTCTTAACACCACTGTTGTAATGTGTGGTTATTTGAGTGACTGTCACCTTCCTGTTAGCTTGAACCAGTCTGGCCATTCTCTGACCTCTCTCATTGCCTCTACAACCTCCTCTGGTAGCTCATTCCAACAATCCACCAACCTCTGTGTTTTAAAAATTGCCCCTTTAGTTTTCCTTTTAATTACTTCCCCTGTCACCTTAAATGTATACCCTGTAGATTAGACTGTCCTAGACTGGGGTAAAAAAGACTCTGCTCCTCATGATTTTATATACGGTAAAGTCACCCCCTCAGCCCCATACACTCCAAGAAAAAAGGAAAAAACAGCCTATCCAGCCCTTCAGTCCTGGCTGGTAACATCCTCAAGAATCTTTTCTGCATCCTTTATGTTATGGCTACCATATAAAATTTTCCAGTGTCTCCTTGATCTAGAGGCAATCATAAGCTTACATTTAAAATTAAAATGTTAGGATGATACCATTGTCACTTCATCTGAATTTTCCAGGTTCTGTTCATATCTTCAATTTTGTTAGGTGTAAGGTGGTTATTGGGTTGTAACAGAAATAGATTAGGTGCAGCAAAGATCTACAAACATCAGAGAAGGAAAACAAAACACTCATTGTGTCTTAAGATGGATAAGCCTTTTTAAGACACAATTCTTAAAAGAGTGATCCTAGTTCTAGGTTCTCCTTTGAGGAAGCATCCTCTCCATATCCACCCTGTCAACTACACTCAGGACCTTATTTGTTTTTATCAAGTCCCCTCTGATTCTTCTTCATAACAGTTAATGCAAGTCTAACTTGTCCAACATTTCCTCATAAGACAACCTGCTCATTCCAGATGTTATTCTATAAGACATAGAAGCAGAATTTGACCATTTGGCTCATCGAGTCTGCTCTGCCATTCTATCGTGGCAGATTCATTATTCCTCTCCTGCCTTTTCTCCATAACCTTTGATGCCCTGACTAATCAAGAACCTGTTAACCTCCACTTTAAATATACTTAAACACTTGGCTTTTACAGCCATCTGTGGCACTGAATTCCACAGATTCACAAGCATCACACACAAAATTCTGGAGGAACTCAGAAGGCCAGGCAGCATCTATGGAAAAGAGCACAGTCGATGTTTTGGACTGAAACCCCACTCTTGGCCTTTCAATATTTGATGAGTCTCGATGAGATCCCCTCATTCTTCTAAACTCCAGTGAGTACAGGCCCAGCGCCTCATACATTAACCCTTTCATTAAACCTTTGTTAACCCCTTCGACTAAAACCTCTGAACTGCTTCCAAAGCATTGACATCCATACTAAAACCAAAAAAAACAATTTTGTTCAATGTATTGTAGATGTGATCATACCATTCCTCCCCACATTTCTATTCAGTTCCCTTACCTATAAATAATGATATAATTTCCAAATAATTTGCTGTATCTGCCTATCTGTTGTTTTGTGGATCATGCCCTAAGATACTCTGGTTCTTCTGCATTTAAAGTCTCCCATTGTTAAAGTAAATGTCTTTATTTTTGTATTTTCCCTGCCAAAATGGGCAACTTCATATTTTCTCATATAATCCATCTGCCAGCTTTTTGTGCACTGAACCTGTCTATATCTCCTTTGTCCTCTTCATGACTTGTATTCATATGTACCATTATATCATTGGCAAACTTAACAATCACATCTTAAACTCTAGAAGGAATGGTAGTATCACACCACTTGATATCTCTTGGAAGTATAGTACATTCACTGGTATCCACAGAACATGTTACTCTCTAAAGAACCTGAATAAATTGTTCAAACAAAATTTCCCATTCGCAAAACCATGTAGATTTTACCTGATGACCTTGAATTTTTCTAAGTTTCCCTGTGATAGATATTAAATAGACTCAAACCCTCGGTGAGATAGGGAGATGTCTATCCCAGCATGTGAAGACAGACTCCGGCGGATTGAGCGGACGAGACCAATGGAAGATCCAACGGTCAAGAAGGCGGTCTCTGCAAGCGTCGTGGAACGTGTAGAGCACGACAAGACAGAGAAGACGTCCTGGTCATCCACTGCGCCTAGTACCATCTCCAGCTGTCTCGACTCTGTCTTGCCACTGGATCCAGATGGGAATTGGGTAGAGAGAGTGAGGCTGACGCTGCACAACTCTCCCTCACTTAAATCCAAATCATGCGCGAGTCTCGACACCATCAATGGTGTTGAGGTCTTCATCAACGACGACGGACAAACTTTAAATAGACTGGCCAGTAAAGTCCTGTTTTCTATCTTCCTTTTTGAATTTAAATTGCTTGTGCTCGTTTTCAAAGTATCATTCAGTCACATGGAATTGAATTTGCTTGTAAGGTTAAATATTGGTGATCATAGTATTTTTAGATGTTATTACTGTATCAAAGTCCTCTCATGTTTGTAGGACTTTTTTCCCCAATGATTGATATACCTATTATTTATTTTAGGTGTTATTAATAGACTATAATGGAGTTTATTCGCTGCTTATTGTAATTTTCTCTAATTCTGCTTGCAAAACTAATAGTTGCAGGAAATTAAAAACAAAAGGAAAATGATTACATTAATTTTAATGTGATAAATCCACTAATAAGAAATTAGATGGTGTATTTCCTTTTTTTAGAAACAGCTAACCACATAAAATATGATTTCATTGCCAGCAGACCATACAAGCAATCATTCCTGGGTGAAATCACACCAAATGTGAAATTGTAATTTTTTTTTTAAGCCAGAGTGTGATGAATCTGTGGAGTTCATTGTCATTGGGTATTTTTAAAGCAGAGGTTAATAGGTTCTTGATTATAAAGGGTTTCAAAGGTTACAGGGAAAAGGCAGAAGAGTGATGTTGAAAGGTATAATATGTAAATCAGATATGATTGAATGGTGGAGCAGTCTTGATGAGCTGAATGGCCTAATTTTACTCCTATGCCTCATGTACTGGGTGCTTCCAAATGTCATCCACAATAAGGCACTTAACCTTTTTTCCCAGAGACAGATGTGACATCACTCTTTGTATAGTGTATTTCCCAACTTGTCCCGACTTGTCCTAACACATTGGAACTTAAAGCTCCACACTATGTCTGTCATGAAGTAGTCCCAGTAGAACTGGGAAAAAATTGGACTATAGGGACATTCCAAAGTCTATGCGAACAGTGAGTGCAGCATTTACCTTGAAGATGTCAACTCATTGCAGCATGCCATTATTGTTATGGCAATAAATGGCTACTTTTCAGAGCAAGAGGCACAAATGTGCCCATTTGTGAAGAGTCTATACATGCAGAGTTAAAGAAGAGTCACGTCCTACCTGTATCCCTCTGATGTAGGCTCCAATAGTCCAGCACTGTCATTGAGATACATGACTTTAGAAAGACATTCAGTCATACTCTCCCACCCAGACTGCTCCCTGTATGGAGCTCAAGGTTACTTTGAATCTTATCTACCTCACTATGGGATCTTATCAAGCAGCCACAGCAAATCTTTGTCTTGTTTCCTAATTTGCTGCTCACTGCTACATCAGTATTCATAAAGAAATAATTTTGTCAACTTTTAATTGCAACTGGGATTTTGGAGCACAGCACAAGTCCTTTGGGCACAATGTTGTGCCGTCCTTTTAACATTCTCAGCTATCAACCTTTCCAATAGCTTTTGCTTTCATCCATGTGCCTATCTAAGAATTTCTTAAATGTCCCCAATGTATCTGACTCTACCACCACCCCTGGCATCTCATGCACTTGTCACTCTCTGGGTAAAGAACTTCCCTTTGACATCTCCCCTATACCTTCCACCAGTCACCCTAAAAAATATGTTCTCCAGTATTAGCCGTTGCCACTCTAGGATTTTCCATCACTGCCGCTTTCCAACAAGTGCAGGCATCTACTGACCACACTCGTCTGTTCATAGTGCACCCATTGAGAACACAAACATTACCAAGAGAAAAAGATTTCCACCCTCTTATTATGGTTGTTGTGAATCACGAAAAGAATTTCTTCATGGTGAAGCAACATACATCAAAGTTGCTGGTGAATGCAGCAGGCCAAGCAGCATCTATAGGAAGAGGCGCAGTCGACGTTTCAGGCCGAGACCCTTCTTCATGGTGAATGCTATGTTTCTGGAAAGCACGCTTGACTTCACCATCCTACGTTTTCAGTGCTGGTGATGGAGGGATGAATCCCAGCACACAAGAGCTACCCTCTAATTCCAAGGCTGCTCACAGCAGTACACTCTGCTACGACAGAAGCTGAGCACAGATACAAGAGCCAAGCAGGAACCTGGGCAAAGATGAAACTTCGTTGCCTGCATTGGTCCACGTTTGTAATGTAGTATGCAGCAAAGAGATGTAGAGACTGTTGTACGCCATGTGCTGTACAATCTTGCATGAAGAAGAGCAACAAGGAGAGCTGGACCCTGAGGGCAATGAGCTGAAACCTACAGGACAACATAAGCATGGAAAGGAGGGGGGAAAAAGAAAGGTGTTGGGGTATATCCTTTCCCAGTATTTCCAGCCTTGTCTTCCAGCTCAGCACAGAAGGGAAGCACATGGAGTACAGCTTATAAGGGAGTTTGTGATGGTGATGCTCCTTAAGATTTTATAAAAGGGAGGGCCTCAATGGAACCAAGTGCCCATCTTTGTACCCCAACTATCAGGGGAGCCCAGGTCACACAAAATATCACTCACACCCAGCTTTGCAGGTACACTGCAATGAGCAGAACCCAAAATCATAAAATGCTGGAAACACTCAGCAGGTCCAGCAGCATCTGTGGAAAGAGAAACATTTGATGTTTCAGGTTCAGGCTTTTTGTAGAACTGATTTTCACACATAACGAATTGTTTCTCTGGTTACTTAAATAGCCTGTGTTGTTGTGGATATTGAGTGGCACTTGGTTTAACAACTCAGGACCTCTATAATAAAAAAACTATGAGGATTCCCTCTCTGTATATCTTATTTATTTTATTTAGAGATACAGCACCGTAACACGGCCTTCTGCCCAATTACACCCATGTGACCAATCAACCTTCTACCCTGTACATCATTGGGATGTGGGAGGAAAGCAGGGCACCCAGAGGAAAACCACACGGTCACGGGTAGAACATACATACTCCTTACAGACAGCAGCAGGAATTGAACCTGAGTCGCTGGTGCTACAGTGCAGCGATCCCCAACCACCAAAGTATGTGCTACCGGGCCACGAGGAAACGATATGAGTCAGCTGCACCTTTCCTCATTCCCTATCTCGCACTGTTGAACTTGAACATAGGGTTGCCAACCATCCCGTATTTGCCGGGACATCCCGTATATTGGGCTAAATTGGTTTGTCCCGTATTTCCCCCGCTGAGGCAGAGCGTACCTATGAAAACTTTTGTGCCAAAATGGCGTGAAGCGAAAAAGCAATTACCATTAATTTATATGGGAAAAATTTTTGAGTGTTCCCAGACCCAAAAAACAACCTAACAAATCATACCAAATAACACATAAAATGGAAAATAACACTAACATATAGTAAAAGCAGGAATAATATGATAAATACACAGCCTATATAAAGTAGAAATAACATACATACAGTATAGTTATAGTTGAGAAGATTAAGCCAAAACCAATTTGTGGGGGAAAAAAATCGGCACGTACGCGCATGCACACACAGGTGCCCATGCAAGGCTTCATAGTCATGGTAGTTTTACAGGGTAAACCCAAGTGTCCCGTATTTGACTGTTACTTTTGTCCCTTATTTGGGAGTGCGAAAGTTGGCAACCCTAACTGTAAGAGACATGTTGAGGTGAGTTTAACCCTACTTGAACATCCCCCCCCCCCCGGGTTGGCCAGTCCGCGGTGCAAAAAAGGTTGGGGATTGCTGCTATAGTGGCGTTACGCTAACCATTTGGCTATCATGCCACCCATGTCTAAGCAATGACAGCCTGACATATCTTGTGAGGATATGAACTTTCTTTCCTGCATCATCCCTGCTGGAAACGACTGTAGCTGCTCCTACTAGGCTCTTCCTACATAGATATCGTGATCTCTTTGCCACACAGGATTACCCTCCTGGCAAATCTTTCATTGACTGTGAATGACATTGTCCTTTGAAGTGAAAGTGGGAGTGTCTCCCTCTCACCCGAGTCATTGTGGCCTCTATGGCAACCATGATGTGTTACTGGTGTGTGGCTCTCATAGATACTGTAAAATTGAGGGGTGATCCCCATTTTATATTTCTGCACAGCAAAGGGTCAGGAGCTGGGATAAACTGAAGGGTCAGGTAGGAATCATGCAAATCTCAATTTAGTGCTTGCTTCTGCTTGTAAACCCCTAATTTTGCTTCAAAGTATTTTGGACAGTTTCACACTTGTTGCAATGGATAGATTTGGCGCAAGGAGTGTTTTAGCATCAAAATTGATGGGATCCAATTTCGAAGCAGATACATGCAAAGACCATAAGACATAGGAGCAGAATTAAGCCATCCAACCTGTCATGTCTGCTCCGCCGAATACAAAAGTATTCATCCTCCTGTGACATTTCTTTAAAGTTTCTACAAACATACAGTATACAGTTAGTTAGCCTGAACAGATTTGCAATGGAATATTAAATATGCTATTCCTACAAATATAAGGTCAGGGTACATTGGCCACAGACCAGATGCAAATCCAAACTCTGCAATAAAATTGTGCAGACACAGCATATGTTGAATAAATTGCAGTGCAGTGCAAAAAGGAAGCAAAAAGTCTTCATTACATAAGACATAGAATATGCCAGTACAGCACAGGAACAGACCCTTTAGCCCATGAGGTTTGTGTCAAGCAGGATGTCAAATTAAACTAATTCTCTTCTGTCTGTACACAATCCATATCCCCCATTCCCTGCATATTCGCGCATCTATCTAAAAGCCTCATAAATGGCACTATCTGGCAGCCTGTTCCACACAGCTATCACACTTTATGTAAAAAAAATACCATGCATATCTTCCTTAAACTTCCCCCATTACATTTTAAATGCAAGTCCTCTAGTTCATGAGATTACTACCCTGAAAAAAGAATTTGACTGTCAATGCCTCTCATGATTTTATAAATCTCTATCTGATTTTAGTATTTCATATTCCTTACATTGACAGATTTGGTTAACATTATCAGTGATTATTGTTTTAGTCTGCAGATCAGAACAGTTAAATTGCATTCAGTATTGACTAAATAAGGAGGTTTTACTGTATTCTACAAGAGGTATACACATTATGTTTCTGTATCACTGGAAGTTTGTGCTGATGTGAATTACAAATTGCTATATTATGTCAATTCTATGGAAACAAAATACCTGGAAATGTCATTTAAAATTGCCACTCTATTGTGGCCATATCTTATTGATGTAGAGTGTTCTATAGGCATTTCAAAAAGTAATGTTTTTTTAATCAATTATATTCCCTGTTGTGATCTCCTGGTGAGATGCAATTCCATGTAAAGTAAAAAGAAAATGGTGAAATTTGAACATCAGAAGCCTTGGTGATTAGTGTTATCCATTAGTTGTGCAGACACTCAATTAATGAAACATGTATATCATGGTGTTAATAGTTATTTTGTACTCTCTTTTAGGTCCCAGAAAATGAAAGCTGGTGCCTAGTGATGAGGTTAAAATGACTGCCTACAGAAGCTTTGCAACTGGTTATTAAATCTATTCATACTATTCTTTGGTCTTAACAGTCACATACTTACAGATTCTGATTGCGACATTTCAACGGTAAACTTGATTAACTTAATTAACCAATCAGAAATAGCAATTCAGATCCAGCCAATCAGGATTAAGCATTAAGCCCCACCCATGCCCTGCTCACTTGAGAGGGTATATAAGGAGGTGTCTCTAGGAGAGTTTGTCCTCGTGGCGGTAATGCGCCATTAAGCTGGATGCCAACCGCCGTAAAACAAGATACAGACAGAGTTTGTCCTTTTAACCAACTTGTGCTTGAGGAAGATGGCTCAGTTTACCATTGAAATGTTACAATCAGTATTTGTAAGTGTGTGACTGTTAAGGCTAATGTATAGTATGGATAGAGGTTAGAATGAGTTACAAGACAGTAACAGAGTGGGCTGAACTGGCTTCCCCATTCAAGCAAGGCCTGGACGTATGTGGTACTCCAGCAAGTCTTGGACATATTGAAGATACCACCGCATTTGTTGCTCTGCTCCATTGATGGACTGTTCATAGAACAGCCGATCCCTTAATGTTCTGTCAGTCATACCAGGCAAAGGGTCAAAGACCCTACAGACTCGATGACAATTCTGGGCCTAGGGCAGCTAATTGTTTAAATAATTTAAATCATTTTATTTTAACATTAATTTGTATGTTTTAATTAAAACAATATAAATATTTTGCTGTATGTCTGCAAAGTATTTATCTACATTACTTGTAATAGTTCTTACATATCCCTCAATTTCAGAAATATTTAAAAAAGGCTTTTATAAAGTTCCCAGCTTTGATGGAGATGAAGCTCCACCCACACCCTTGCTTCCTATCAAAGGAAACTTCACCTACTCACTATTGAGGCCTCGCTGTATAACTCCAGGGTGCAGAAGGTCAGCAAGATCACCTCTCCCCATCTGGGTCAGGTACTGTAGGTGGGAATATGCTGAGTGATCCCAGATGATGGATTAGATTCATAGGGTCAGCAAATTCTAAATTATCACAGCAAGTTCAATCATTTAAAGTATATACAGTGGCATGCAAACGTTTGGGCACCCCTGGTCAAAATTTCTGTTACTGTGAATAGCTAAGCGAGTAAAAGGTGAACTGATTTCCAAAAGGCATAAAGTTAAAGATGACACATTTCTTTAATATTTTAAGCAAGAACATTTTTTTATTTCCATCTTTTACAGTTTCAAAACAACAGAAAAAGGAAAAGGGCCCAAAGCAAAAGTTTGGGCACCCTGCATGGCAGTACTTAGTAACACCCCCTTTGGCAAGTATCACAGCTTGTAAACGCTTACTGTAGCCAGCTAAGAGTCTTTCAATTCTTGTTTGGGGGATTTTCACCCATTCTTCTTTGCAAAAGGCTTCCAGTTCTGTGAGGTTCTTGGGCTGTCTTGCATGTACTGCTCTTTTGAGGTCTATCCACTGATTTTCAATGATGTTTAGGTCAGGGGACTGTGAGGGCCATGGCAAAACCTTCAGCTTGCACCTCTTGAGGTAGTCCATTGTGGATTTTGAGGTGTGTTTAGGATCATTATCCTGTTGTAGAAGCCATCCTCTTTTCATCTTCGGCTTTTTTACAGAGGGTGTGATGTTTGCTTCCAGAATTTGCTGGTATTTAATTGAATTCATTCTTCCCTCTACCAGTGAAATGTTCCCCATGCCACTGGCTGCAACACAAGCCCAAAGCATGATCGATCCACCCCCCCATGCTTAACAGTTGGAGAGGTGTTCTTTTCATGAAATTCTGCACCCTTTTTTCTCCAAACATACCTTTGCTCATTGCGGCCAAAAAGTTCTATTTTAACTTCATCAGTCCACAGGACTTGTTTCCAAAATGCATCTGGGTTGTTTAGATGTTCCTTTGAACCTTTTGATTAGAACTTCTTGGCTGTAATGAGCAAAGGTATGTTTGGAGAAAAAAAGGGTGCAGAATTTCATGAAAAGAACCCCTCTCCAACTGTTAAGCATGGGGGTGGATCAATCCTGCTTTGGGCTTGTGTTGCAGCCAGTGGCACGGGGAACACTTCATTGGTAGAGGGAAGAATAATTTCAATTAAATACCAGCAAATTCTGGAAGCAAACAGCACACCCTCTGTAAAAAAGCCGAAGATGAAAAAAGGATGGCTTCTACAACAGGATAATGAACCTAAACGCACCTCAAAATCCACAATGGACTACCTCAAGAGGCGCAAGCTGAAGGTTTTGCCATGGTCCTCACAGTCCCCCGACCTAAACTTCATCGAAAATCTGTGGATAGACCTCAAAAGACCGCAGCTGTTTACAATATATATTAATGATTTAGATGACGGGAAAAAAAGCAAATTTGCAGATGACACAAAGCCGGGCGGCAGTGTGAAATGTGAGGGGGATGTTATGAGAATGCAGGGTGACTTGGACAGGCTGGGTGAGTGGGCAGATGCAGTTTAATGTGGATAAATGTGTGGTTATCCACTTTGGTGGTAAGAACAGGAAGGCAGATTATTATCTAAATGGAGTCAAGTTAGGAAAAGGGGAAACACAATGAGATCTAGGTGTTCTTGTACATCAGTCACTGAAAGCAAGCATGCAAGTACTGCAGGCAGTGAAGAAAGCTAATGGCATGCTGGCCTTCATAACAAGGGGAACTGAATATAAGAGCAAAGAGGTCCTTCTGCAGCTGTACAGGACCCTGGTGAGACCACACCTGCAGTACTGTGTGCAGTTTTGGTCTCCAAATTTGAGGAAGGACATTCTTGCTATTGAGGGAGTGCAGCGTAGGTTCACAAGGTTAATTCCTGGGATGGCGGGACTGTCATATGTCGAAAGATTGGAGCGACTGGACTTGTATACTCTGGAATTTAGAAGGCTGAGAGGGGATCTTATTGAAACATATAAGATTATTAAGGGATTGGACACGCTGGAGGCAGAAAGCATGTTCCTGCTGATAGGTGAGTTCAGAACCAGAGGCCACAGTTTAAGAATAAGGGGTAGGCCATTTAGAACGGAGCTGAGGAAAAACTTTTTCACCCAGAGAGTGGTGGATATATGGAATGCTCTGCCCCAGAAGGCTGTGGAGGCCAAGTCTCTGGATGCTTTCAAAAAAGAGATGGATAGAGCTCTTAAAGATAGCGGAATCAAAGATTATGGGGATCAGGCAGGAACTGGATACTGATTGTGGATGATCAGTCATGATCACAGTGAATGGCAGTGCTGGCTCGAAGGGCCGAATGGCCTACTCCTGCACCTATTGTCTATTGTCTATAAAAGAGCAGTGCATGCAAGACAGCCCAAGAATCTCACAGAACCAGAAGCCTATTGCAAGGAAGAATGGGCGAAAATCCCCCAAACAAGAATTAAAAGACTTTTAGCTGGCTACAGAAAGTGTTTACAAGCTGTGATACTTGCCAAAGGGGGGTGTTACTAAGTACTGCCATGCAGTGTGCCCAAACTTTTGCTTCGGGCCCTTTTCCTTTTTTGTTATTTTGAAACTGTAAGAGATGGAAATAAAATGTTTTCTTGCTTAAAATATTAAAGAAATGTGTTATCTTTCACTTTATGCCTTTTGGAAATCAGTCCATCTTTTACTCGCTTAGCTACTCACAGTAACAGAAATTTTGACCAGGGGTGCCTAAACTTTTGCATGCCATTGTATAATCAAACCTCTGGTTATATTCTATTCATGAACTACACTTCAAAGTTCAAAGTAAATTTATTATCAAAGTCATATAGGTCACCATATACTACCCTGAGATTCATTTTCTTGCAGGCATTCACAGTAAATACAAAGAAACACAATAGAATCAATGAAAAACTGCACGTAACAAGGATGGAGAAATAACCAATGTGCAAAAGACAACAAATTGTGCAAATACAAAAAGAGGAAGGAAGCTAATTGATAATAAATAAATAAATGAACAATAAATAATGAGAACATGAGTTGTAGAGTCCTTGAAAGTGAGTCCGTAGATTGTGAGAACTGTTCAGTGTTGGGTTGAGTGAAGTTGAATCCTCGGGCTCAAGAGCCTGATGGTTGAGGGGAAATAACTGTTCTTGAATTTGGTGGTATGGGACTTAAGGCTCCTGTACCTCCTTCCTGATAGCAGCAGTGAGAAGGGTGTGTTCCTGGCGGTAAGTGTTAATACATAAAGCATGTTTTCCAACTGCACACCATTTTGAAATATTTGGTTGCAAGTCTTCACAAGAAATAAAAACATTGGTTTCAATGAACAAATCATGTGAATTCATATTTGCAATATCTTGTACATGCGTAATAATTACACAATATAAAATGGTGAGAAAATATCACACGAGGAAAACGTATTTTATTTATCAACATCATAATCTTCAAAGGTTTCCTCATATTGCAAAATACAGTCATGGAGGGCAGCTCAGGCTTGTTGGGCTGTAAGAGCCTATTACCATGCTATACAGTATATCTCTAAATAAAATAAAATTAACTGCATTCAATGAAAAAAAAACATTACACTCTTAAGCCTCTCCAGGAGACCAATCATAAAAGGAACACACATAAAAGTTGCTGGTGAACGCAGCAGGCCAGGCAGTATCGCTAGGAAGAGGTGCAGTTGACGTTTCAGGCCGAGACCCTTCATCAGGACTAACTGAAGGAAGTTCTTCAGAAGGGTCTCGGCCTGAAATGTCGACTGCACCTCTTCCTAGAGATGCTGGCTGGCCTGCCGCGTTCACCAGCAACTTTGATGTGTGTTGCTTGAATTTCCAGCATCTGCAGAATTCCTGTTGTTTGCAATCATAAAAGGGCCAGGTTTTCAAGATCACTGCCCTGCTTGAATGGACCACAACCTGAAATATTCAGCAAACCCTGGAAGTATGTTGGAATGTTGCAGATGTGGTTGCAGGACAATGCTAGTAACAAAAAAAAACATGCTACTGTATACTCTTCTCTCAAGGCTGAGCTCAGAAAGTTGAGTTGGTATTGTGGCCAAGGCTGGAAGTTGGTGACGGGGAGAAGGAAGGAGGGAGGGCACGGAAGCACAGCATATGGGTGGGTAGTTTGTGACTGGGGAGACTGATGGCACCATTGGGGCTCTGGAAAGCAAGGAGAAAATATTATTGCTGAAGAGGACAGCAGATGGGAAGTTGAGGCACCATCCAGAAGCAGAGACACGTTGATGTTGCCAGTGACACCAGATGGACTGCGAATCCTAGCTACAGCATGGAAACAGGTCCTTTGGCCCACCAACACCACAACCAATCAGAAAATTCCCATTATTACACTAGTCCTACCCTGATCTATTCTCCACACACTCCCATCAAATACCACCCAAATTCCACCACTAACCTACAGAGTAGGAGAAGTTACAGTGAGCAAGCCATACATTTTAGGAATGTGGGAGGAAACCAGAGAAACGTATGCAATCACAGGGAGAGCATTTAAACTCTGCACAGACAGAATTGGCGATCAGGGTTGAATCCGGTTTGCTGGATCTGTGCAGGAGCTGCACCACTGTACATCCCCTAGTCTAGGGTCAGAAATGAGATTGGGGGGGCTGGGGATTGAAATTCCTTGTGGGGAATGGCCTTAGAATTTAGATAATTTACAGGAACACACTACGACACTGTTCCCAAAGAGGTGCTTTATGACTGGCCAATGTCTACACCTATCCACTGTAGTTCAAAAGCATTACACGGATGATAAATTCATGCCATGCAGACTGATATGCAAATCAGGACAGAGTTGCAAGAGTGACTGACAACAGGATGATTTTAATAATTGACTAGAATTTGACCTGAAACTGATCACAAACATGGCTTACCAGCATTTGATTGACTTTCAATGCTATGTAATCCAAGTTCGAGGTGCGTCAACTAAATTATATTGATGGCCAACCTTACCTATACAAAAATAAAATTCCACAGTTTAGCCAAAGAATAGTCCAGAGGGACGAGGGCTAGTGGAAGGTACCTGGCTTCAGGAAGATCTTAAGACCATGACATAGGAGCAGAATTAGGTCATTCCACCCATATCATGGCTGAATTATTATCCCTCTCAATCCCATTCTCCTACCTTCTCCCTGTGACCTTTGGCATCCTGACTCATGAGCCTCCGCTTTAAATACACTCAATGACTTGGTCTCCACAGCCATCCACGGCAATGAATTCCACAGATTCACCACCCTCTAGCGAAACAAATTCCTCATTTATGTTCTAAGTGGACATCCCTCTATTCTGATGCTGTGCCCTCTGGTCCTAGACTCCCCCTCTATAAGAAATATCCTCTCCACATTCACTCTATTTAGGCCTTTCAATATTTGATAGGTTTCAATGAGATCACCCCTCATTCTTCTAAACTTCAGCAAGTAAAGCCCCAGAACCATCAAATGCTCCTCAAACATTAACCCTTTCATTCTTGGAATCATTCTCGTAAACCTCTTCTGAAACCTCTCCAATGCCAGCATATCTTCTTTGATAAGGGGCCCAAAACTGCTCACACTACTCCAAGTGTGGTCTGACCAATACCTTATAAAGCCTCAGCATTACATCCTTGCTCTTATATTGCATTCCTCTCAAAATGAATGCTAACATTGCATTTGTCTTCCTTACCACTGACTCAACTTGCAAGTTAACCTTTAGGTAATCCTACCCAAGGACCTCCAAGTCCCTTTGCACCTCTGATTTTTGAATTTTCTCCCCGTTTAGAAGATAGTCTATGCCTTCATTCTTTCTACCAAAGTGCATGACCATACACTTCCCTACTCTATATTTCATCTGCCACTTCTTTGCCCATTCTGCCAATCTGTCTAAGTCATTTTTCAGACTCCCTGCTTCCTCAACACTACTTGCCCCTCTACCCAACCTTGTATTATCTGAAAACTCCATCATCCAAATCGTTGACATATAATGTGAAAAGAAGTGGTCCCATACTGACCCCTGCAGAACACAATTAGTCACCGACAGCCAACCTGAATATGCCCCCTTTAATTCCACTCAATCTCCAAACAGTCATCCAATCTTCTATCCATGCCAGTATATTTCCTGTAACACCATGAGCTCTTATCTCGTTAAGCAGTCTCATGTGCAGCACCTTGTCAAAGGCCTTCTGAAAATCCAAGTAAACAACATCCACTGACTCTCCTTTGTCTATCCTGCCTGTTATTTCTTCAAAGAATTCCAACAGGTTTTTCAGGCAAGATTTCACCTTAAAGAAACCATACTGACTTTGGCCTACCAAACACTGCAATCAGGCTACTGGTTTATAATTTCCTTTCTCTGCCTCCGTCCCTTCTTAAAGAGTGGAGTGACATTTGCAATTTTCTTGTCCTCCAGAACCATTTCAGAATCTAATGATTCTTGAAAGATTATTACTAATACCACCACAATCTCTTCAGCTACCTCTTTCTGAACCCTGGTGTGTAGTGCAACTGGTCCAGGTGACTTATCTATCTTTAGACTTTTTAGCTTCCCAAGCACCTTCTCCTTAGGAATAGCAACTACACTCACTTCTGCCCCTGACACTCTAGAATTTCTGGTATACTGCTAGTGTCTTCCACAGTGAAGACTGACATAAAATACTTAGTAAATTCATCTGTCATTTTTTTGTCCCCCATTACTACCTCACCAGTGTCATTTTCCAGCCGTCCGATATCCATCCTCACCTCTCTTTAACTCTTTATATATCTGAAAAAGCTTTTTGTATCCTCTTATGTTATTAGCTAGCTTACCTTCACATTTCACATCTTCTCTCCTTATGGCTTTTTAGTTACTTTCTGTTGAAGCCTCCCAATCCTCTAACTTCCCACTAATTTTTGCTCTATTATATGCCTTCTCTTTGGCTTTTATGTTGTCTTTCACTTTCCTTGTCACCCAGGGTTGCCTCATCCTTCCTTTAAAATACTTCTTCATCTTTGTGATGTATCTATCCTGCACATCCCGAATTGCCCCAGAAACACCAGACATCGCTGTTCTACCCTTATCCCTGATTGTGTCCCTTTCTAATCAACTCCTCTCTCATGCCTCTATAACTCCCTTTACTCCACTGTAATACTGGTACATCTGACTTTATCTTCTCCCTCTCAAACTGCAGGGTAAATTCTATCATATTATGATTACTGCCTCCTAAGGGTTTCTTTACCTTAAGCTCCCAAATGAAATCTGGTTGATTACACAACACTCAATCCAGAATTACCTTTCCCCTAGTGGGCTCAACCACAAGCTGCTCTAAAAAGCCACCTTGTAGGCATTCTACATATTCCCGCTTGGGATCCAGAACCAACCTGATTTTCCCAATCTACCTGCATATCAAAATCTCCTTATGACTATTGTAACATTGTCCTTATTACACACCTTTTCCATCTTCTGTTATAATTTATATCCCACATTCTCGCTACTCTTCAGAGGCTTGTATTCAGTGCCTATAAAAAGTATTCACTGCCCCTTGGAAGTTATCACATTTTATTGTTTTACAGCACTAAATAACAGTGGATTTAATTTGGCTTTTTTACAATGAACACTGATCAACAGAAAAAGACTCTTTCATGTCAAAGTGAAAACAGATCTCTACAAAGTGATCTAAATTAATTGCAGATATAAAACACAAAATAATTGATTGCATAAGTATTCACCTCCTTCAAGTCATTATTTAGTAGATGCACCTTTGGCAGCAATTACAGTCTTGAGTCTGTGTGGATAGGTCTCTATCAGCTTTGCACATCTGGACACTACAATTTTTCCACATTCTTTACAAAACTGCTCAAGCTCTGTCAGATTGCATGGGGATCGTGAGTGAACAGCCCTTTTCAAGTCCAGCCACAAATTCTCAATTGGATTGAGGTCTGGACTATGATTTGGCCACTCCAGGACATTAACTTTGTTGTTAAACTATTCCTGTGTAGCTTCAGCTTTATGCTTGGGGTCATTGTCTTGCTGGAAAACAAATTTTCTCTCAAGTTGCAGTTCTCTTGCAAACTGCATCAGGTTTTCCTCCAGGATTTCCCTGTACTTTGCTGCATTCATTTTATCCTCTACCTTCACAAGCCTTCCAGGGCCTGCTGCAGTGAAGCATCCCCACAACATGATGCAGCCACCACCATGCTTTACGACAGGGATGGTATGTTTTTGATGATGTGCAGTGTTTGGCTTATGCCAAACATAGCATTTAGTTTGATGGCCAAAACGCACAATTTTGGTTTCATCAGACCATAAAACCTTCTTCCAGCTGACATCTGGCAAACTCTAGCTGAGATTTCATGTGAGTTTTTTTTTAACAGTGGCTTTCTCTTTGCCACTCTCCCATAAAGCTGTGACTGGTGAAGCACCCAGGCAACAGTTGTATGCACCATCTCTCCCATCACAGTCACTGAAGCTTGTAACTCCTCCAGAGTTGTCATAGGTCTCTTGGTGGCCTCCCTCACTGGTCCCTTTCTTGCGCAGTCACTCAGTTTTTGAGGACAGCCTGCTCTAAGTTCTAAGACAGATTTACAGCTGTGCCATATTCTTTCCATTTCTTGATGATTGACTTAACTGTACTCCAAGAGATATTCAGTGACTTGGAAATTTTCTTCTATCCATCTGCTGACTTGGGCTTTTCAATAACCCTTTTGTGGAGTTGCTTAGAGTGTTTTTTTGACTTCATGGTATAGTTTTTGCCAGGATACTGACTCACCAGCAGTTGGACCTTCCAGATACAGGTGTATTTTTATCAACTCAAACACCTCGACTGCACACAGGTCTCCAAAAACAGATCGCCATTTAACTAACACACATAAAAATTGCTGGTGAACGCAGCAGGTCAGGCAGCATCTATAGGAAGAGGTACAGTCGATGTTTCGGGCCGAGACCCTTCGTCCGGAGTAACTGAAAGAAGAGATAGTAAGAGATTTGAAAGTGGGATGGCGTGAACATTGACTTCGCTAACTTCCCTTAGTGCCCCACCTCCCCTTCGTACCCCATCTGTTATTTATTATTATATTTTTTTTTTTCTCTCTCTCCTTTTTTTCCCTCTGTCCCTCTCACTATACTCTTTGCCCATCCTCTGGGCTTCCCCCCTCCCCCTTTCTTTCTCCCTAGGCCTCCCATCCCATCCCATGATCCTCTCATATCCCTTTTGCCAATCAATTTTCCAGTTCTTAGCTCCATCCCTCCCCCTCCTGTCTTTTCCTATCATTTCAGATCTCCCCCTCCCACTTTCAAATCTCTTCTTTCAGTTAGTCCTGACGAAAGGTCTCGGCCTGAAACGTCGACTGTACCTCTTCCTATTGATGCTGCCTGGCCTACTGCGTTCACCAGCAACTTTTATGTGTGTTGCTTGAAATTCCAGCATCTGCAGATTTCCTCGTGTTTGCGTCTCCACTTAACTAAATATGTGACTTCTAAAACTGATTGGCTGCACCAGTGATGATTTGGTCTGCCATATTAAAGGGGGAGGGGTGAATACTTATGCAATCAATTATTTTGTTTAATATTTGTAATTAATTTAGATCACTTTGTAGAGATCTATTTTAACTTTGATACAAAAGAGGCTTTTTCTGTTGATCAGTGTCAAAAAAGCCAAATTAAATCCACTACGATTCAATGTTGTAAAACAATAAAACATGAAAACTTCCGGGGGGGGGGTGAACACTTTTTATAGGTACTGTATAACTCCCAACAGGGTCTTTTTACCCTTGTAGTTTCTTAACCCTACCCACATGGATTCTACATTTTCTGATCCTATGTCACCTCTTTCTAAGGATTTGATTTTATTTTTAACCAACAGAGCCACCCCACTCCCTCTGCCTACCTGCTTGTCCTTTCAATAAAATGTGTACTCTTGGATGCTAAGCTCCCAACTATGATTTTTTCTCAGCCATGACTCAGTGGTGCCCACAATTTCATACCTGCCAATCTCTAACTGCACAACACGGTCATTTACCTTAATCTGTATACTGTGTGCATTCAAATGTAACACCTTCAGTCCTGTATCCTTCACCTTTTTTGACTTTGCCCCCATGTTACACTTCAACTCATCCCACTGAATGCAGATTTTTCCCTGCCATCTCCCTGTCCTTCCTCACAATCTCACTGCACAATGCATTGACTTGTATACCAACTGCCCCATCCTCAGCCCTATCACTCTGGTTCCCATCCCTTTGCCAAATTAGTTTAAACCCTTCCCAACAGCTCTAGTAAACCCACCTGCAAGGATATTGGTCCCCCTTGGGTTCAGGTGTAATGCGTCCTTTTTATACAGGTCATACCTTCCCCAGCAGAGATCCCAAGGATCTAGAAATCTGAAACCCTTCCCCCTGCACCAATTTCTTAGCCACTCTTTCATCTGCACTATCATCCTTTTCTTACTCTGACTATCATGTGGTACTAGGAATAACCTAGAGATTACTACCTTGAAAGTCCTGCTCTTCAGCCTGACTCCCTATACTCACTGTACAGAACCTTTTCCCCCTTTCTACTCATGTTATTGATGCCAATGTCCACCACAACCTCTGGCTGCTCACCCTCCCTCTTGAGAATCTTCTACATCCACTCTGAGACATCCTGGACCTAAGCACCTGGGAGACAACACACCACCTCTTTCATGGCCACAGAATGTCCTGTCCATCCCCCTAACTATAAAGTCTCTTATCACTCTCGCTCTGCCTGAATTTGCCTTTCTCTGCTGAGCCTCAGAGTTGTCACAATCCCACTGGCCTGGCTGCCGCTGTGCCCTGATAAGTCATTCCACCCCCACCCCCAGCAATATCCAAAGGGATATTGCTGCTGAGGGGATGGCCACAGTAGCAGGTAAACAATGAGCTAGAAATGTAAAACTGTCCCCTCTGAGGATCTGTATTTGCCTCATCTTTGGAAAATCAAGGAAATTTATTGATTAGTAAAACTTCCTTGACATGTATTAGTTTTAGTGCTATACAATTAGTTTAATTCAATTTCATACCTGAAAATTGCGGCTACCACAGATACTTGAAAATTCTAGTTATGCCCTCAGGTACAATTGACTTGGCATTGCTCTAACTTCCAGTGGAGGCCAGGATCAGGGCACAGTGTCAAATCTCTGCGTTGCTCTAGCAGGAGTGAGTATAGACAACACAACCTGGTATTTTGGATATTGAGGGGACAGGGGCTGGAAAGCAGAAATTGGGGCTGGAGTTTAGATGCTGCGGATGCAGATGGGGATCATGATCCATTCAACAGTCACTCAGACTGGGATGAGTGTAGCTGATTGGGACTGACATTTTCAGGTAGTCGAGGGATTGTCAGGGATCAGATTTGTGTATCCAGATCACTGTTCAGATAGCTAGTATTGACATCATCATTTTCAGTTGATATGTGGCATAGCAGTTAGCGTAACGCTATTGCAGTGCCAGAGACCTGGGTTCAATTCTTGTTGCTGTCTGCAAAGAGTTTGTACGTTCGCACCGTGACCGCGTGGGTTTCCTCCCACATTCCAAAGAAGTAAAAGTCAGCTTGTTAACTGGTCACATTGGTGTAGTTGAGCAGTGGGTTCATTGGGCTAGAAAGGCCTATGCTTTATCTCTAAATAAAAAAATAATAAGCGTGGGATTGGAAATGTCATTATATTTCCTTCTGGGGAAGAATTATTTTCTATTGTATGATGCAGAAAAATAATTGACAACTATGTCTGTATTAGGAATGGAGCCTACCTCATGGAAAATAAATGTTTCAGCCCAACTATTCTTTAATGGTAACTGTCCCCTCCACACAGCTACCTCATGCCACATGTCACTTAACGTCAGAGCTGAACTTCTGCTTTGAAATTTCTAGCTCTGGAAATAAACCTAGTAATTTGGATTGCTCATTTCTACAAGTCATTTTATTAACTTACATTTAATGTCTGCACCTTTGCTGCTGAGTTCCATTTTAAACCTTATTATCCCAGTAAAGAATCATAGAGTCATACAGCATGGATACAAGCCCTTCAGCTCAACATTGGCCATCAAATATCCATTTACATTAGTTCTACACAAATCCCATTTTATTCTCCCCATGTTCCCATCAGCCTCTCAGATTGAACCATTTATCTAGAGCAATGATTCATAGTGGCTAATTAGCCTATCAACCGAGATGTCTTTAGAATGTGTGAGGAAACCAGAGCACCTGTTTATCATGACTCTGTTCCAGTGCTCTAGTTCCCATCCCCCTGCAGTTCTAGTTTAATATTCCAATAATCAGTTATATTCATTGCACCTGGAACAACTTATCGAAGGAATAAAAAAAACAGTAAATCCTCTTTTAAAATACTTCACAATAGTTATTGGTCACATTAAAAGCACACCAAGATTTTGTGACTCCTTTGTGAGTCAAAAAAGTTTCAAATTCAAGTCTTACTTCAAAACTACAATGTACAAACATGCAGAAATGAGAAGTAAACCATCAGAAATGATGTAGGTAATTATGACAAAGATAAGACCATATATTACATAATTGTTTATGTCTATGTGTTTGTCTTGTAACATATTGTGCTGTTGAAAAAAGCTAACTTTCATAGTATTTATGTCCAGTATATGTATGCCTATGACAACAATAAACTTGGAACTTGAAGTAGATATTTGAACTTAAATAAAAAAGGTATTTTAGAACACACTTCACAACTTCAAAATGCCCTTAAGTGCTCTATAGCTGACAAAGTAAATCTGACATCACATCATTCGAGGGAGACTGTTTAATCTATACATAGTAAGAAATACAACAGCAAAGTAATGATGCCTAGATTACCTTATTCACTGATATTAGTTGAGGATAGATATTTAAAATAAAAATAAATTCAGACCAATTAATTTAGCACGCAGTGAAAAACGTATTTTTATGTGGCAGCAACATTTTAAGCACAGCGTCAGGAACATGTACCTAAAAAAAAGCTCAATTGGTCTGACAAAATAGTTTGACAGAGCAACCAGTATTCGTTTTCATTCAAACCAGTTAAAAGTTTACATGCGGGCAATATGAAACTAGCCTTTTAAAAATATGCTCATTCAATGTGAGGTACATTTTAGGGCAACACCAGTGGTTCGAGCAAGCATTCAAGTCTTCCAAAGGCACATTTGGAAGGGCAGGTTGTTCTTGCCTCCTGATCAAACAACAAGAAGAAGAAACTGAGCCAGAAACTGTGGAACTAAAACAAAGAAATTAAACAAGAAATCAACGAAACCAACGTCATCAAAAGGAAAGTCCTAAAGTGGCTCCTTTAGCCACTGAGACATGCTGACTTTCCCCATGCAAAAGCATTCACTTACTCCATTTTGTAACACGACTACGAATGGGGATCATCCGTCCTACTAAATGCAAACCTTTGCCTTTCACCACTGCCGCTGCTGCGCTCCCCTGGGAGGACGCTTGGGGGCGCATTAATCTGCAGCGACAAAATGAATTGTTAAAACATGACAACATACATTGGGCAAACCGTCCTTTACATAATTGTACAGTGACTTTTTTGAAAAATCATACTTTTCCTTGAATTTCCTTAAATTACTTTGAAGTGTACTTTGCAATAAATCAAAGTTTTTCTCCATGAAATCAAAATGGAACGAATTGGCTAGTACTTAAAGTTGTTCACATTTGCTCCTTTACAGGCAGTTTTCTCCCAGTCGGCTGCTTCTCCGTTATCTTCAGATGCGAGCGGATGCCTCATAAAATGTTTGACCTGAAGGGCAGATACATCAGCACTACAAGCAGAATTAATTGCATTTTTACATTTAAATTCACTTTAATTAGAGTCGGCGAGAAATTAGGTGAATGAAAAAATCCCGGTGTATTAATTTGCATGTCCGTTCAGACTGCGTCGCCAGTCCGTATAATTTAGCAAAAGAGCAAATAAAAGAGAAATACATTTTTTAAAATGAATTTGCAATCTAGAGTTAGCGGTCGGTAGTACAGAATCAACAAAGGAACGGCCTGTGGTCATCTTATGAAAAATGCACATTAATTCTTATGAGCAGAATTCAAACAGATGTTTAGAATCCACAGAGCATTTCATTTCTGGTGGAAATCTATCAACGCTATATCTACGTGTTACAACCTTAAAATAATCTAAAGCCTAAAATTCTTAGTCCGACCAACCAACTGAAGTGACTAATGTTTAAGCAGAGTTATACTTCACAGTCCGAATTCATGATGTCTCAAAGTGTAACCTTTCCATCTTTTGTTCCTGAATCGCGAATTCCTCCCGATTTAACCACCGCCGGCCTTATTTGCAAGCTTCGTTAACATGAAACGCTTTGTAGCCGGGTGCATTCCACTAAGATATCCTTTAAGATCAACTTTATTCTTTGGGAAAAAAATGGGAGTTGGTCCGCAGGCTGATTTTATACAGATGTTAGTGGGTGTTTTCTGCTCTGTTTGCCAACAGAATACTCCCACTCATTAGAGGGAATGTGGCCCAATCAGTTCTGAGCTTCCCCAGGATGTGGGCCCTCTCTTGGATCTTGAAAGCTAAAACCCCCACGAAACCAGTGAAAGATAGAAAGAAGAACTAAGGACCGCTGGGAGTAAAGTTGTTAAGCACATCTGTAAGTTTGTTTATTTTTACAAATTCACCATTTCTATTTACAGGGTCTGTTTTCCCTGCTTGCTGCCGCCAATCTTCGAAGCTTGGTTGACCACAATATGCAGGAGGATTCCAATTCCCCGTTTTCTCCTGTGGACAGTTCAAGCAACAGCGAGGGGGAACAGGACGCGCAGCAGAAGAGAAATGGCAGAAAGAGGCGTTCAGGCCAAAGGTCTCATAGACCCAGTACCGGGAAGAAAGGCATGAAAATTTCTCCTCTTGCCCAAAGTTTGGAAGATATTCATACCCAGAGAGTTGTAGCCAACGTGAGGGAACGCCAGAGGACACAGTCCCTGAATGATGCATTTGCAACTCTTCGGAAAATCATTCCCACTCTGCCTTCAGATAAACTCAGTAAAATCCAAATCCTTAAACTGGCCACTAGGTACATCGACTTCCTTTACCAAGTGCTGCAGAACGACGAAATGGACAGCAAGGTGACGAGCTGTAGTTATCTGTCACACGAGAGACTCAGTTATGCTTTCTCTGTCTGGAGGATGGAGGAATCTTGGCCCTTGTCTGCTGGGCCTTAGCGACTGCTACCAATCAGGTAAATGTGAAGGACTTGTTGTCGAGATGTTTTCAAAATAGGCCCCTTGTTTCCACTATGTAACCGAAACAGGCAGCTGCTCGAAAAGATAATGACATGTATAACCCGTGCTATGTAGAAGGGGTTAAATAAACACCTAGCAATAATGAGCTCTTTTCATCTGAGTTTCAAGCGTTCCCAGATGATACCAGCCGCATGCAGTTTAGTTACCCTTTCACGTATGCCCCCTTCAAACTATGTTTTCTCTCTGTTTTTTTCCTTGTATGTGTTTATTTGCTTTGCGTCCTGTCCTCTGAGTATAAGAAGGAATTTAGGAGAATAACTGGTAAGATCAAACAGCATTTTAAGTTGTGAAACTCAGCAATTGCGTATTTCCCTTGTCCAGGCTATTTATTGGTTGTGGATGTATAGCGTAAATGAAAGTTTAAGTCAACATGCGGCAATGGAGCGACCCCGGTTCTCACTGGTATCTTGAATTTAAATCTTAGCAAATGTTACTGTTACAGTCACCGTGTATTCTAATCTGCACACAGTCCAATACTCAAAACACCCCAAATCTGCTCTCTCCCAAAAAACAAAATTTCCAAATTTGATTACTTTTATAATCTGCAAATTCACACTCTATCGATACATCTTCCGCACTTTTTAAAAACAAAATATGTGTTTCACTACATCCAAATAATGGTCGGCCGTGGCGGTCCATACTGCACGTGAAACAAAACATCCGCATTCGTTTTTATGACTACAAAGGTCTGGTACACCTCAGAAGCGCCCAGTGAGGGGCTGGCAACTGGTATTAAAATTGTTTACTGTTAGTTCCTTTTCGATTAATTCACGCCACTTTCTCGTTGACTTTCAGGCACATTGATTTGCTACGTGGGAACTCTACGCCAGCACATTAAGAACATTTTAAAGATGAACTAAGTGTAATCAATTGTCAAGAGCACTTAAATACTGGGTTGCGGATGTGGGTATACCTAGAATTCTACCGGGAGATCAGGCAATGTTGGTCCGTGGATTCAATGTTATCTATTTATTTGCATGTCTTCTGCAAGGCTTCAATCCCACCGGATACCGTGTGGCGAGACTGGGAAATCGTGTTGTAAAACAAGGAAGAACACTGCGGGCACAAACTCAGAACTTTGTTGTGAAATATTATTATTTTTTTATACTTTAATTGGAAACCAAACTTTTATTTCTTGAGACTGGGCTCTGAATGTTGTGAAGTTCTTGATTTATTTTAAGAAAAGCTATATGGCGTTGTGTTTTGTAATAAATGCATATTGCATCCAGTTCCCTTCCCCCCTGTTTTATATATTGCCGTCGAATTTTGGTAACTCTGTTACTCCCTGGGGACCACGGAGGCCTTCAGTAGTTAAACAAAAATAATTTTTTCTTACAGATGCTCATAAGCTTCAAGAGAACTATGTTTTCCATATGCTTAAAGTGGTGATCTCTTCATAGAAACAAATATACTACACGGTTATCAGACAGGATAAAACAATATATCCATGAAGAGCTGTTTCTGAGGTTGTTCACACTTAACGTTTTATGCCGGGGGAGCGCAATGAAGACTCCGACTCATTTAGAACAATTCTCTTTTCCGAAAAAAATAATTGGGGTTAGTGATTCAGGAACGGAAAATAATCTCACTTTTAGTAAAGGATATCAAATTATGATTTGCTGATCACTTCCTATCAGTTCCTCCCCAGACTTAGTACATAACCAGAATTTTCAGCTTTAATTTAAAGTTCGCAGCAAATACAAGTTAGGCTTTGTTAGGAATTCCCTTTATGAAACTGAAGTTTTTATATAAAAATTATTGGGTGTATTATTAAAATCTATTTATTTCCTAAATGGTTCTTTCCCAACACTCGGTAGCCAGGTTACGTCAGTCTGAAATTCGGAAACACCGGTGGCTATTTTCCTAGTACAGGTGCAGACGGGGTTTACGCTGACTTTCAGTGGAAAAAGGGAGAAAGCGAGGCCGAAAAAAGGCATAGGATTCAACTAAAACAAAAGTTAACGACTCAGAGATTTGCTTTACTACCGTCAAAACAAGGAAAGAAAATGAAAAAGGGTAATTTGGTTTACACAATGATGCTGCTTCTATTTGCTGTTATCCAACAAAACTAGGTTTGTTGATCAAAGACAGAATTCAATGAAATGTTAAAATGTGCAGGATTACATGGTGCAAAAATTACTAGTTCTATTAAACGTTTGCAATATACTCTAAAATTTAGTCACGAACGATTTAAACTTGTGACGCATTTACCTTTTAAAAACAAAAATCAGATTTGCTTTTAATTTTTTTATAACTTGAAATAATAAAGCGTACAATAAAATAGAATAGTGCTTTGAAAATATTGAAACAGTACTTTGGTTTATTTACTATGCAGTCAATGGTTCCTGCTCGTTACCTAGCGATTTAGCATTTTAATACTGGAGTACACCTCTAATACAAACCAATGTTAATCATCTGCCCTGCTCGGCTTTGTTTGTACCCTGTAGAAATATAATGTTACAGAATTCTATTATAAAAAAGTAATTCTGGAAATCAGAGTAACCCTTTGTGCATTTCTCATTCTCCTCTGCATCTGCACTTCTAACACTGGGTTGTTCAGTATTTGTAATAAATCGTTCTACTTTTGACAACAGCAAACGTTATGTTTTCAGCTGGTTTTTATAAGATGGGGAAGGCTTAAAATTCCCAGCCGTCACTGGAGTGGGTTCGTTTCCTCTCTCTGACCCTCTTTGTGTAATTCCAGTTTCCTTGGGAGAAATTCTGCTCTATGACAGTTTAAAGCGCATTGCAAACACACAGTGTCTCTCTCGCATTGGGGTTTCAAACCACATCATTACACGAACAGAATTCAAAAGAACTCTGTCCTTTACCCCACCCAAGTGCAGATCCCGGAGTACATAATAACATACGCACCTAGACCAGGTTTAAAAAAAACACTCAAATCACAATCAAAAACAAGGCTCTTACTTTGTCCTACATATTTACCTTTGATTTTTTTTATTTTGTGTGATCAATATCAAAACCACCCAGACAAAAATCACTAAACCTCCATTGAAAGGAGATTGGGTTGTTTGTTCTTAATTGCCAGGATAATGAGAATAAGGGTTTCTGAATTCTCTCTGAAACGTTCATCTCAACATGTGTCTGTCTCCTGCAAATGTAAAGATTTTTAAAAATCCTCCTTTTGTTGTGATTTACAACAAAGCGGCTGTTCGCGTGGAACCCAACTCCTTTTTTTAGTCCATCATGGGCTAACCTCCCTAGTATCGAAGACACCTTTAAAAGGCGAAGCTACAAAAAGGAGTCATACATCATTAAGGACCCCCATCACCCTCTTGTCATTGCTACCATCAAGTAGGAGGCAAAAGAGCCTGAAAACAGACACACACTCAACGTTTTAGGAACAGCTTCTTTGCCTCCGCCATCAGATTTCTGTACACTGCCTCACTATTTTCTTTTTTGCTCTCTTTTTGCACTACTTGTTCAATTTGATTTTTAAAATATTATTACAATTTATAGATTGTTTTATTATTGCAAAGTTCTGCTGCCGCAAAACAACACATTTCACAGCGTATGCTCGTGATATTGATATTCTGACATTTTAACGTTCAAAGACAGGTCATGCAATGATTGAAAACAAATCGAGAGTAGGCAGATCAGATTGACAACTTTTTCTTGGAAGGATACGGAAAGTAAAGCCATCGAAGACGGCGAGAGATAAGACAGAGCATAACCATACGATGGACCCCAGGATGACCTGTAAAATCCTAGTGTTTTCATCTTGTAATACCCAACTGTAGAAATGGAGGACGCCCCCACATACACTTCACCTTGGTAATTCTTTTTCATTGGGACTTTCTCTGCAGCAAAGGAGAAGAGGGAGCAGAGCTTTCATTAAGGTTAGGGAGAATCGGAGGATGCTGAAGTAAAGGTCGCCTCTGGGCGGAGAGATCGTGACCGTGGTTAGCCTCATGGTTAACGAGGGGAGGAGGACTAGGCGAGATGGAGAGTTACCTCTAAATGTGGGGACAAAATAAACAGGAGGCGGAGGTTGCTGAGGGGTGAAGTGGGAAGGAAGGACTGGTGACCCAGATTTTGAGGGGTCCGATGTGTGATTATATTTGAATATGCAGACAATGGAAGGACATGGACCATGTATAGGCAGAATTGATTAATTGTGATTAGTTTAATTAGTTCGTAACAACATCGTGGGCCGAAGGGTCTGTTGCGTGATATACTGTTCTATGTAACATGACATCAAATTCATTCACGCTGTTCCCCGGGGAGCAGTAGATGAGACCCAGTGCTGATATTGCCAAGACTGACTGGTGTCCACTGTACTATCCTGGATGGATGGAAAGTTTAGATAAATCAGTTTTCCTGCGCTTAGGTTACTTATAATATCAACATTTTGTGTGCAAAGGGCCCTTCATGCAGTGTGTAATTTGATTTATTTTATACGACAGCTTATATCCGGAATAACAGTTTACAGATTAAGATAAACTTCCTCTTTTTTGTCAGTTTGATTTCCCATAAACCGTTATCAAACAACACTTTACCAATATCAGTCTTTAAGAAAAAGTGACAACTTTGTACTAATAACGGAGTGATTTATCTAAAAACCCTCATGCGTCCAGTTAACAGTAAATGAGGTGGTGACCGCGGCTGAACCGCGTGTAAAATGTGCGTGAGCTGCACCTAGTGGCGTAATTGATCATTGCACCCAAGCCCTGCTGAAACACTAGCGGATGCGCTGAAAATCAGTTATTCTTAAGAATGGTCGAAATTGACTTGCAACCTAAGTAAAACAACACCCACGAAGACTGGAAGTGAAAAGAATATTGAGCATTTCATTTACTCCACTTTTTTTTAACTTCTTAAAATGCTGTTCACGTCAGCAATTGAGGTATTATCTTTTTAATGGACCAAATTATCACAGGAAAGTTCCCAGACTCATCCTGATAAATTTGGTCTGGTAATGCATATAGGAATTGTTTTTATTAGGCTGAAGAACAGAAGTGGGTGACAGAAGTTATCAGATTTTCACTCGTTGGATCACCCGCTTTAAAACATTCACGTTGCCAAAACAGAACCTGTCCTTTTTACCATCATTAGCCGTTCTCCCGCCGTTTCAAAGTTTCCATTAAGTGGCTAAAATGCACCGCATGTCAGAAATTCGTCAACTCAGATGTAAATAGACGTGAAACTCATATTCAGAGAAGTTTCAGTTGAAAGCATCAACTAAAAATAATTTGATCCAGCAAATGCCAGCAAGATATTTATTGCATGTTGGATTTTACCAAAAGTAAAATGAATAGAATTCAGGTCCGCTGGCGGGTAAATTTTCAACAATCCATCTTCCATAATACTTAACGCTAAATGGAGACCCTGATTTTTTATCATCGGCTCGGTCACCGGACGCAGATGAAAGTCAGAATAAGAATTCTCACACAAATGCAGTACAATACGAGAGCTATCATTAGCTAAGAGATTGCAAAAATTGGCCTTTTATCGTGATAAGATTACCTGTTATAACTTGTTTGTGAAGTCATTGAATCTCTGGGGACCTATTTGCTTTATTATCTTTATATATTTCTTATATTATTTACGCGGATTAACTTGAATTAACGATTTTTTAACGAAACATTGAGCTTGTCAAAACAGAAAATACGGGTTGACAATTCACAAAAATATACCCGAGCCTAACGCTGCTCCTTCCCTGCCACATGCTTGCAGGCTGGTTGATTGGCTACATATGTGCTCTTTGTCCTTAAGCTCCTTCGCCAAGATCAAAGCCATCAGAAACCTCTCTTTCAACCGAGTAGAGAACAGCGTGGATTGTTTATGGGGTGTTTTTATGACCAAATCTATTATTTCACTGCGAATCCGACCCAGTTAAGATCACCATTTGTGCAGCGTACGATTAGGAAAATTATTAACTATCAACTTTGAAAGAAGTGCTTTGTTGCATCTTTTAGTCACTGGTACATAGCATGCTTTGAACTTTCCAGTCTCTAATTTGGGTCCGCCACGTTCCTTCAGTATGTAACAATACTTGTAATTTTGATTCATTCTGATAAGATTGTAGCCCTATGAGATTTATTTATTTCTTCCCTCCACTGTAAAATAGTTTGGCTCTAGAGGATTTGGCAGCATTTCAAGTATGTATTTGATGAAATCATGGATCACAAAACTTTAAAAGAGGCTGCAGTGAAACTCATTCACTCAAATCAAATTCTGCATTACACAAACATTTCCATTCTGTGAAATGCAACATATCACGTAAAGGTCATTTCTAAATGGTAAAATCTCACTTGCAGATCAACATTTTAAACTGTGCTCAAATTCCTGCTTTCTTTCCCATACCGCAGCAATGCACTAATCAAATCACCATGTGGCTGCAGATCAGAATCAGAATCAGGTTTATTATACTGACTTACATGACGTGAAATTTGTTGTTTCACCGCTGCAGTACAGTGCAAGGACATAAATTATTATAAATTACAAAACAAATAAATAATGCGAAATAAAAGGAATAAGGACATAGCATACATAGGTTCAAGGACTGTTCGGAAATCTGATCATGGAGGGGAAGAAGCAGTTCCTAAATAATAGTGTCAGTCTTCTTGTTCCTGTACCTCCTCCCTGGTGGTGCTAACGGGAAGAGGGCATGTCCTGGATAGTGAGGGCTCTTAGTGGTAGATGCCACTTTCTTGAGGTGTCACCCCTGGAAGATATCCTCAGCTGTTAGGAGGTTGTGCCTGTGATGGAGCTAGTTGAGTCTAACATTTCTCATCGGTTAGCTGCTCTGAAGCAGGAGGTTATCTGGCACTTCAGTATTACTTAACCAAAAGTTAAGACTCCAGTAAACTCTTATAAAAGTCTAGTAAACACCAGTTCAGCTACATCTGCAATATTGCATTCAATTCTGGTTACCCCATTATAGGAAGGACGTCGAGGCTTTGGAGAGAGTGCAGAAGAGATTTATCAGGATGTTGCCTGGATTAAAGGCATGTGCTATAACGAGAGGTTGGACAAATTTGGTTTGTTTTCTCTGGAGCAATGGAGGCCGAGAGGAGATCTGATAGAGGTTTATAAGATTATGATAGCCAGTATCTTTTGAAATGTCTAAGAGAGGGCATGCATTTAAGGTGAGAGTGGTAAGTTCAAAGGAGATGTATGGGCAAGTTTTTTTATACACAGTGGTGGCTGCCTGGGTTATGGTGGAGACCAATACGATAGAAGCATTCTCGAGGCTCTTTATATATAATTATTCATAAATTCTATTTAATTTCTTTATTTTCCTGCAAATGCCCACAAGAAAATAAATTTCAAGGTAGTATATGGTAACATATATGTACTTTGACTTTGACTTAGATAGGCACGTGAATGTGCAGAAAATGAAGGGTATGCACATTGTGCAGGTAGAAGGAATTAGTTTAGTTGGGCAGTTGATTACTAATTTAGTTAGTTCTGCACTACATTGTGAGCCAAAGGGCTGGTTTCTCTGCTCTGCTGTTCTATGCTCTATGCAAAAGACACTAGCATTAAAGGGTGAAAGGTCGTTATTTTTTCCCCAAAACTTTCAACAGCAACATCGTCACTCAGTGGGTAAATGTAACTCAAATATGATACTGAGTTACCCAGTTAGTTTCAGGCTTGTGGAGATATAAGAGACTACAGATGGTGGAATCTGGGGTGAAAAACAAACTGCTGGAGGAAGTCAGGGAGCATCTTGGTGGCAAATGAATAGTAAATGTTTTGGGTTAAAACATCGATTGTCCATTTCCCTCTATAGTTGCTGCCAAGTTCCTCCAGCAGTCTGGTTTTTGCTTTCAGCTTCAGGTTTAGTTCTCAGCTTGTGTTGAGTTAACTGATTTCTGTTAAAACACAAGCAAACGTGGCACAAATTGCTTCCAAGTGAACTTGGGGCACATGGAGATAAAAATAAAAAGAGCTAGGGTTCCTCTCCATACAGCTTGCCAAGGGCTTCCGCGGGAAAGTAAAGACATTTGTGCAGAATTGCATTCAGAGCTGGTGCCATTGAAGATGAGTAGTCCCCAGACACCCATTGCCGAAGTAAATATGTGAAAAATGGCTAATTATGTGAGCTTAATGTCAATCTGCAGGAAAACATAAAACCACATTGCAATATCTTTGGAATGAAGAACAAAGGGAAGAAATTTGGGCATCGGGTGGGGTGCATATTTACAATGTGCTTTGCATCATGGGAGAAGGACTTGCCAAGGCCTCTTGAAGTAAACAGTAAAATCTTTACATTACTACATTCCAGCATCAGAAACTGCCACTGAGACTGCTTTTAAAGAGTAGTAAAAAAAATGTTCTTGGCATAAAAAGTAATGATGGTATTGTCCATTGAAGAAGGTACTTTTTAAGAGGAAAGCAAATTAACTCTGATGGTTAAGGAATAATACGAAAGGATGTTGTGTTAGAATGGATGCATCATTCCCATAAGCAAGGGGACTAGTGTTACAGACATGGTAAGAAAAGAAAATGGTAGAAATACTCACCAGGTCCGGTAGCATCTGTGCAAAGCCAAAGGAAGTTAATATTTCATGTTTGAGACCCTTTATTAGTTCTTACGGATGGTCTCATACCTGAGACGTTAAATCTATTTCCCTTCAGAATCAGAATCAGGTTTAATATCACCAGCATATGTTGTGAAATTAGTTGTTTTGCAGCCGTACCATCCAATACATAAGAACTATAAATTAAAATAAAAATGTACATCTAAAACTAAATTAAATAAGTAGGGCAAAGAGGGAGCAAAAGATAATGAGGTAATGTTCATAGTTTGGTCCTTACCCATTTAGAAATCTGATGGCAGAGGGAAAGAAGCTGTTCCTAAACTGTTGAGTGTATATCTTCAGGCTCCTGTACCTTCTCCCTGGTGGTAGCAGTGTGAAGAGCGGATGCCCTGGGTGATGAGTGTATGAGTGCCCTTAATGATGGATGCTGCCTTTTGGATGCCTCACCTTTTGAAGATGTCTTTAATGCTGGTGTGGGGGGAGGAAACTGATGCCTATGATGGAGCTGGCTGTGTTTGCAGCTTTTCCCGATCCTGTGCAGCGGCCCCTCCATACTGGAGGGTGAGGCAACCAATAGATACTCTCCACGGTACATCTGTAGAAATTTGCTAGAGTATTTAACGGCATACTAAATATCCTCCAACTCTTCATGAAATATAGCCACTGTTGTGCCTTCTTTGCAATTACGTCAATATGTTGGGCCCAGGATAGAGCTTCAGAGATGTTGACACCCAAAAACTTGAAACTGCTCACTCTCCACGGCTGATCCCTCGATGAGGACTGATGTGTGTTCCTCGACTTCTCCTTCTTGAAGTCCACAATCAACTCCTCGGTCTTACTGACGTCGAGCGCAAGGTTGTTGTTGAGACACCACTCAACCATGGATCGATCTCACTCCTGTACACCTCTTGTCACCATCTGAAATTGTGCCAACAATAGCTGTGTCATCAGCAAATTTACAGATGGCATTTGAGCTGTGCCTAGCCACACAGTTGTGGGTATAGAGAGAGTAGAGCAGTGGGCTAAGCACACACCCCTGAGGTGCTCCAGTGTTGATCGTCAATGAGGAGAAAATGTTATTTTTGATCTGCACTGACTGTGGTCTTCCAATGAGGTAGTTAAGGATCTAGATGCAGAGGGAAGTACAGAGGCCCACATTTTGAAGTTTGTTGATTAGTACTGAGGGTATGATTGTATTGAACGCTGAACTGTAATTAATAAACACATGGGTATTGCTGTTGTCCAGGTGATGCAAGGCCCAGTGGAGAGCCAGTGAGATTGCACCACCGTAGACCTATTGTGGCAATAGGCAAATTGCAGTAGGTCCAGCTCCTTGCTTGGGCAGGAGTTGATTCTGGCCGTGACCAACCTCTCGAAGCCCCTCATCACAGTAGATGTGAGTGTAACTGGGTGATAGTTGTTGAGGCAGCTCACTCTGCTCTTTTTAGGCACTGCTATGATTGTCGCCCTTTTGAAGTTGGTGGGAACCTCTGACTGCAGCAGTGAGTGATTTAAGATGCCCTTGAACACTCCAGCCAGTTGGTCAGTGCCCTACCAGGTACACCATCAGGGCCTGATGGCTTGCGAGGGTTCACCCCTTGTAAGATGTTCTAATGTCAGCCTCCAGGATGGAGATCATAGGGTTACCAGATTCTGCAGGGATTTGTGTGGGTGTAGGTTTATTCTCACTTTCAAGCGTACATAAAAGGTGTTGAGCTCATCTGGGAGTGAAACATCACGGCCATTTATGATGTTAGTTTTCACCTTGGAGGAAGTAATGGCCTGCAAAACCTGCCAGAGCTGATGTGCATCCAATGCCATCTCTAATTTGAATTGGAGTTGTTTTTTCGCTCTTAAAGTAACCTTCTATAGGTTGTACCTAGACTTCTTGTACAGTTCTGCATCATTGTTCTTGAACACCACAGATTCTATCCCACAGATACTGCCCGACTTGCTGAGTATTTACAGCATTTTCTGACTTTATTTCAGATTTTCAGTATCTGCCATTTTTGTCTTGATTTTCGGTATCTCATCCCGTAGTATCTCAATTTGAAAAATAGGATGGTGAGAGTACAGGTTAAATTTTAATGTTATCTTAGACAATAAAAATGGACCTTTTGTATAATAACAAACCCCTTATAGCCATTGTGTATCCGTCTGTAATTCATGAGGAAAAATGAGAATTCTCATGAAAATTTATGAGAAGGGCCAGGAAGTGCTGTGGATGAAGACCCACAAGGGCTGGTGGTCCCCCTCCAGGTAGGTGGCTCCTGGGATAGGAAGTCCATGGAGGCAGGAGGAACAAGGGCTGATAATCAGAGAGCCCAGAGTTTGAGGCCTAGGGTTCCTGGTCCCATCATCAGGCCTGGAGGCGGCATGTCCTAGGGTTGGAGGTCTATCTGTGTGTGAGAGTGGGTGGGTGTGTTGGTGGGAGAGATGAAAAGGGGTTGATTTGCTGCTATTTTCTTGTTGCTGTTGTTCTGTTGGACATTGTCGGCATGCTATGTGGGCACTGCAATGTGTGGTAGCGCTTGTGGGCTGCCCCCAGCGCAAGCTTAGGTTGTGTTAGCTGTTAACAGAAACAAAGCGTTTCACTGTGTGTTTCAATGTACATGTGATAAATAAATGTATCTGAATTGAATCACTAATATAGCTGATCACAATAATATATAATTCAGATATAATTTGTGGTTCAGTACAATACTAACATAGGCTCAATTTTAACCTTGGAAGGAAGAAACATTTTGATATAACGTTTTATCTGTCTACTTGACAGAATAGCACCACTGCTTCCCCATCTCTTTACAAATTTGGATGATGAAATTGATGACTTTGTGGCCAAGTTTGCAGATGATACAAAGATAGGTGGTGTTGAGGAAGCAGAGACTCTGCAAACGGAACTGGACAGATTAGGAGAATGGGCAAAGAGGTAGCAGATGGAATATCATTTAGGCAAATGCATAGTCGTGCACTTTGGTAGAAGGAATAAAAGCTTGGATTATTTTCCAGGTGGTGAGAAAGTTCAGAAATCAGAGATGCAAATGAACTTGGGAGTCCTTGTGCAGGATTCCCTAAAGGTTAACTTGCAGGTTGAGTCGGCGGTGAGGAAGGCAAATGTAATGTTAACATTCATTTTGAGAGGACTAGAATATAAGAGCAAGGATGTGATGTTGAGGCTTTATAAGACACTGGTCATACTGCACTTGGAGTATTGTGAGCAGCTTTGGGCCCCGTAGCTAAGGAAAGATGTGCTGGCATTGGAGAGGGTCCAGAGGAGGCTCGTGAGAATGATTCCAGGAATGAAAGTGTTAATGTATGAGGAACTTTTGATGGTTCTGGATCTGGACTCTCTGCGGTTTAGAAGAATGAGGGGGGGATCTTAATGAAACCTATTGAATATTGAAAACCCTAGACAGAGTGGATGTGGAGAGGATATTTCCTATAGTGGGTGAGACCAAGACCAGAAGGCACAGCCTCAGAATACAGAGATGTCCGCTTAGAACAGACAAGAGGAGGAATTTCTGCTGCCAGAGGGTGGTGAATCTGTGGAATTCATTGCCATAGACGGCTGTGCAGGTATATTTAAAGCCGAAGTTGATAGCTTCTTGGTTAGTCAGGGTGTCAAAGGATATGCAGAGACACCGGGAGAATGGGATTGAGAGGAATAATGACTCAGTCGCGATGGAATAGCGGAGCAGACTCGATGAGCCGAGTGGCCTAATTCTGCTCCTATGTCTTATGGTCTGATATGTTTTCCCTATATTTTCAAAAACTAATAATCTAAATGTGCATTCCCTCATTTACTTTTTGCCTCAAGGGTATGGAAATTTTACCTGCAATATGTGGAACCTAATGTTAGAGAAGGCACTGAAAACAAACTATAGTATTATTAATTACATTCAGCCTTATGTGTAGCGAGCCGTGAAGAGGTAATGGGGCAATTAATGATCAATTATTGAGGAACAAAAGTTTTTCCTCTGTATCTCAGTATATGTGACAGTAATAAACAATTCAGCCAATACAACAACGCGACGTCAAGTATTCCAAACTGAGATTTTGTTTAGGTTGGGAGGACTGTGAAAATTTCCACAGGAAAGTACACAGATTACCTGTAACAATAGTAGGAGCATTGCTGAACTGCCTGCTCCACTGAAGCTGATCTGGAGTACCGTGAATGGACTGAACGAGGGTCTCCATGCCCTTCTTTTACGGGGGCAGTGTTCAATCAGAATTGAGATCGGAGTTTTCCCTTGAAATTTAATTTTCTAACTCTGAGATGACCAAGGCTGATATAATGCTTCACAGTATCTGAGAAATACACAGAATGTCAACAGAAAATGGGGAAAAATTGTTAGAATGTTTGTGAGCAGCTAATTTGTTTTTCTTTTGTTTTATATAAAAAGCAAAACCGTATAAAGCTATGAACTTTAATTGAGTCAAAAAAGCAAACTGCTGGTGGAAGGTAGTGGGTCAGGCACCATCTGTGGAGACAGAGGGATAGTCATCATTTCAAGCGGCAGTCCTGGATGATCTCTCACTGCACAGATGCTGCCTGACTCATTGAGTTCCTACAGCAGTTTGCTTTTTGCCCCAGATTCCAGCATCTACAGTCTCTTGGGTCTTAACATTTCATTGCACTCAGTTTGAGAAAAACATGGCTTTTTATAAATATATATAATTGACAATTATTCTTTGACCATCTATGTCTGCATTTTGATTTGTTTTTAGATCACAGCATCATTTTATCACTGTTCACACTAAAACAGTCTTCAGGGTCTCTTTTAGCAAGTATCAGCAGCAAACGTTTTGAAATTTTTTGACATTCCTGTCTTAGATGATTGAAAATCTATTGCTTCCACATCAGTAAAATACAGATGATCTTTGAACTAAAATCCTGTTTGTATTTGACAAGCGATAGCAAAGTTGTGCAGAACATAACATGCGAGAAAAACGTGGATTATTTTTCTGGCAGTACTTCAGTTGTGTTCAGGGCCAAAGGCTTTCTCAATTACACATCTGGCAGATGAAGGAGCTTAGTAATATTTGACCCATGCAACTACATTTTAAACTATACCTCTTGTTGTTTGCAAGCAAATTCCTTAAGCACATCAACCAATCAACAAATCATATAAGACAGTGATAAAAACCCCAATACTGAAATTCAGCATCTGGCAGTGCAGAATTTGCATATTCATCTATTAACTATACTTTGCATTTAGGTTAAATACACTTACTCCGGGCCCTGCTTGATTCTCAGTGTTCATTTGGTGACTTCTCAGTTTGGCAATCCCTACCATTTGAGATGCTGTCAGTGAGGCTGATGTTTGAAAGAGAAGAGAATCCTAGCCAGTGCAGTGCTGACATACAGGTAGATGATTGTTTTAATCAGCACATCACAGAAACGAGCTTCCCCTCCTTGGACACTGCCTCAGTAAACAGTCAACATGATCAAAGACCCCACCCACCCCAGACACTCTCTCTTCTCCCCCTCTGAAAACACGTACTACCAGGCTCAAGGACAGCTTCTATCCCACTGTTATCAGACTATTGAATATTCCCCAAGTGCAATAGGTGAATGCTTGACCTCGCAGTCTACCACGTTATGATCTCGCACCTTATTGTCTGCCTGCAAAGGGGGTGCAGAATCAGCATATAGGAAGGAGACTGAAAACCTGGCTGAGTGGTGCCACAACCTCTCACTCAACATCAGCAAGACCAAGGAGCTGATCACTGACTTCAGGAGGAGGAAACCAGAGGTCCACGAGCCAGTCCTCATCAGGGGATCAGAGGTGGAGAGGATCAGCAACTTTAAATTCCTTGGTGTTATCATTTCAAAGGACCTGGGTCCAGTATGTAACTGCAAATACAAAGAAAGCACGGCAGCGCCTCTACTTCCTTAGAAGTTTGCAAAGATTTGGCATGCCATTGAAAATTATGAGAAGCTTATATAGATAGGTATATGGATAGGAAAGGAATGGAGGATTATGGGCTGAGTGCAGGTCGGTGGGACTAGGTGAGAGTAGCGTTCGGCATGGACTAGAAGGGCCGAGATGGCCTGTTTCCATGCTGTAAGTGTTAAATGGTTATAGATGTGTGATGGAGTTGCACCATGGCCTGGTATGGAATTATGAATGCCCTTGAATAGAAAAGCCTACGAAAAGTAATGGAAACAACCCAGCCCATCATAAGTAAAGCCCTCGCCACCATTGAGCACATCTACATGGAGATGCAAGAAAACAAAATCCATCACCGAGGACTGCGGTTCAGGAAAAGTTCTTACCGCTCATCCATCAGGCTCTTGAACCAGAGGAGATACCTTTACTCACTCCACCACTGAACTGTTCTCACGACAAATGGACTCACTTTCAAGGACTCTTCAACTCATGTTCTCGATATTTATTGCTTATTTTATTTTTATTTTTGTTTCTTTGTAACTACTGCGAATGCCTGCAAGGAAATGAACCTCAGGGTTGTATATGGTGACGTGTGATGTGCTGAGTTGTGTCTACAACACTCTGGAGTTTCCTGCATTTATGAGCCACACCAAGCCATGGTGCCTCCAGACAGAATGCTTTCTACAGCACATTGTTAAGAATTGGTAAAGTCATTCTAGGATTGTTTTCCTTTGTATTACCCCAATGTACTGATGTGATGGAACAATCTGCGTGGATGGCACGCAAAACAGAACTTTTCACTGTACCTCAGTTCATGTAACAATAATAAACTGATTTGCCGATTTACCAACTTTGAGGGATGTTATCAGCATTATGAAGCAAAGGCAGCCAGAGTTAGGATAGCAAGCTAGCTGAGCAGAGCTGAGCTATTGCTTGCTGGCTTCAGTCACCAGGGAAATCCTGACCTCAGGGCTTTCTTTGCACATTCTTCCTGTAACTGAGTGGCTTCCCACAGTGCTCTCCTTTCCTCTCACCATAAAGTTTGCAGGTTGGTGAACCGGGAACTGTAAGTTGTCCTGGTGTGTAGGAATGTGGTAAGATCTAGGGAAATTGATGGGAAATTAAATATGATCAGTGTAACCAGGAGCTTGGTGGTTGGCACCGACTCGGAGGGCTGAAAGACAACTGTAATGTTAACTGACCTTTATAGGAATTGTTTGTTTCTGGATTATAGAAAAATCTGTTTACAGATAGCCCTCAGGACCACAACTCTGCTTGTATTTAACATCTCAGGAAGCAGTTGATGGGAGAATAGGATTAACTAAATTGGGGAATGTCAATGACGGGACTGGTCTGAGAGCTGGATTAGCCAAAATAAACTCAATGGGCCAAAAGGTCGGCTTCTATATTGTATGAAGATATGAAAAAAAAATAAAACATAATCCCCAATACTGAGACAAAGGGGTAGAATCCAAGTTTGAAAATATTGGGGTGTGGATTGAATTGTGATGAGACAGTAGACTGTAGGTCTAGGTGTAGCTGGGTCCCGTTTACCATGTATTAACCACACTCTTCATCTCCCATATGAGTGGTTGCAAAACCTGATAATGTTCTGCTTGGGTGAGAATGATGTGGACAAGGGACTGGGATATGATACAGGATATAATTACAAGACAGAAGTTGGCAAATTCGAATCCCCAGAGTTTACATGTCTCCAAACCAATATCACCAAAAATCAGTTTTACGTCATCCTCCCTTTTTGAACAGCTTCATTTGTGTGTATAAGTCAGTTGCTACTTTTTCCTAAATTATAATGATGATTGCACCTTCAAATAATTTATTGGATTATAAAGTACATTCAGATGTTCTGAAGTCATGGATGTATACTGAATCAATTTTTCTTCAAGGCGTGCCTTTGTCTGAAAAGACTATACTTTGGATCATTGCAATCATTTTCTTGTCTGACATCCACTGAGAAATTCCAATTTTGAACCTGAATGACTGAAGTTAATTGTAAGGAAACAATTATATAGCTGCTTCAAGTGTTATAAACTTTTAGCAACCATAACATTTGCTCTGAAAACCTCTTTCTTACTTTAATTTTAAATACTTTTGTACTGCAAGTTACAATTTATCAGCAAAAATAATTTCTGCTCATTTGGAAAGCACAATTAACTTCCTATAGCTTCGAATTTTCTCATGTATTATAGTATTAATATATAATCCCCCACCCAAAAAAGATTGATAAACCAGAACTTGATGTTTTCAACATAATGTAGCAATTCTTATCAGAATTAATTATTGAGTTGGATGGCACATTTTTCCAATGACTTTAACACCATGATTTATTGTAATGGAAATATGTAAGGAATAGAGAATGAAGTTTTGCACAAAGAAGTTTTGAATCAGAAGTAAGTTGTTAGGAGATTTCTTGAGACCTATGAAAGATAATCATAGCAAAAACAAATACTGTAACTGAAATAATAAAAAAGCAGCAAGTGAACATTTTCTAAGACTCTACCATATCATGCTGCATTATAAAACAGTGAGATTTATTATTTTGCTGTCAAAGCTTATTTTGAGAAACTTTTCAATCAGTTTTGCAGCCTTGTTAGTTACCCAAAACCATGTTACAAATGCCCCTGGCTAAATGTGTGAGCCAATTTACTCCCCTCGCTCACCTGCTCCTTTCTGATATGGCCTCCCTACAGCCATCTGCTGATGAAACCCTTATGCATGACACTCTCATCTCAAGATTCTTCCCTCCCCTCCTCTTCAGCCTAATATCCTTCACTTACCACAAACTTTAACTTATCCAAACCTTTACTTCACATACCTGGTCCACGATCAGTTCTAGTCACTCATCAAACCTGCTGTATAGTGGCTTCCTGCCCCTCCAACAATAGCCCCTTCTAACTTTCTTCATTTTTACAATAGTTCTTCCCATAAGCTTCTCAAACTCTCCAACTCTAGCGTAATGGATCTAACTCCTCACTTTTATTTTATCATTACCCAAGACCCTAGGTGTAAGAAATGGACCAAATAATAACTTGAATAAATTCTGACCATATTTCCTACGGCTAAATTCAAATAATTATTGAAAACAGTATACAACCTCAAACAAGGTTCATAATTTTAAGGTGATTGCAGGAAAGTGTAGGGGGGATGTCAGAGATAGGTTCTTTACACAGAGAGCAATGAGTGCTTGAAATGCCCTGCCAGGGGTGGCAGTAGAGGCTGATACATTAGAGCCATTTAAGGAACACAAGATAGGCACATGGATGACAGCAAAATGGAGGGGGATGTAGGAGGAAAGGGTTAAATTGATTTTAGAGTGGGTTAAGAGGTTGGCACAACATCGTGGGCTGAAGGGCCTGTACTGTGTTGTAATGTTCTATGTCACAGAATAGAATCAAAGAATCAATAGAATCAAATGGTGCCAAAAGCATGGTGACACCATGGACTCTCTCAAGCACATCCTCTGAGTTTGCTAGTCGTTGATGCAAACGGTGCATTTATTTATATATTTCGATGTACATGTGACAGATGAAGCTCCTCTCTCTATCTCCCCCTCTTGCTAATAGGGAAAACCTGCAATGACATCCAAATTGCAATTCCCCTTTAAATGGTGTTAGTTTCTTTTAAGTAGTGCCAGGAATCCTGGTAGTCCTGATTCTATTGTGTAAGTGACCAAGCAATTCCCGTAGTACTAATAACCCACTATTTGAATGCTAATAACCCACTATTTGAAGATGACAACTCTGATCAGTTTCATTTCCCAGTGACATCCAGGCTATTTGACCTGAGCTACACTTGCAATGTCCATTGTGGGCTTGAATGTGGGACCAAGATTACAATACACGTTGTTGTGAAACGAGAAGAATCTATTAACCATTTAAACCTACTTCTGCTGATGGACGTTTTGCTATTAATCACTTTTTATTGATTTTTTCACACAAGAAAACCAAAACCCTGCAACATATTTTCCAAATACAGATAAATACGAAATAGTCTGCTTTAAAACGGGGCCAGGTCTCTTGTGGAAGTTGTGGCTAAACAGAAGCTTATATTTTGGTGACTTCAGTTGGAAGTTCTCATTCAGCAGTAGTTCCATAGAATGATAAATTGGATCCTTGGCCTCACAACCTATCTCGTTATGATCTTGCAGCTTGCTATTAGCCTGTACTGCACTTTCACTGTAGCTATTATACTTTATTCTGCAATGCTATTGTTCAACTTGGTTACAGCACAGAAACAGTCACTTTGATCCATCTAGCCCACGCTGAACTATTACTCTGCTTAGTCCTATCCATCTGAACCTGGACCATAGCCCTCATACCCCTCCTATTCACATACCTAGCCAAATTTTTCTTAAATGTTGAAATTGAACCCACATTCACCACTTCTGCTGGCAGTCTGTTCCACACTCTCACCATCATTTGAGTGAAGTTTCCCCTCATGTTCCCTTTAAACATTTCAACTTTCACCCTTGACACATGACCTCTAGTTTTAATCTCAACCAACCTCCATGGAAAAGCCTGCTTGCACTTACCCTATCTATACCCTTCATAATTTTGTATACCTATGTTCTATGTTCTAACCTGCAGGAGTTGGTATGGAGCTAAAGCAAGAGTAGCCTCAGATTATGAAATTAATTCAGTTGCAGCGTGTGTGAAACTGAGGCAAGCCAGTGATCTGTAGCTGAAACCGATGTAATAACCGAGCTATGACAAATGATCAGACAGTAGAAAAACAAAAGGTACCAGAGACAAGGGTAACATAGGAAAGTGAAACCCGTATACATGCTAACATACTAATATGAAGACAGCCAGGAAAGTATAAAAAATTCTATGGCACGGCTGGGCAGACAAAGAATTGAGACACAAGTGACTGCAGATGCTGGAGAAACTCGATGGGTCAGGCAGTATCTATGGAGGGAAATGGACAGCCAGTACTTCAGGTCAAGACACTTCACCTGGTTTGAATCATTGAGGAATATTGGCACAAAGAATCATTGGGGAATCCAAATAACCCTTTCCTCTGTCACAGTCTCCTCTCTCTCACACTCATCCACTAAGATACGAGAGGATAGCTGGCAATTTACCCAGAGAAAGCATTTTATTAAACAAAAAAGTAACAGAGCCATTTCCTCTGTTTGCATTTTTCTTACGTACCCAGACCAACTTTATTCTGTTCTACACTGAAACAAGGGAGAGCACTTGGTCACGTGACACAACTCTTAAGAGAGTGCACACCCAATATTACATCAGCTGTAATGAAAACTGAAAATGCTGGAAACACTCAGCAGGTCACACTGCATCTGTGGGAAGAGAAACAAAGTCAATGTTTCAGGTCAGAGACTCCTTTAAAAACCCACTCCTTTGTCCAACCTGCAACACTCCATTTATATTTCTCTGCTTTGGTTTCGCAATTATTCTTATTTCAATGATTACTGAAAAGTACCTTGGATATTGCTCTGCATTTAAGATGCTAAACAAATGCAAGGTACATCTGATACTCAAATTGATTGAAATTCATTTGCAGCAAGCCAGAATCCAGCATTTGGTATGACTTGATCTTAATAACATGAACTAAAAAGATTTTCATCTTAATACAATGAAGTAACAGAATTCCATTTTTTAAAATAATCTGAATTAGTTCTAACAGGATCCTTTGATATCAATGTAACTTAGTGGCTGGAAACGTTTTAGCAGCTGAATGGATTGAAATAGGAACTAAACAGAAACAGCTTTTGCCTCTGCCTGTGTCTTGAAAGTTGCATCGTTTTTTTAAAATTTCAAAATATGTTTTATTCATTAAAAGTTCAAATGTAGTTAACAGAAAACATTCAAGTTACTATTTTCATCACAAGTCATGTGATTTCAATTATTTAACATTAGCACATCGGTTATCGTTTATATACGAATCATTGAGAACTAGTTCATGGGGTTTCAACACAGATGTGAATCACGTAATGTGCATTAGCAGGAAGCTCTAACACTGTGTATCTTCCCCTCTGCAATGGCTATACTCAGCGTTAGTGCATCCTTCTTCACCTAGCTTTGGATCTTAGTGGGCGACAGTGGCAGCATTCGACCGTGGGCAACAGCATGCTCTTGAAACACCTGTCATTTTTAGGCAGACCAGAGAGCATCTTTCACCGTGCTGATCTTTGTCTCCAGGAACAATCCTTGCAGTACAGGATCCTTTGTTAGACAAAGCTCAGCAAACACTCCAGCACCTGATGTTAGATTTTCCAGGCAAATGCATGTTCCAGAGGGAATTGGGCTAAAGTCTCATTTCTGATTGCACCATCATGAGGGCAGTGCTGTGACCATACATGAAATATCTGTTGGGGCCTTTCTCAGCAAACCAGGGTCTTGGCGCTTGTTGGAACACTTTGGTGCTGAGTTGTATTACACTTAGTAGTCTGGTCAGGAAACTGTCCCCGTTTCCTTTTCCTCGAGGGTTCTGATGATATTTTGCACAGACCAATGCCTAACTGACTTCTTGTCAAGTGTCAGGTCAAAGGTACTCAGCAATCTACAGATTGACAGGGGCCAAGGTAGGAGATAATGATGTCATTGTGTACAGAGAGGGTTTGGTCTGAGTGCCCTCACTGCCTGGGATTGTCACACCTCAGACTGTTGGATTATTCCTAATGGATTTGGTGAGAGGTTTTGTGCAGCACACAGATAGGGGAGCAGAGGGAGCAGCCTTGCCTAACTTCAAAGTTAATCAGTCCACCCACTGTTCAGGACATCACTACAGAAGTCAGTGCAGGACTGTTGTCATTTCCTAATTTTAGCTGATGACTTCAAGTTCAGGCATTGATCTCCTACAGATAGTCATCACCTTTTTCAAATAAGTGGTGAAACCTTTACAAGAGTAAACATTTTACTGAACATTCCTTACACCATGATTATCTCATATTCAGATGGAAGAAAGAACATGTAAAAACCTTAGCTTTTGAAATAAAAATAATCTCCTGGCAATAGAATTTCACAGTTAGACACAAAAAATCAGTTCTACCAATAAGCACTCTTTTGAACCCAACCACAAACTCAGTAAGATCCCAGAAAAACAATCTCAACAGAAAATTGCCTTACTGAGTTTCAATTTCCAGATTGTAAAGTGAAACTTTTCAAAATCTCTTATTTTTCCATCCTTATTAAGCATTCTGCAATAGTCCTGCTTCAATTTGCCATCAATATCAGACTGTGTCTTCATCACCTTAAAGCTGCCTTATGTACAGTCCTCTTATCTAATCTGCAAAGTCCAGTGAAGGACAACATACTGGACTCATCTCTGTTACTTCAATTTCCTTTCCAGTTTGTTCCTATTGCTTAGTGATTGAAACAATACTGAGGAGAGATCCAAATAAGTTAGCTCCATCAAACATTTGCAGTCAGACTTGCTTAAAGTTCTTCCTCTTGAAAAGACAACTCAGTGTGACCTGGATGATGGAATTGGTGGCTTTGTGGCCAAGTTTGCAGATGATACAAAGGTAGGTGGAGGGGCAGGTAGCGTTGAGGATGCAGGGAGCCTGCAGAAGGACTTGGACAGATTAGGAGAATTGGCAGAGAAGTGGCAGATTCAAGAATCAAGATTGTTTATTGCCATTCTTCAATACATGAGTATAAAGAGAACAGAAGGACTGTTCCTACAGATCTGATGCAGCATAAAATAACACAATAAGCATACAAACACAAATATAAATGTAAAAGCAATCCTATAAAACACAATGTTCAAGTAAATGTTGAATGTGGCCGTATATATGTACCTAAAATGAGCTTGTATCCATCAACTGATTGTATGAAGTGACACTAGATGCAGGAGTATATGAATATAAGGTGACTATAAGGTGCAATATAGTGTAGGCAAGCGTATGGTCATGCACTTTCGTAGAAGGAATAAAGACATAGACTATTTTCTAAAAGGGGCGTGAATTCAGAAATCTGTGGTATAATAGGACTTGGAAGTCCTTGTGCAGGATTCCGTAAAGGTTAACTTGCAGTTTGAGTTGGGAGTAAAGAAGGCAAATGCAGTGTTAGCATTCACTTCGAGAGGACTGGAACATAAAAGCAAGGATGCAATGCTGAATCTTTATAAGGCATCAATCAGACCACACTTTGGAGTATTGCGAGCAGTTTTGGGCCCCACATTCATGAAAGGATGAACTGGCATAGGAGAGGGTCTTGAGAAGATTCATGAGAATGAAAGGGTTAACATGTTACACTAATAGCTAAAAGATCCATCTTACTTAAATGGAAAGATTCTGATCCTCCTACTAGTTTTCAATGGTTTTCTTAAACTATATTATGTTTAAACCTGGAAAAAATTAGGTGTGATATGGTTGATTCTTCAGTTAAATTTGAAGAAATCTGGAGACCATTTATTCAACATTTTCATATGATGTAAGCTGTCCCTTTCAAAACCCTTTTATTAATAATCTTTTGTTCATCTATGGAGGGGTGGAGTTAATGACAAATAATGTTCTTATCTGAGGGAATAGGACATCCAAGTTTTTGTTTTTTTAGTTTAGGGGGTTCTTTATAAAACTCTTTTTTCATGTTCAATTACTCAGACTGGGAGGCTTGAATTATATATTTTAATCAAATTATGTTTGTATATGTTAACCATTATCAATGTTACACCGATCTCTTTGTATCATTAGTATTGTTATATATATTAATCTGAAACCTAATAAAAAGATTGAAAAAGAAAAAAGAAAGGGTTAACATATGAGGAGTGTCTGATGGCTCTGGACCTGTGCTTGCTGGAGTTTAGAAAAAAGAAGGGGGGCATTTTATTGAAACCTACAGAATATTGGAGAACCTAGAGAGAATGGACGTGGAGAGGATGTTTCCAATAGTGGGAGAATCTAGGACCACAGGCCACAGCCTTAGAATAAGAGGAAGTTGCTTTCAAGCAGAGATGAGGAGGAATTTCTTTAGCCAGAGAGTGGTGAATCTGTGGAAATTATTGCCAGAGAGGGCAGTGGAGGCAAAGTCATTAGATCTATTTAAATGAGTTTGATAGGTTTTAGATTAGTAAGGGTGTCAAAGGTTATGGGGCGAAGGCAGGAGTGCAGGGTGAGAGGGGTCACAATCAAATGGCAGAGCAGACTCAATGAGCCAAATGGCCTAATTCTGCTCCCTTGTCTTGTGGTTGCATTGTCAACATGTTGTTAAATGGCAAGAAACTCAAAAATTATAAATGTTTCCTGGTTCTTAATTTTATTAACACTTTTCTAATATTGACAACATTTTAATAATGTAAAAATAGGATCTGAAAAGTAACTTCTTCACACCAATTTAGCTTTGTGATTGATTCCTTTAAGGTATCGTGGGAGTGTTAGAAGCACCTGTAGGAATTCTTCCCAAAATTTAAATTAACAATGAAATACTTTGAAATGTATGGATACATTTGGCTCATTGTAAGAAACTAACAACATCAACTTCCTTTTATATAGCATCACTTATTAGCAAAAACATCCCAAGACACACTACAGGAACTTTGTCAATCAAAAAAAAAATGATGCTAGATTACATGAAAGGTATTAAGGAAGGTGACCTTAATTTAGTCACAGTGATAGATTTTAAGGACCTCCTTAAAGGAGTAAACAGTTACAGAGAAAATTAGGAACAGAACTACAGTGGTTAGCTTCTTGGCAGCTGATGATGGCGCAGTTGCCAATGGTGGACTGATAAGATCTAAGTACATTCAAGGGACTGAAGGAGCATTTTCGAAGGTGTTAAGGCCAGGGGAGGTGGCAAAGAGATGGAGGGCAAGGCTACAGAGGAATCTGCAAACAAGATGAAAAATATTAACACCATGACATTGATTAACAAGAAAGAATGTGAAGAAAAATAGAAGCCCATGATGGGAAGCAAGACATAGAGGCAAGCTTGGATACACGATTAACTGATTGTCAGGAAACAAAAAAGGGGTTTGGATTAGTGCTGGGTCACCTCTTTCTGATACTTATCATATGTAGACTGTGAATGCCAGTGTGGTTGGTTGTGAGAAAGAATATTCTCAGCAGGAGGAAGCTCCAGCTGCTCAAAATGAACTGGTCAAATGGAATTCTTTGTGAATAAACAGTTGACAAGGACCCGATGAAAGGTCTTGGCCCAAAACATTGACTGTTTATTCACTTCCATAGATGTTGCCTGACCTAATATCCTCCAGCATTTTGTGTGCGTTTATCCAGGATGATTGCTTTGTTGATTGAGACAGCCACTGGTTTATACCCACTCGCTTTTAGAATATGAACCAGAGCTTGAACATTGGTCTGATGGTCACATTGTAGGACAGATGTGACAATGATAGAGAGATTGCATAGGAAATTTAATGGGATTTTTCCAAAGCTGCAGAATTTATTTTTTTTGCGAGGATAAATTGGTGAGGCAAGGATTGTTTTCTTTGAAATAAAGAAGGCTGAGGAGATTTAAACAAAACTATAACAGTATGAAAGAGCTGGGATGGGTAAATGGAAATAACTTATTTTACTTTACAGAAAGGGCAATAGTTGAAGGATGTAAAATTAAATAATTGGTAGAAATCAGATTGAGGAAATGAGTGGTGGATGGAAAATGTGATTGCACTGGAGAGGATGCAGAGGGGATTTAAAAAGATGTAAAGACTGGAAAATTATAGCTATGAGGAAGAATTGGATAAGTTGGGGCTGTTTTCTTTGGAACAGAGGAGGCTCTGGGGAGACATAATTGAGGTGTATAAAATTATGAGGGGTCTAAATAGAATATATATGAAGACTTTGCTTCTTGAGCTGAAGGGTCAAAGAGCAGGGGTCTTAAGATTGATTGAAAGTAATTGGCATAAGGATCGGAGGGGAGTTAAAGAAGTATTTGTTTACCCAGAGGTGGCAGGGAGCTAGAGCTCACGGTCGGAAAGAGTGCATGAGGCAGAAACTATCATTTCATTCCCACAGTGCCCGATGTGTACATGAAATGTTGGGATGTCCAGAATACAGACCTGCTGCTGGAAGGATTAGGCAGGGGAGCTTCATCTAGCAAAGCCACAACAGCTCAAATTAGCATTCGCTATTGTCATAAAGCTTTCATGCTTTTTTGAAGGGAAGTGGACTGGGAAGTGGGAAGTGGCAAGTTTTTTTTCCTGGTTGGCATGCAAATTAACAGAATGTTCTCCTTGCCTGCTATAAATTCCCATGATCCAATGAATTACCTGGGAAATTAAAAGTTTCTGAGGTTTCATGGTAACTGTGCTAAAGAAAAATACTTGAAAGAAATATTTGGCATAAATCCACTTCCTACTAATTTTATTGGAAGAGTCTTCAGAATCTTAAAAATTGTTATGGGTCTAAACTCAAGCTTCTTTTAATTTAAAAAATAAATTATATTTATATTAAAAATGCATACAAGTGCATGGTACATTCATAGGATTGCTCTGTCTATACATCCACTGTGTCACTGGGTCTTTATGTCAGTAAGTGGTCACACGTTTTTATGTACATAGTGCCATTGACACTCGCGTGTCATCCTGGGACGATAGAAACTTCATATGTTTGAGTGGCTTCTACCTGAATTTCTCCCCTCAATGTGCAGCAGCACAAGGACTCTAGACTGCAGTCTTTTCCCATGAATCCTTTTGCTTTTGTCGCATCAAATTCAGTCAGTTCCTCGGCATGTACTCCTGCAGCCTGGAATGTGACAGGCATCACATTTTCTTATGGTCTTTTGTTGTACTGGAAAACCAACAGGTTTCCAGCAGACTGAAGTGTGTGTTCCACCATGTTGATGATCTTCCAGAAGTACTTGACATCCATCTCTCTGTGTGTTCCTGAGCCCGGTAGAGTCCTCAGAGTCCTCTAATGCAGGTGATAAGGCACCTTGCGTCCTTTTCCAGACCTTTGCAAATACACAGCCGCCAAGAGATGGATATTTTTCTCCTCCTTGTCACAGCTATCCGAGGGCAGTGTGCATCGGCATTGAAATTCCAACCAAACTTAAGGGATAAGACAGTGAGGGCTCCTCTCACTGCCAGTCAAGTGAAGCCCTGGTGCTTACTGGTGAGTTCTGGCAACAAGGCGTTCTGTCAGATGGCTTGTACAGTCTGTTAAGGGAACCACCCCACCCACCCACAAAATCCATTGTCTTTACCCTGCAGCATCTGCAGGATGTTCTGTGCTGAATGCTGCCTGAAAGACACGTGCTCCAAAGTATCTTGCTGAAAGAAGATTTCTTCAAAAGACAGGTGGTGCGTCAATGCCCTATGACTGAGACATTACACGACATCAGAGCCTGGCCTATCCTTTGCAACACAGGGGACAGGGTGCATGTAGTCACACTTGTTGCCTGCATAAACACAGCCTGCTGCAGTCACATAAATAGGTGACCATCAGGTTAATGGTGACGTTGGGTTCACTCTTGTCCTGTTCTCCAGGGACCTGTGCATTATGAGTCATTAGACCAGTTCTGTCTTGGATCCCCAGATGAACCAGACGACGACTCGGGTGACTACCAGCTAAGAGGAGCAGGCAAAGAACCAGACCTCAGTACCAGGAACAAGTTTATTCACACTGACATGTCATGAAATTTGTGGTTTTTCTGCAGCAGTACAGTGCAAAGCATAACAGTTACCATAGGTTACAATATAAATAAATAGCGCAATGGAGGAACAACGAGAACATGTCTGTGCGTTCATGGACTGCTCAGAAATTTGACAGCAGAAGGGAAGAAGCTGTCCTTAAAACAGTTTAGTGCGGGTCTTCAGGCTCCCACATCTCCTCCCTGATGGTAGTAACATGAAGAGGGGACATCTCGGATGGTGAGGGTCTTTGGCGCCCTTGATGTTGGGCAGGATTATGCCCATGATGAAGCTGGCAGGTCATACAACCCTTTGCAGCATCTTGCGATGTACATTAGCACTGAGAACTCCTTGCACCTGATGACCATGGTTTTACCAGTTATTGAGAGGGAGTGCCTCTCCCTCAGATCTAAATTTTGTTTAATCTTGCCTGTCCACGCCAGCTAATTTTGGTTACCTAAAACCAGGTCCCCAGCAGACAGATGGTGAAGGGGACAGAGGGCTGTGGTTGAAGAGCATGGCATCATTCTTGTTGCAGTTGACTCTGGTCCCAATTGAAACCAGTCACAAAAGTGGATCAATCTACGGACCGACCGTGAGTCTGAGCAGAAGACTGTGACAGCCCATTTACAGGGGAGCTTTGATCTGGGTCACCCCACTGATTGGCAACACCAACTCTCTGATGCCCTCCTCCTTCATGTTGAACTGGCAAGGGATTCAATGCAACAGGGAGAATGGGCAGCCCTACTTCACAGCAGACTTGATGGGGAAGTTGTTTGCCACCCGCTCATTTGAACTACACTATGGGTATCTGTGTGAAACAGTTGGTTCTAATTTCTGATTCAATGAATGTATTAGCAGTACACATTTAAAATGAAAACAACAGGATAATTTAATTGGCATGTAGCTCAAGAATACTTATCCACATTCTAGTAGGTGATACGATGATTAGGTTTTATTAATGAATTTGTCTACTAGGCAGCCATCGATCCCAGGGGATCATGGGTTTGCACCTCTGGTGGACTGTGTCCTCTCCAGGTCGCAAGCCTGGGTGGGAAGATTTGAAGAACCGGCTGTTCCCTATGCAGTGGGTTGCCCCTCTCCACGTCACTGATGTAGTCCAAGAGAAGGGCAAGTGTCGATACAGCTTGGCACCGGTGTTGTCGCAGAGGTTGCCAGAGTGAAGCTGTAAACAACATCAACCTGCCTTAGGGACCCCGGCTCCGGATTTCTTCCTTGGGGTTTACTCCCAAAGTCTTTCCCATGGGTGGGTATGGCTGCAAGGCAGCGGAGGTTTAAAATCTTCTCCAATAAAGTGTCTATGCAAATATATAATATCTTTAAAAAAAAAGTACGAACTTTTGTGATTTCCATATGTCAAATAAAATCCAGGCCCAAACCAAAAACAGTGTTGATTAGGGGTTGTTGGATAATAATTTAGATCGGGTATCCTGGCTAAATTTTCATTTGCTAATCCAAGGGATTATTTAATTTTCCATTATAGCTGACCCCTATGTTATGAGCAAAACACATAGTGGTCCAGCACTTGATGACTGTCCAGGACCCCATACATTGTGGCTGACCTATCAACACCACAGCTGAGAACCAGAAATTCCTTTGTCCTGCAAAGGTGCTGATTACTAAACAGCATTCTTTCCATGAATAATTATGATTTAAATGCTCATCACACACTTAAAAATCCTTGTAGTGAATGGCAGCAGGCTAGTTTTATTTTTATTACAAAGCTCAACAGAATTGAACCCAGTTATGTTCCAGGTGACATCCTAATGTATAGGCCTCTGGACAGTCATCAAGTGCTGGGTTACCACGTGTTTTGCTCATAAAATAGAGATCAGTTATAATGAAAAATTAAATAAAACTGCAAGTGCTGGAAATCTGAAATAAAGCAGAAATATTGTTAATGCGGCAGGATAGACTAAGTCCATGGATAAGGGATCTGAGTTAATGTTTCAGGATGAAGGTCATTTGCCAGCAACACTATCACTTATATTATTTCTACTGCAATCTGCTAGTCAAGCTAATTTTACACAACCTAGAACCTTCATGGTTCCTTAAGGTTGTTATAGCCAGGGGTGGTAATGGGGACAAGCTCCCACTACCTATCAAATAATTCCAATGACGTGCGTCTCAAATAGCCTCTGACAACCAAGTCGAGCTCCTGGCCTTCACATGTGGCTCCTAAACCTGGAGGAACTGTTTCTACTGACAGAAGAAAGGGCAAAGGTGGGTTTACTGGAGCCTTAAAACCAGTCGCTTCCTGCAGATGGGGCTTGTCAGCTGTGGTTGGCAGCTCATCTACAAGAAGGAAAACTGCCGCTGCCTTGCAGCTATACCCACTCATAGGGAAGGCTTCGGAAGTAAATACAGAGGGAAAAATTTGGAACTGGAGCCACACTGTATTGGTTTCTACCATTCCTTTGGATTCATCAGCTGCGTGGAGATGGGGAGGCCTTGCATGGGCAACAGCTTGCTCTACAATCATACTGCACTGGTTTGTGTAACTGGTTTGCATATCATGTGGACAGCTGGGATGCAATATCCACGGTCGACCCTGACCAACAGAGGGCCCCAGAACCTTCATAATCAATTTGGCTCAGCTGGTTAGCCACTCATTCTACTAGAGTCACAAGAGACTGGGTAGCAGTGGAAGGAACTGTCACCATTCCGGTCAAAACCTTGAATCAGGAGGTAGCCATGAAGGGAACTGTCCCTTCACAGTGCTGGTTCTGGACTCTTCAGCCTGAGGAAACAGTTGTCAACCATTTATTTAAACCCCTATTAGATTCTTTTTGTGAATCAATGAGATGACCTCCCACTTTTCTAAACTTCATTGAGTGTAGGTCAAAGGACAAACCCTCAGTCTCAGAATCAATGCAGTGACTCCATGCTCAGTATATCCCTACAAATCTACCAGTTTCACACATTAATGCTGGTTGCATGCTTTCCCAGAGTCTGATTGCTTCTCTCTTCTAAAGAGAATCTAAACTAACCATAATTTTCCTAACCAAAGCTGCTGGGCCTACATTGGACAAAGGGAAATCTGTTGTCTGTGGTATCCCAATTACATTTTCCCAAACTTTCTGTACTTCCAGTAACTGCAAGCATTAATTTTGTAAGACATCCATGCTTATTATAATTGACTCCAGCTGCACTGTTGTCATACAAACATGAATATATTTTATTCAAACTGGTCTATCTGATTGGAGGAAGCTAGTGGTAAGGACCGCTGCCAACTGTACTTAGCTGGGATCCTCCAACTTGATTCGACCGAGGACATTACTGCTGGGCTGTCATTCACTTACAGTACTGATCTGTGGAACTTCAGGCTAACAGTAAGAGACTTTAGCCAGAAAGGAAAAGAGCTTTAAAGGAACCTTAATGCATGCACAATGAGAATAGCTAGAATCTGTCTAACACCTTTCATTCCTCAGCGTGGTCTAAAATGCTTTGACAGCCATCCCACCCTGCAAAAACTCATTTCAGGAAGGTAGCACCATCAATTTGCGGGAGACTTCCAGTACTTCCGGGAGAGGTGGAATGTCTGCATAGAGTAGCTCCTTTGCAGCTAGCCAGCTAGCTTAAATAACGTTAGCTATGTTACGAACTATACCTGTTAAACTCACCTCAACATGTCTTTTACAGTCTTAACCCACCACAGGCAATAGAAAAGTCACTGTTGCAAACAGTGTAGCGAGCAACACTATCATTATTTCTGACCCCTATTAGGCAGGGGTACACTTTAGTGTAGTCTGGGGTGACGTACGTTTTATATTTTCTTTTTTTGGAACACTCTGCTATGGCACGCATGCTCTCTCTCTCTCTCGAAAAAATCAATTTCCAGGATATTGTCCATAATTTGCGGGCATCAGAGATCTGCTATCAATATGCGGGAGATTACCGGAACTTCCGGGAGAGGTGGGATGTCTGCTTTGAAGCCAACAAATTACTTTGGATTTTCTGCCTGGCTCATTTTGCAACTTTCTGAATTCAATCACAGTAGTTTTTTGTCCTTACCTAATTACTCTGGAGAAAGATCGCAGTGAATTCCCTGCTTATACCCCTGCAGTCCTTTTGGTAAAATATACTCGTGGTGGGTGGAGTTTTCCTGGATTTTTGAGCTGGTGGTAACAAAGAATTAGCAATTAGTTCTAATTCAGGATGATGCATGACTTGGATGGTGCTGGAGAAACAATCTGTTGGGGGAAGTCAGCGGGTTGAGCAGCATCTGTGGTGAAGGATGGGGATGAATTGTGGATGTTTTGGGTGGAAACCTTGCACCAACTTGTCAAGCTGCTCCAGTCCTGAAGAGGGGGCTTTGATTCCATACAGAATTTTCCCAGTACAGTCAGAACAGATACTTCTGCAATAGGGAAAGTGGGGAAGACTAAGTCAAGTAAGTTTGTCCCTTTGTTTTAGTTCACCATTCAACCTGGTAGATAATTGTTACCCAGTCCTAACAGAAAAATCAGCAAACTATTTCTGATGTAGGACAAGCAAGGATGTTGATCAAGGTGCCAGTACTTTCTTGAATAGTGTCTCGCTTATTTTAAGTTTACAATTACTAAGCTTCCCCATTGTTCAAAATGTAATGCAGATTAAGTACCCCTTATCCGAAATTCCAAAATGCAAACATTTTTTTGATGCTGACGTGACGTGACAAATGGAAAATTCCACAAGACACTCAGTAGATTCCCAGGCGATGGGCAGGTCTCTGCGCACCACAGACATTTCTGATAAGTGACTTCACATGTTGCATGTAATGAACAGAAGTTAATGAAAAACTGAAAACACCGCATAATGTGAAAAATGAAGATCTCAATAGTGTATTAAAAGAATGGATTCGTCAGCATTGGAGTGAACATATGCCACTTAAAGGTATGCTGATCATGAAACAAGTAAAGATCTATCAAAACAAACTGAAAATTGAAGATAATTGAGAATACTCAGCAGGCTGGTTGCAGAAATTTATGAAAAGGCACATTACATTTTTAAATGCAGCAGGCCAGGCAGCATCTCTAGGAAGAGGTACAGTCGACGTTTCAGGCCGAGACCCTTCGTTAGGCCTGACGAAAGGTCTCGGCCTGAAACGTCGACTGTACCTCTTCCTGGAGATGCTGCCTGGCCTGCTGCGTTCACCAGCAACTTTGATGTGTGTTGCTTGAATTTCCAGCATCTGCAGAATTCCTGTTGTTTACATTTTTAAAGATTTATTTATTTTATGTAGTGATACAGCGGAGAGTAACCCCTTACGGCCCTTTGAGTTACAACCCTGATTAACCCTAACCTAACCCAGGACAATTTACAATGACCAATTAACCTACCTGGTACCCCAAGGAACACTTACACATTCCACAGGGGGGACATACAGAGACTTCTTACCTGGAATTGAACTCCAAACACTAGAGTGACACAAGCTACAATAGGGTAGTGCTGACCACTACGTTACCATCGTTGTGATAAAGCATCTGCTGATCACGAAGCAGCAGATAAATTCATTGATGACTTTGTCAAGATTGCCGCTGATGAAAATCTAACATGCTGAATGGCTGCATCAGTACATGTGTGATAAACAAGTGCAAGACAAAGACAGCTTACCGGTAGCACACAAATTCAGAGCTGGAAATGATAGTGATCCCAAGCTATCTCATTATATATTCCAAAATCTAAAACACTTCTGGTCCTAAGCATTTTGGATAAGGAGTACTCAACTGTACATTTCTCAAATGGCATTAACCACTTACCAGTTTCATACTAATGGAATATTCATCATTCTGGCATCTTTCCAGCTTTTATTAGTTTGTCATATGTAAAAGATAATATTCTCGTGGTTGACAAGGTCAGATGATTCATATGCTATGATTTTATGTACTAAGGAACTACAGAAAATGTTAGTTCTAAAGGTGGCTTTAATTTCTTAAAACTGGAGTACATTTTGCAGTACATATTGAGCTCACTGTACATCCTGTGAAACTGATAAAAAAACCTTGAACCTTTTCGGTAGAATTCATTAAAAGATTTTAACAATGTAATGCTGCTCAAGTTATTTACTGCTGTTTTTACAGAGCCTTGTAAGAATATTAGTATGCTTAACAATTATTGTAATTTTATTTTACTTCAAAATGTAAATAAGCTTAAAACACATTACATGACGAAGAAATAACTCCTAGCAGAATTTTATAGAAACCATGAATCAATATTTCAGGGATTGACATGTTGGAATGAAAAAGGATACAAAATTTAGTGATAGGTCTTGCTTAACAAGATCCTCCTAAACCAACTATCAAGTTTCAAAGTAGTTTGGACAGTGAGATGTAGGGTTTAAAATTCTCGAGGGTAGGAAATAGATAATACTTATTGTAATGGTGATAACTAATTAGTAAAAGCATTTTGTACCTCAAAGTATCAACCTTTCACAATGAAATCCAATACTATTTACTTAGTACTAATGACCTTACAAACTAATCAATAAAAGTTTCTGATTTTTGGGGTTATTATTGAGGTCTGTAATTATACTAAGAGTAAGTTGTACTGATTCAGCCAGGTTGGTACTGTCTGAATACTTGATTCTTCATATGTGAGTGCTTTGAAAGTACAGGGCAGTGCAGTGGAACCTTATCTCACAAACACACACAAATTTTCAATGAGGTCACTGGACCACAAGTAGAAGTGCCAACTTCAGCAAATTCTTTATCCTGATATGAAACAGCCAAATTGCTGCTCATTGCAGTTGTGCTATCAGAGCCTGCACCATCCTGCATGTGGATTATCAACATTTTCACAGCACGAACAAAATTATATCAAATATTCCAGGACCACTGACACAAATGGGCAGCCTTATTCAGTAGAGAGAAGATTTTTCTCCTTTCTGTCGCACATCATTTCTCTGTCAGCATTTTAAACTTTGTTAAATGTGTGTATTCTTAAACATACATGTCAGATGATTGGATATGCAACAAACACATTTTGCCAGAAACAAATTATTTTATTTACACAAACACAAATGTTATAACATGATACAAAATACTGGACTCCAAACAATACAGAAAGGGAAGATGGAGTGAGAGGGGAGAAGGAAATTTGAGATTTACGTCAGCTTGATTATGACAAAAATTATAAACATCTGCTGCAATACAATACTGTTAATAAATCACTATACACACACTTAGCACTTCACCTAAATACAGACATTTAACTTATTGACAATTCTATTAGTGACACTGGGTGGTGTCAATGGATACAAAAACAATAAAATGTGGTTTAAATGCAAATTTAACAGTTTTTGTAGTTATATATTTGAAAATAAATTCAAATAGATTGTTGCCAACATAGCAAGGAAATTGTTACAGACAGACTGTTTCACCACATGATACATCCATCCTCCAGTAGATTCTAGATAAAGGCTTTTTACCTCATTGGAACAAATATATATCAAGGCAGAATAAAATCAACAGGAAAAGAATGTTCCATAGTCAATTATGGGTGCCAAGACTGTATGGTGAAAAGGTTAAAGCAACACAGTACACTTTAATAACACAAGCTATATCTGCACTTTGCTGTTATACAGTGTAATGCAAGCTGTCATCAAAACTTGCTTTTGTTCCTCCAACAGAGATGTCTATTATAATTGTACATTTGAACACCAAGCTATACCCTAGTGGAAAATCTAGCATACAGAATTTTGGCAAAGTTACTTTGCACCTGTAAAGAATCCTAAAGGGAAATAATGACTACACCTCTCCCAGTTAGAATGCTTATACAAACTAGGTAATTAATTAGAATGGCCTTTTGACTTATATTTAGTATTGCATTTCAATCTTTGTTGAAGGCATTTGATGTAACAAAAGAAAATTATGAAGCAAGTCCATCTATCACTAAAATCTACAGGGTGGGCTCTGGAAGAAGCATTTTCCAGACACGAGGCACACATTGGAAAAATCAATATTTGTACAGGAAACCCAGTTTCACTGTTTAAAACACATCACCTCCTCCATCTTACAGCTGAGCAGTTATGTTATATTTATCTTTAAACTGTATTTAAAACAATGTAACAGCACAATTTTTGTACAAACATTAAGATCTGAACAAATAATTTAAACCACCTCCCATCTTTACCCCAGTCTTGTACATTTAAGGTCACCATAAAGTCCATATTTCATATCAAATCACACTATCTTTATCAAATGAAATCGCTCCTTTCATCTTGAAAGCTAATACGCTGCAGCATTCTTATGGTCAGAAAAGCCCATCCAGTGGACCTTAAAATCAAAGCAACTTCTTATTAAAACTTTCCATCACTTCATAAATAGAGGAATGAAAACGGGATTCAACTAAAACTGAAAGAGGAATGTACGCAATAACTATTAAAACTGGAATTTTCAACTGCATTCCAGCTGAGACTTTAACATTACTATATCCACCCAAAGTCATTATTGAAAAAGTTATAGTATTTAATCCACCCAAACAGCAGCAAATCTATGAATTTAAACAATATATTCTATATATACAATTATTTATATTGTATGTTTTCAAGCTAAAAATGTAAAATATATTTTGTTTACTAAAATACATCAATACCAAGCTGCTTGCGTGAAAAAAAACACCATTTTACAAAATTCACGCCAATGTTGCAGATGGCAAGTAAAGCTTCATTTTACTGTTGTGAAATGCATGGCTGCACTTCTTTTACCTTCTATGGCCAACCCAAGTACGGCAGCAATTCTTAATTAACCTGTATTGAGAGGCCCAGCCTTTCACTTCAATCATTTACAGATTCACTGAATCAATCTTATAGCTGTCTGTCTATTGAAACAACTACTACCATGCTTAACACAGGTCCCGTCTGTCATCTCTTTGATGGTATATTTTTGTAACTATTGATTTAATGACAGGACGATGTTCACAAACATTCATTCAGTCTTGGTGTCTCTCACTTAGTTCTCATCAAATAACCCAACTTTTCTCTACTGGTGAAACTATAAAGCCTACTTCTCTCTAACCTTTACATTATTAAATATTTAAGATTTTGCATAAACCAGTTTTGAGAAACTCCTTCATTATTTTACCAGCGTTTGCAAATGGCTTGTTAATCAACTATATTGTCATGTTTTGAATTCCCTGCCAAGGCAGTAAAATGTTCTGACTTTTTAAAAACAGAAAAATAATCTATTTTACCATTTACTGTTCAATGAAAGAGTGAAATCCCCCATCCGCTGTTTAACTACTACATTCACATGAGTACATAGCTGTCTTCTGTAAGCCTTTAAAAAGCATGTATCTAATAGAATTCCTACTGCTAAATGCATCAATTCAGTCACACAAAATTATCAAGGTTATCAATTTGCTTCCATCTGGACATTACATTTAGTGCTACAATTCAACAATCGTTGTACCCGCTCTTTTAAAATCCGGCTGACTTAATTAGTTTGCCTTCTAGTTTTAGAAAAGCATTGAGATAAACATACATCATTTATAGCCTTCTTGATTGAAATATGAATTCTCTGAGCTTGGTGCTCAAATTAAACACTACGTTTTGTGAAGGAAAATGATTACAAGGACCTCTGAAGTTCAGCTGAAAATATTCCAATGTTAGACCTGCAGTCCAAAGAGCTCAGTTTGGTTCTCCTTGCCAGGTGAACCTCAATACAGAAAGCAAACAGCAAACCACCTTACCCAGCAGAAACTACAAGCCTGTTAAACATATTAGGAGTAAAAAAAAGACAAAAATAACAATTTTCTGAATATATAAACAATAAAATTGTATGAAAATTATATTGTGTTAACCTCTCTTTTCAAATTTTAAAACTTTAAGGTAACAAAGAAGGAAACCAAAATTAGGGTTCTTCAAACGGCAACTGGAGAACTTGAAAGGACATATTACAAGAGTATTTACACAACTAAACTGAAACAGTTGGTCATCAGCAAATACACAAATAAAGTTTAAGAAATTTTACAAAAAGAAATAAATAAACCAAATGTTTATACAGAGAGGGGTGTTGTTCATCTGTGACTAAAAGCAGCTGAAGATCTTTCAATCAGATGATCATGCCATTTTTGACTATGTTCCAAAAATCAACAGCAGTATTTCATTGATGTAAATTAAGGCATTTAAAAATGAAGTTGTGAGTTTCAACCATTTTTTTTTTAAAGGCACAAATTTCCTTTCAATTTTCCTGACAAAATTATTATACTGCTTCCTCTCCATCGTTTTTTCTTTCCTGCTTTTCAACATCCTCTAGGAAGCTGATTCATCAACTCTCATAAGCATTTCAAACGCTAATATCTTACCACTGCATTTAGGCTAGGGATCTGAAATCAAAGCCTCAAGTGTTTTGTAACCTTTAAAACATTATTCTCCCTTAAGGGAGAACAGATGAACTTTGAAGAAATACAAAGCTGCGGTGTCCCTTTAAACTCTTCAATTTCAGGTCTTCAAATACAGACAGATTGGCTAGTGAATCTAGCTTGAAGACTAGATGTTTTTCACAACAGTTCAAGTTCAATACAATAACACTGTCAGAGGCAGACAATGGACACTGTATGTCTGATAGACTTTAAAGGAGGTTACAAGAAAGATTCACACAGGTGACGGTAATATGACCATTGGCACTTTACATTGCTGGCTCTTCTTCCATTGGTTCGTCCCCTTGCCTGAAAAATAATAATGTCTTAATTTATCTCAATGGAAGTGGCCAGAAGAGTCCTACAATGTTTCAAACTTCCATGTACTGTGCCTTTTAAAAATAAATCAGTTTTTAGCACTTTGCAGTTTCAGTTATCTTTAATATCTTTATAGACTTTTCATATTAAAAAGTCAGCTGATTCGAATAACTATTTTCATGGTAAATTATCATGGTAAATTCCAAAGTGAAAAATAAACAGCATATTTAATTCACTGTATTTCTTGTTAAAGATGTAGAGTTTAAGTTATGGTACCCTACATTGTTAAATATTTTCAGATTATTAAAGAGGAAGAGGAAGGTGAATAGATCGCACATTTTTTCCAGTTCTGACAAACAGTCTCAGACCCGAAATGTTAACCGTTTCTCTTTGTACTTTGTTTTTATTTCTGATTTCCAGCTCCTGCAGTATTTTAATTTTCACATGACTTTTAATTGTGGCTAAAAAGCTGACAAAGAAATGGAGATTCAATTGAACATTCTATGCATTTAGCAAAATTATGAGAAACGGTGGCTCTTCCCATTAAATCAAAATTATCTCTCTTTACCACCTCCTCCCTCCCCTAGTTTTTTTTTAAAAAAGACTTAACCAATCAATTTAAAGTGTGAAGATAAGGTCAAAAACATTGCCAGATTTCAATGATGGAATTGACTCATGATGAATTGAACTCCAATAAACTGGATTGTACTGAGAGCTACCTGGAAAATCAGTGCCTGGCTAAAATGTATGCGTCAACATACTCCAAATTTCCAAGGCACAGAACATGTGGGTGCATTAGACACCTCACTAAAAAGTGAAGATAAGTTTTCAACTATTTTAATTATCTTGAGTGAACTTACATATTTAATGTGGTTTTATGCAAATTCATTAATAATTTTATTCACCATTTAAAATTATTTACATATTTTATTTTGCTGTTTCCAATCACCAGATTCATTCAGAAACTAACAAAGACCTTTAGTAGCATGTGCTAACACAAAGCCATTAGGGTGGTCTGCAAGCAAGGCCTTATTTTAAATTACCTGTGGCCTAGTCACTGCTGACAGATTGTTCTATTTTATCGATTGGTTGTGGCACTGGGTGGACATTGGAGGCTCTGTGACCTTGGGACTACCTAAGAGTAGTCAACATAAGACAAGGTTCACATCCAGCACAATCCAGGCCAAAAATGATGAAGCATGCAGCAGTTAAAAACTGCCAAAGTAGCTATCAGCATTTCTGCAGTCTATGTCATTGTCGTAAGTAGCCAGTTTGGATACTGAAAATGAAAATCTTGTAACTTGAACAACTTTAACTAACTTGACGTTTGGAGAAAGCTTGATTCAAAATACCAATCAAGCTACAATCTAAAACAGTTTCCAAATTCATACAACACTGCTTATGGTAAAAATCTCTTCCCTCAAAATCACTTCTCTCGTCAGCGTGTACTGACAGAAGTGGGCTGGAACATCAAAAGCACCATTTAAAGGGAATCACAAAGTGTCATCAATCAAATAAAACCATGAATATAGTTAATAAGATTTACTTCCAGGTTTGCTGGTGGCTCTGCCACTTGACATTGCATTTAGACTTAAACATTACAATGTCTACTAGACGCTTCTTATGGTGTAACTTCAACATTTGCTAGAAAATCTGAACACAGAAGATTTTAAGATGCTGCCAGTGGGAATTAATGACAAGAGTTTTATGTCTGTGCTGGCAACAAATTTACCAATTACTTCATGCTGGGAGGTTCTTCTGTCATATTAAGAACTGAAAGCCCAGTGACCAAGAGGACCAGATCATCAAAACACTCATGAACAAAATACAAGATCCCCACAAAAAGATTTTGTCCGAATTGGAATTTTGATTGAGTGAAAACCTGCAGAGGCCTACTAATTAGCTACAGCCAAGGATAGATGAAAAATTTCACTGGATTAAAAACAAAGGTAAACTTTACATAAAATCAATTTAGCATCTCTTCTATTATTTAGAAATAACCATAGCAAAAAAAAAATTGGTAACATTCAGCAGATTAAGCAGCAAGAGCAGAGGAAAAAAAAATCGAATCAATGTTTGGGTCATCGGAACTGGAAAAGTGAGAGAATATGAGGAGTTTTAACGTTGCAGAGAATGGTAAAGGTGGAGAAAGCAGAGGGAATTTCTATGAGATGTGCAGACCCAAGTTGTCAAGATAATGATTCCTTTAAAAAGCAGCAGTTACAAAGAGAGATCTTCCATCAATAGTCTTTTTTTCATCTGGTTGTACCTGCTCTTGCATTAAGCAACTTCCCCTTCAAATCAATTAGTTTCTCAAAATCAAAGTTTTAGCTATAGAATCTTGCACAGGCTCAAGCTATGCCTACCACTTTACTGAGAAACTAAGAGGTAAGCATAGCACTGGGTTAGCACTGTGGGAAATACCCATTTTCTCATTTATTCAGACCACGTACCATAATTCTTTCCAACTAATCTATATAATACTAAAACTCTCATGCTCTGTCTGTGACCTCCAATCAGCACAAAATGCGCATACAGCGGCACTTTTTTTGGCTAAATTGAATTAAAATGCGCTAACTTACAGAATGCAGGCAAAGTTCAGGGTTATATATTCGTATAAAATTGCTCATTTGCCAAAAAATCAACAGACTGACTTTCACCCGAGAGCTGATCGGCCATTATGGAAATCGGGGCGTGACAGCCTGATGCATGTGCACGGCTAGCCTCAGCAGCGACACCTACCGGAGCAAAAGGGCAGGGTAGCTCCATTTCGAGGGGTCACATTCTGCTTATCACCATCAGCATGTGCAGGATTGGGACAGATCTAACTGCCACCCATCAATAAGAGGTAATTACATCTTATTGTAATGACGTACTTTGAGACACTCATAAAACCCTTTGCTGAAGGACAGCGGTGACTATATCACGTCCATTTAGGAGAGCGCCAACCACATCAAGAATAATTAGCATCCTTTGGTGTTAGTGCTTCGTATCTTCTATCCAGCATTAGGGTAAAAAAAAAATGGTCAGCCTAATTATGCCGTGTGGAAAGGGAAGGGAGACATTACGGTCAAGAGATGACACCAAACGTCGGTGGGAAGCAGCAAGGCGAGGGAGAGAACAAGAATTGGATGAGGCCAGGGACTCCAGGATCAAAGAGTCAGGACAAAATAAGACGAGAGAAGAGGAGAGGTATGGACGTCTCCAGGATCAGAGACAAAGAATAAACAGAAGAGATGAAGAGACGGGATGAAAGGACTGCACGTCTCCAGAATGACAATGAGAGGCGCAAGGGTGGCAGGTAAACCAGAAATGATGCCATTAAAAGTGTCCTTCGTTAAATGAGGAGCTATATTTGCTTTGCTACGCATCGTTCTTCTTTAATAAACTGAGGTTTTCTACTTCAGTTTCCAAAGCAAAGCGATATCAATAGCATTCAGGAAAATTTAATGTTCATTCTGGTCACCTCAGACTGCACTATCCTTCTCTCAAAGTGTGCCCCAACGGGTCACCCCGTTGTCTAGTATTAAATATAACCTTTTTAGCTCCTGCTGCAATTGTGACTACAACAACTTTCAGTACATTTCCTTGTAAAAACTTTATTCCATTCTTTTAACTTTGTTATCTCTGTTGTACATGCTCTGACTCTGAGACTTTCCATATGAGTGCCTTAAGGCTGTCTTTCTTTTCTTTAACCACAACTTTTCCCCTCCTTGAAACTCAAGACTTCTGAACTGCTTCTCTACTTCTCACACTGCTGCTCCCAGCCAGCACAAGGATGAGATTCCTCCTGCCCCACCTTCAATGCTACCAGCCTCTATATTGAACAGATCATCCTCTGCCTACTTTAGTCAGATTCAACCAGATACAGTACTGAGCAAAAGTCTTAGGCACTCCAGATTTTTATATGGTTTCAGATGGTATGGCCTCCACAGAGCCCTGATCTCAACAGCATTGAGGCTGTCTGGGATTAGCTGGGGAGACCGAAACAAGCGAGACAGCCAAAGTCTGCAGAAGAACTGTGGGAAGTTCTCCAAGATGCTTGGAACAACATATCAGCTGAATTTCTTATACAACTGCACGACAATGTACCAAAGAAAACAGATGCAGTTTCAAAGGCAAAGGGTGGTCACACCAAATATTGATTTGCTTTAGTATTTTACTGTTTACTGCCCTTTATGGTAATTTTTTTGATACTTAGAAACATTTCACGTAATTTTTTTAAAGCATCTTTGCTTTAAAGATTTTTTTTAACATATGCCTACAACTTTTGCACAGGACTGTATCTTCTCATTTTTCTCTTCAGTATCCTGAAGGACCATTCCCTCCATAACTACACCTGGATCACTCTTCACTTCCACCAAGAATTCCCTTTCCCATGGAAGTATGGAACAATGACAAACCTGCTGTTTTATCACTTTCCTTCCCAGCATACAGAGACCCAAAAAGTCCTTCCTTGTGAAGCAGCTATTAGCTTGCACGTCCCCTCTTCTTTGACAAAATACAGATTTAGTGACAGTTTTGCAGAAAATCTCCATTCAGTTTACAAGGGGTATCCTGAGTTTCTAGCTGCCTATCAGTTAAATTCTCCATCCCACTCCGCCCCTTTATTATTCCTTATTTATATAAATTGATTTGAAGGCAAAAGCGCAAGGTTTGATCAATAAGTTTGTGGATGACATGAACTTAGGTGCTGTTAATAGTGAAGAAGGTTATTATGGATTAAAGGTGACCTGGGTCAGTTAGGGAAGTGGGTTGAGGAGTTGCAAGTGCATTTCAATACAGTTAAATGTGAAGTGATGCATTTTGGAAAGTTAAACCAGCATAGGATTTACCTTATTAATGGAAAGGTGCTAGGGAGTGTAATGGAACAGAGGGACTTAAGAGTACAAGTACACAGCTTGTTGAAAATGGTACCATAGGTAGACAGTGTGGTGAAAAAGGAATTTAGTACCCTGGCCTTCATCAATCAGGGCATTAAGTATAGGAGTAGGGGCATTATGTCGCAATTGTATAAGTGAGGCCACACTTGGAGTGCTGTGGACAGTTCTGGTCATCCAGTTATAGGAAAGATGTATTTAAGTTGGAAAGAGTGCATAAAAGATTTATGCAGATGTTGCCAGAGTAGAGGGCTAAAGTTACAGGGAGAGCTTGGTCAGGCCAAATTTTTATTTCTTGAAGTGTAGGAGAATGAGGGGACCTTATAGAAACTTTTAACATTATGAGAGGTATAGATAATGTGGATGGTAAGTCTTTTCTCCAGGGTAGGGAAGTGCAAAACTAGCTGACATGCAGAACTAGAGGGATTAGATGACAGCGCGAGAGGAAAGATTTAAAAGGGAGCTGAGGGACAACGTTTTCATGCAGAGAGTGGCAGGTATATGGAACAAGCTGCCAGAAGAAGTGGTTGAGGAAGGTACAATAGTATCATTTAAGCAGCACTTGGTAAGTGGGGTTTGGGGCTGACAGGGGCATGGAGGGAATGCAGGAAATTGGAACGAGCTGGGTGGGGCACAGATTCTTGGGCCGTGCTTTATTAATCTATGACTCTTGTATTGCTCCAACAATGCCCAATACAAGTGCAAAGAACAACACCTCAGTCTATGCTCTGGGCATGTTGTAGCTCTTGAGATTTATTTTATTTACTTATCTACTTAGGGATACTGCGCGGAGTAGGCCCTCCGGCCCATGCAACCCCCGACAACCCAATTAATCTTAATAGAATTCAGGGATTAATCTAACCGGTACATGTTTGGGCTGTGGAAGGAAACTGGAGCACTTGAGGAAAACTTATGCATTCCACAGGGATGACACACAGAGGCTACTTACAGACAGTGTTGTAATTAAACTCTGACACCCAGAATGGTTATAGCATCGTGCTAACCGCTATTTTTTCACTTTGAAGGATCCTTGACCCAAAAATGAAACTTCAAGTGTTTCTGTCCCCACTGCTGCTGCTCAACCTCATGAGTGCTTCCATCATTTTTTGTTTTTATCTTGCTTTGCAGCTTTTGCTCCGATTCTTATTCATTAGGCAAGAGATGAAATAATTACCTGGCCTCTGGTTCAGAACTGCTCTGCTCGGTGTCTACTGTCAGAGAGGCTAATGCTGTAACAGTTGCTGCTTCTTCTTTCTCGTGCTTTTGGGCCTCCAGTAGGGAGTAACTCACTGTGGAAGCAAAACGCTTCACCGAACTCCAGTGTTTGCCTGAAAGTCAAATTATCAATGCTTGGAAAATTTGTCAAGTTTTCTCATTAATGGGACATAAACAACTGCAGCTCATGTATATAGTGCAACTATTGTGCATATGGTGTACCTATCATTGCTGCAAAAAGATACAAGACTATATATGCAGTCAGTATTCAAGAAATTTCCTTTCTTCAATCAAGGCAGAGGAGTTTGAGATAAAGCACAGAATCATAATCTCACTGCACATTCTGGAAAGGATAATTTCCCATTGGCAATCTTATTCTAAAGATGCCCAAATTGGGGAATCCATCCAATGAGCATACATTCGGATCGAACAGTAATCTTCTGGTCTTTGTTTATTTTAATACAGACTTTACCAAGCAATCACTGGGAGAAGGTTGTGTCATTTACAAAAAGTGAGTCAGGATGGCATTGGTTCTACTATTGCCAATCTATACAACTTAGGCCCATTTTATAGCTGCATTTGAATTGCTTCAGATGGAGGCAGTTTTACAAATGTCAGGGGACTGTTCTGTTTATAATGCAGTGTAGATTTCAGAGCACTTTTGGCAACACAGCAATGGCTGCCCCTTTGAGGCTATTGATCAATTGCAAACATGGAAGGACAACCTAATTTGTGGCTCTTGATGTTTACGGAAATAAATGATTTATGGAGCTCTGTAATGTAAGAACATTCATATGGCATACTGTGCCCTCAGAATTAATGGCAGTTTTATGTTTGCGTGGCTGATAGCTTATATGTGCATGGTTGCTCTGAAGCTACAAGGAAAACATTTTCGAGGCACCATCATCGGATCAATTTTATTACAATGTTGCTACCAAGCCACTGTTGTGGTGAAGAGGAAGTACAGTCGGCCCTCCTTTTCCACGAGGGATTGGTTCTGGGACCCCTCGCGGGTACCAAAAAACACGGATGCTCAAGTCCCTTATTCAACCAGTCTCAATGCGGTGGACCTTTAGGACCCAGCGGAACCCCAGACCTTATTTAACCCCTCTCAGTATGGTGGACACTAGGACCCGGCAGCGGAGCTCTGAATCTGCAGTGTTTCAGTTCACGAAAATAATCACCATCACGATTTAAAATAAAGTGGAAATAATAAAGTGATCGGAAAGAGGTGAAACGCCATCGGTCATTGGAAAAGTGTTAGGTTACAGTCGGTCAACAATTGGAACAATTTTAAAGGATAAAGTGAGATAGGCCCTGCCCCGATGAAAGCTACAATTATTACTAAGCAACACAGTTGTTTCATTATTGGGTTTTGGGTTCTTGATCCTCTACATCAACCCGGCATGGATGGAGAGCACGCTCGGGAGTGATCTGTCACTGGATCAAACTCGGGAATTTCAGTTCCCGAGCCTGGCGCTGAAACATATGTTTCTTAAGTGTTTTATATGCATAGAAAGGTAAAATTTATACTATATACTAAGACAAATGTTTGACTAACTGATGCTAAATAATACCGGATGTACCTGTTCTGACTTACTTAGTAAGAGAACTTCCAGTTTTTTTCCGATCCCGATCCACGATAACCTACGCACATCCTCCCGTATACTTTAAATCATCTCTAGATTACTTATAATACCTAATACAAAGTAAATGCTATGTAAATAGTTGTTATACTGCATTGTTTAGGGAATAATGACAAGAAAAAAAAGTCTGTACATGTTCGAACAACAAGTGCTGGAAGAGCACTTCTGGGTTTTCTCGGTTGGTTGAATTTGCGCATGCGGAATTTGTAGATAAGGAGGGCCGACTGCATTAAGGAGCTTACTAATGTAATTTCTAACATTCCTGTCCATAAGCAGTACATCAACGAGAACATTAAGAGGTTACTTAGAGCAAAAACTTACTTTGAATCTCAATCACCTTCTCTAGTGATGCTACTGCATTTGCATTGGGTTTTTGCTGAAGTATTTCTTGAGGCAGAGGATCCAGCTGGTAAGATTTATTTAAAAAAACAAGGTATAAATTTTATATATACATATATACATTAATTATTCTAGCACTGGTAGGTAACAAGGAAGTAAAACTTACAAGGTAATTTATGTCAGAGGAAAAGGATCAAATTTCATAATTTACGGACAGCATTAAGGGGCAAAAGCCACTGCCTTCTATTAATTGAACTTGTAAAGGACATTCAATTAGTTATAAATTACAAGCAGACATGTTTATGAAAAAGAAAAAAGTTATGGTAAAATTCAAATATTCTATGGACTAAAAGTGATTTCAGCTGTGACTCTTCCATTTCATTTAATGTTATATTACCTTTCAAAGCGCACTGAATGCATCAATATATCAAAAAACAATTGTCAGTTTAGCACCTCTGCTGTTAAAAATGTATCTTTACAACATGATCTGGTTTTGATTTTGACTGTTCTGCATACCTCATTACCCAGCAGGGCTGATACACAGGCTTCAGATGCATCACAGATGGCAGTGAGATCATGTCCTCCTTCCAAGGCAAGAACCACACGTCCCGCAGCTAACTTCATCAGCTGTTTGGTCAGGTAGCCAAAACCTGAGAAAGAAACACACATGAAGTATACAGATTAGTTGTGAAAACATTTTGAGAAGTTATGTTATACAGAAATATTTTGATGATACATCATGAATTGACATCATGCCCTTGAACATAATTACAATAATTAAAATATGGATCATGCTTCTTGTCCCATCTTCTGAAAACAAAAGCACATACAAAAGCCACCAAGAACATTAGATAATGGCTTTATAAAGTAGTCCAATGAGTTAGACAGGGCTAAGTTTTGAAATTGGAAAACAGGTATAGCTGTTGCTATGTAGCATGCTTAATATTATTGATAAGGGGAGAATCTTTAGGAAGAAGTACTTTATTCATGCTAACAAGTTATTAACCTTTATTTAATCTGATAGGAACTACAACAAAACGTAAAAGCATTTCTGTTAGCTGTCAAATATCATCTGCAATAATTATGTTGATATATAAGGTAATTTTATTGTTAAGCTTTACAGCTGTCACATTTGTTAGATTTAATGACCTCTCATTCATTAACAAACTCATGAAGATACTTATAAATATCAGAAAACAAATAAAATTGCAGATGCTGGAAGCTCAAACAGAAATGCTGAAAGAACTCAGCCAGTCAAGCAGCATCTATTGAAAGGGTCTTTGACTTGAAATGTTAACTGGTTTCTCTTTCCCCAGCTCTTCCAGTACTTGTTTTTGTTTGCCTACAGATATTGCCTGACTTCAATGACAGAGTTTATCACAAAATTATAGATTATTGATAGAAGTTCAATGTATTAGTTAATTATTGTAAATTAAAACTATAGAATACAAAAAACTACTCCTTGTTATACGGAGTTCTTCTGAATTACACATTTGAGTTCATTTCATTTCAGTCCTTGAAAGGCTAATAAGATAAACACTGAATGCAAACGTTCCATTAGGTCACAACTTCCATGGTTTTCCACTTTCACTACAATACACAATCCATAAATTTGTATGAAGGTTGAATGATAAACTGGATGACATTAAATTGCACAATGAAAACATATTTAATGGGTAAACAAACTCATGGCATTGAAGCTACTCACTATCCTGCTTGCCAAAATATCAGTAATTTTTTTTCTGCACTTAACCTTAATAACCTCTGGTTTTAATTCCACAGTCCATGGCAAGGGACATGATATACTTCCCAAGTTGTATTTCAACTACAATTAAATATAAACAAATTTTATCTATGTACTTCTAAAGGAACTTAATGGATATATCAAAATATTTCTATGCAATGTGACCAATATATTGGTATATTTGAATGCTTTCTTCAAACTGCTACCTTTAATCTAATTCTGGAAAATGAAAGAATTAACACAGTACAGTTCATTACATCTTATCAAATAAGCTTTTTTAACATTTTAATGAGTAATAATCAATTTAGTGTCTAGTGTCTATTAACTTTGCTCAATAAAGGCTTATACAGTATAAAACCATTAATAGTTTTGTTTTAAAATGCGTACTTTTGCAGGAAGCTTATTGTGTGCACATGGGAAAGACTAGTACTTTCTATATAAGTATCTCTAGGTTTATTGAAGAAGTCTCTCTACAGCTACTTTTATAGTTCAGGTAAGATCATGAGGTGTTAATGTTAATAAACTAGCTTCTGTTTATTACACTTCTACCATGTTAAAAACCTGTATGTGAGCAAAGTGAATTGGAAACTGTGCTGTAAGTAACAGTATCCAATTCTTGAATGCCCGTCTTGAGGATTTCAAACCAAAGATATATTACTGTAAATTTTACATTCGGTAATTTAACATTGATATTTTTCTGTTACCTTATTAATATTTTCATCCAACTGTTATGTTACTTAAAATTTGGACAATACTTTCAAAATGTGAAAATTATCCAAATCAACATTATATGCACTTGACTCATTATACTTCAGTTTTCCCTGTATGCAGTCACAGTCAAGAAGATGAAGGCAGAATCATTGACTTTTTTGAAAAAAGTTACTGGTAGCATATAATCATTTGCTGTCCTGGGTAATTTTGAAATAGACCTGAAAGCTCAAGGCAGGAAATTATAAGTTAGAAATATTTTTATGTAACAAAGCAAGCTTGAAATAAATAGGGTATAAAATAACTTTTGCAGAGAATAGATTAAACTAATTTTATATTTTTAAATCTGAAAAGGTATTTTAATATTTAAAGCATTTTGTGTCTGAGATAACAAATACTGAAGTCCAAATATATTTGATTGATTTTGAATCAAAAACTAGAATTTGAACATGGTAGATTCTTGTCATCTCAAAACAGTGATGACTGCAGTGATTAAAGCAGAAATGCTTTAAATTGTGGAGGAATCATAACAAATGCACTCATGGAAATCTCATGAGACATGCTCTCTTATCTGGGCAGCATTCTGGTATATCTCCTCTGCACCCTCTCTGAAGCTTCCACATCCTTCATATGTAACATCCTTCCTATAAAGAGGTGACCAGAACTGAACTCAATACTCTAAGTGTGGTCTAACCAGAGTTTTATAGAGCTGCAACATTATCCAGCAGCTCTTGAAATCAATCCTGACTAATGAAGTAGTCAGTGACAACAGAAAAAATACAAAAAACTCAAGACGTCATACTGTCTAGTGCAGAATACCAATAACCCAATGACTTGGCAGATTTTTTCCCACTGACCCCAATCTAGAAATTGGTAAACTAAAGGTCTCACAAATAATATGCTGATCTCCAAAGTAACCTCAGATTACACTAGCAACATACATCAAAGTTGCTGCAGCATCTCTAGGAAGAGGTACAGTCGACGTTTCGGGCCGAGACCCTTCATCAGGACTAACTGAAGGAAGAGCTAGTAAGAGATTTGAAAGTGGGAGGGGGAGGGGGAGATCCAAAATGATAGGAGAAGACAGGAGGGGGAGGGATGGAGCCAAGAGCTGGACAGGTGATTGGCAAAAGGGATATGAGAGGATCATGGGACAGGAGGCCCAGGGAGAAGGAAAAGGGGGAGGGGGGGGGAAACCCAGAGGATGGGCAAGGGGTATAGTCAGAGGGACAGAGGGAGAAAAAGGAGAGAGAGAGAAAGAATGTGTGCATATAAATAACGGATGGGGTACGAGGGGGAGGTGGGGCATTAGCGGAAGTTAGAGAAGTCAATGTTCATGCCATCAGGTTGGAGGCTACCCAGATGGAATATAAGGTGTTGTTCCTCCAACCTGAGTGTAGCTTCATCTTTACAGTAGAGGAGGCTGTGGATAGACATATGGGAATGGGATATGGAATTAAAATGTGTGGCCACTGGGAGATCCTGCTTTCTCTGGCGGACAGAGCGTAGGTGTTCAGCAAAATGATCTCCCATTCTGCGTCGGGTTTCGCCAATATATAGAAGGCCACATCGGGAGCACTGGACGCAGTATATCACCCCAGCCGACTCACAGATGAAGTGTCACCTCACCTGGAAGGACTGTCTGGGGCCCTGAATGGTGGTAAGGGAGGAAGAGTAAGGGCATGTGTAGCACTTGTTCCGCTTACAAGGATGAGTGCCAGGAGGGAGATCAGTGGGGAGGGATGGGGGGACGGACAAGGGAGTCGTGTAGGGAGTGATCCTTGCGGAAAGCGGGGGGGGGGAAGGGAAAGATGTGCTTAGTGGTGGGATCTCGTTGGAGGTGGCGGAAGTTACGGAGAATAATATGTTGGACCCGGAGGCTGGTGGGGTGGTAGGTGAGGACCAGGGGAACCCTATTCCTAGTGGAGTGGCGGGAGGATGGCGTGAGAGCAGATGTGCATGAAATGGGGGAGATGCGTTTGAGAGCAGAGTTGATGGTGGAGGAAGGGAAACCCCTTTCTTTAAAAAGGACTTCTCCTTCGTCCTGGAATGAAAAGCCTCATCCTGAGAGCAGATGCGGCGGAGACGGAGGAATTGCGAGAAGGGGATGGCATTTTTGCAAGAGACAGGGTGAAAAGAGGAATAGCCCAGATAGCTGTGAGAGTCAGTAGGGTTATAGTAGACATCGGTAGATAAGCTGTCTGCAGAGAGAGAGACAGAAAGATCTAGAAAGGGGAGGGAGGTGTCGGAAATGGATCAGGTAAACTTGAGGGCACGGTGAAAGTTGAAGGCAAAGTTAATAAAGTCAACGAGCTCAGCATGCGTGCAGGAAGCAGTGCCAATGCAGTCGCCAATGTAGCGAAGGAAAAGTGGGGGACAGATACCAGAATAGGTTCGGAACATAGATTGTTCCACAAAGCCAACAAAAAGGCAGGCATAGCTCGGACCCATGCGGGTGCCCATAGCTACACCTCTAGTTTGGAGGAAGTGGGAGGAGCTCCCAGGGAGAAGGAAAAGGGGGAGGGGGGAAAAGCCCAGAGGATGGGCAAGGGGTATAGTCAGAGGGACAGAGGGAGAAAAAGGAGAGAGAGAAAGAATGTGTGTATATAAATAACAGATGGGGTACGAGGGGGAGGTGGGGCATTAGCAGAAGGATCTCCCCCTCCCCCTCTTAAATCTCTTACTAGCTCTTTCTTCAGTTAGTCCCGACGAAGGGTCTCGGCCCGAAACGTCGACTGTACCTCTTCCTAGAGATGCTGCCTGGCCTGCTGCGTTCACCAGCAACTTTGATGTGTGTTGCTTGAATTTCCAGCATCTGCAGAATTCCTCGTGTTTGCGTTCTCAGATTACACTATATAGTCATGGAGTCATACAGCATAGTATACAGTCACAGTGTTCCAACTTACACTTGGCTGTCGCAGAGTATCCACCAAGAGGTGAGGGATGTCCTTCGACAGCATCAAAACCAGCAGACACCAACACAACATCAGGGGAAAACTCACTGGCTATGGGCATCACAACCGTCCTAAAAAAAATCAAAACACATTCTATGCAAGGGGAAATAAGTAAATCCACTCAAGAAGGACTTCTTTTCTGGAGAATTTATGCTTTTAACAATTAAAATGGTTACAGTAATAAAATTCTGCACACTTTTCAAATGTATTTAACTGGAATAGATTGTACTTACTTTAAAAGTATAAACAGATTATATTTGGCGGATTTAATTTAATAGCTTTTACTTTCACATCATACAGGTTTACAAAAGGGACCCTATCTCTAATGCTATTCTGAAAGCAGTTTGCTAAACCCAAGTATGAGTTCATATCCATGAAATGGTTGAACAGTAGGTGGCTGCTACTCACATTTGAAGGACTCTGGACTAACAAATACCACATGCCCATATCGTGTAAACTTTAGTCCAACAGCATTATATCATTAATAGTGTTGGCACCATGCATATAAAAAGCACATGCAGTTCTATAAACTCTCTGCTGAAGGAGATTTTTTTCAATATGTCTGAAAGTTAGTTTTAATGCAAAATTCATTGATATGAGGTTTTCAATGTAAGAAGTGATTCAATTTGTATAACGTAAAGAACAGCACAAAAACACATAAAAACACATTTATGTTGCATAGAGTTGGATTATTCTGTCAATAGTTTGCCAGGTTCAATTCTTGATCATAATCAATGTAGTTGATCTAAGTTGTGGCAATAATGAAGCCACTTCAGTTTACTTCAATATTTTCATGCTTGGTTTGCTGAAGGACTGGGTGGTTGATGGTTGTGGTTGTGGGGATGCAGGGGAAAGGAAGTGCAAAGAAATTCTACTGAAGTCTAGTGACAGGAATGCCTGCAGTTGTAATAACTCCAATGGTCAAACCTACATAAGACTACTTGTCACTGGGATGGATTTAATGAACTGTTGGAAAAGGGGGAACTCAACCACAATGAGTTATCATCTCCTTGAAGACCTCAGGGATTAATATCTGTATATTTGCTTGTTGCTGCTCATAAACCAAAGAATTACAAATACAGAACATTTGATGAATATAGCTCTTAAAGAGATCATGAATATTGATCCCAATAAGGGACATCAGTGCAAATGTGGTCATAACATGTTAGGTATCACTACATGCATGCTGCCAGATGTAGTAGAAACATGTCTTGTTCAGATAGTCTGTAGTATCTATGATAGAATCTTTTGTCATTTCTGGACAACAAAAATAAAATTTTAACAACAAACATAAGGTCCTTTACACAGGAAATATATGCACAGAGTCTCCCATGAATCATAATAAACTTCGCAAAGCCTATGTAAAGGTTCTCTAACCAAAACAATTTAGATAAAGCTTGCTTGCAACTTTTCAAAATGATGCTGTTAAACAACCAACTCAATTTGTTTGCCATTATTAAAGACCATGCTATAAGTACAGCAATGCTTGCACCTTTTTTTTGTTTGCAAACAAGGAAACAGCAGACATATGGCTCTTAAAGTCAGTAAAGTCAGCTGAACTTCCATGATTGAAAACAGCACCAGGATAATTTTCTAACATCAAACAATGATGGCCTCAAAGACAGCAGCTGGAACTACACAAGTGTAAGAATGAACCTAAGTCTACAAAATTTGTGATATGCTGGGTATGCAAAAAGGAAAAAGGGCAGCCTTCTGGATTTCATTATATTCAATTATCTGATCCAACTCCAGCCTGACCCTGTAGCATGCAAGCAAGGAAATTTGGCTTCTAGTCTGTTTAGTGTTATCCTGCCTGAGGCTCTTGACCATTTCCTGAAAGCCCCTTTTACCAAATGTTAGTTCCTTTTAATAAAATATTTTCGCAAATTCTATAGACTTTTTTTGCTTGCACTTTATTAGACTCTGCCTAAATCAAAGGATTTACGTAGTATTTGTGGATGGTTCTTTTGATCGTAAACTAAAGTAGTACATGACTAAATATACAACTTGTACAATTAACAATTCCCCAACCCAGATAAAATTGCAGCAGTGCTAATTACATGCAGGTGAACACCTGAAGCAATATTCTAAGCCTGATTTCACTATAAGTAAAATAATTACAAGGTTCAGAAAAATAACTTAATTGTAGCAATCAATCAATATTTAATCCTCAGGCATTTAAATTAAAGCTGTTTTGTATGATTCTTAATGAATTTACCTCCATTTTAATTGCATTTTTTATATTTCTGCAGGAGAGTATTATGTAGGGTACAACTATTATACAAAAGAACACATGTATGTGGTAAGAGTACATGTGGGTACTGAGAGAAACACAATAATGTCATGCACATACTGTTATTAAGGAAAAAAATCAATCTTGCTAACACTGTTTTCTGACAATATAGGTAGTTCCATGTAATGAATGATCACCTGAAAGCTGTCAAGTACTCCACATCTCCATTAGAGGGATCCACACCACCTGTCCAAGCAATGTTGACATTGAATCCTACTCCAAGTCCTGTTCCAACCTTGAAAAGTCAATAAACAAAGGAGGATGTCTATAATAAAGCTTAATAAAAGGTAACTGCCAGAAGCAATTTTACTGAAGTGTGCAAATTCTGTTCACCAAGTTTAATTACTCTTATAGTTTCAAAGAAGATCGGAATATATGATGATAAAACATCTTTTATTTATTCATTTGTAGGATGCAGCTGTTGCTAGCAATGCTGGTCAGTCATATCTTTCATATTGCCTTTGGGGCTAGCATAAATGCAAGACTGAAATATAAAACTGATTCACTGACAAGTGGATGGCTTCTTCTGGTGAAAACATTTATCACCCAATATCTGCAAATGTCCTTATCCCAGGATGAATGTGACAGTGAGACAAACCTGATGCATTTTGGCAAGTTTCATTTAAAAAGTTAAGCCATGAAACAAAAATATGATTGCCAAGAAATCTCAGTACGTATTTGGAAGAATAGCTGCTTTTGCATGGAATCAGACATGGTGAATCTTCCTCTCGGAAAAAAAAACTCTGGGCCTCTTGTGAAGATTTCCGTGATGCTCATGATATCTTTGCACTATGTACAAAGTACATATGTTGCATTAAAGAACATTACAGCACAAGGACAGGCCCTTCTGCCCACAATGTTGTTTCTCTAACATAACCATTTACACATTCTGGAACAACACACATAGTGCTGGAGCAATTCAGTGGGTCAGGCTACACTTATGGAGGGAAATGGACAGTCAATATTTTAGGTCGAGATTCTGATGAAAATATCATCTGTCCATTTCCCTCCATAAATGCAGACTGACATTGAATTCCTCTTGCATTTCGTGTGTTGCTCCAGATTTCCAGCATCTGCTGTGTCACTAGTCTCTATTTGCACATACTGTTAGTAAATGCTAAGTATATTGTCATATAATTAAACTAATACAGGTACTCCCCAAGGTTCCATCCATGTGAACTGGTTATAACCTGAACTGTTTCGAAGTTCAAAATGCTGTAGTGAACTAAGTTCCTACACAGATGTCTGCAGCCCCCTAGCACCAAGTACATCCATCCCACAGGTCTACCAAACTTGTCAATGTACCAATACAGACACGGTTTATCAGATTCTTGCTGATAGGCTGGCATAAAAGAGCTAACAACATTGTATCACATTATATAAATAATATGCATTTGGACCATGAGGTTCTTGTCCACCTATAACCTTGGATTTGGTATAAAATTACTTCTTTGGCAGATTCCAGTGTTGGATACATCTTGTTGATGGTTCAAAAAGTGAAGTGAGATCAGACAATGGTCAACAAGTAAAAAACTGCTCCCTATAGCTTGAAGTCCAATTTGACTGAAATACAATGATTTAAAAATCGATGCATTAACATGAACAAAAGAAATGTGTAAGTGTCCAAATTCTATGATCAGTATATCTGTGACACCATTGGTTTACACAGAGAAATGGTATGGTGATAGTATAAACAATATTTTGTATGCGAAAGGTAGACGACCATTACGTACACTACTGATCTGTGTAAGGTAGGAATATGAGGTTGGATCCAGCAGCAAAATCTCATAGATGTTCATTATGTAGCACTGCATTAACCTAGCTGTAGTCCCAATGGGCACATTGATTTCAAATGGAAGTAGCAAATGTTAAGAAAGTAGCCAGTTGCCTTTTAATTTAAATGTGTTTAATTGTTTAACTACATGAGTTCTTTAATTTTTTAAATCAAGAAAAAGTATATTTTTCAAAAGTGCTTGAATATCACGTGTTCAATTTAAACCATTGCTCCAACTGTTATTATGATCTGAGGGCAAAGTGTTACAAACTGTCAAGTGGACCTGCGGAAGGTCCACCACTGACACTCCCTGTGTTAATCTGTGCCTCTTTGAGAACCACGGCCCATCCTCAGAGCAAAAGTACAGGCAGCAAAAAAGACATGCACTGCACGTGTAGATGATTGGCAAACTTGGCCAGCTTGTGGATCACCCCAATATGCTTTACTGTAGTTTGCAAGACAGCTAGGGCTTGCTAACTTAAAAAGTGCAAAAGACAGGGATTTGGTAAATGTAGTAGTTGGCTAAAAAAAAAAGGAACGACTCATCTTTACATCTCCAATACATGCGACTTTTGTTAGCTGAAGGCTGGAAGTATGTCTTAGTATAAACCAGAGTTTTATATTTTAAAAAATCATTAAACAGTACTATCAGGTATTGTGTATTAGTTCTTAATTGTTTTCAATGAATCCAGTGTAGGTTGCCGTGTTCTTTTGACTGTAAATGAACAAAATCAGCGCAGACAATTAGTGTACATAATGGACTGCCTTCATGCAATTTTTGCATCTTTCAAATCTTCATTTTCAATTTAACATTCAAGATGAATATTGATACTTACAAATTCTTTGTAGTTCCTAACTTGTTGAAGTAGTGAAATAGTTTCATTTTCACTCCTAGTAGTTCCTCGCATCTCCAAGCCTCAATGCTTGAAACCACAGTGAGCAAAATAGTTCAGAATCGTCTTACTGCTTATTTCTTGGCAACTATCAGTGACAAAAATCACTGCTTTTTGAACATTACCACATGGAACTGACACTATTTAAAAAACTGTTCACACTAAGCATGGTGTAGTGTTTAACAGCCACATAAGTGCATGTGTCTGACACTAGTTAGAAACTATTCAGCAAGTGTCTCCTGTCCCAGTTAAGTGGTATAGTATCCCAAATAAACTTTTTGGGGTTTAAGAGTTGTCCCAAATAATGGCTGTCCCAATTAACCAGAATCCACTGTATTGAGAGTTTCTGTCTCTGTCAGTCTTTCAGATAATAAGGTCCAGATTCACACAAACACATGGGTGAAAAATTCTTGCTCATCTGCACTCTAATCTTTCCACCATTTATGAAAGCCCAGGAACACCACACATTTCTATTACACATCTTCAGATATTGTTTGTATTCCAGAAACTTTAGCTGAGTGTTTAAGCTGGAGTCCTGAGTTGTTCTGAGTAGGGGCAGAATCTTCAAAGGATAGATATATTCTCTTCAGCTTAGTCTCAAAGGCTGTGTGGCTTGTCAAGTTTAAGGAAATCTCGTCAGGGTTAAAGAAGAACTTAAAGAGGGAGGAGAGGATGCAGTTTTTGTGGTGCTTGTAGGAACCAATCATCTAAGACTAAAGAAAACAGTCCTGTTGAAGTATGAGTATTTGGCTCTAAACTATCGATCAGCATCACATAGATAACGATCTCCTGGGTCATATGCAAACTGGCACAGACAAACTAAACATGTCAGAAAGATAAAAGGAGAGGAAAGAACTTCCAGTCAAGATGGTGTTGAGCTGTGATGTCTGTTGATATTGTGGCTCAGCATTTTTAGGTTCACAGGGATGGTTTTGGGACAGTGCAGATAGTTAAGTGTCACGTTTGGGTTTAGGGACAGGGATGAGGGAGAGATAGAGGTCAGGGATAAGAGCTAGTCTTCAGAGTCCAGGTCAGAGATTTCCAAAGTTGAAGTCAGGACATCAGGTGTTGAATAGACCAGACAGACAATCCCTGGGATGGCAAGTCCCAGATTAGAGGTCTACATGGGCAGGAGTCACAAGGGTCACCAGGGGTGGAGGTCTGTCTGTGCATCAAACCAATGATCAGTGGGTTCTGGGGTTGAGACCTGAAGGTCAAACTCATGACTGGTGAGTCCTAGGGTCGAAGCCTGAAGGTTGTCAAAGACAGGAGGACAAAGCCCAAAGGTCAAAGTCCAGAACTCAATCAATCTGGAAGTAGATGCCCCAAGGTGAAGCCCTGGGTCAGCACGTCCACAGTCAGAGGCCTGATGTCTCCAAGTCCAGGACAGAGACTAGAGGTTGGAGGACTAATGTTTGCAAGTCTGAGATTCTGGGGCCAAGGACGAGAGTACCTGAGGCAGCGTGTCCTGTGGTTGGAGGCCTGTGTATGTGAGTGGGTGGGTGGCAAAGGGGCTTGTTTTGCTGTTGCTGTCTTGTTTTTGTTGGTGCTGCTTGTGTTGCTCTGTTGAACATGGTGGGCATGCTATGTTGGCACTGAAATGTGTGGCAACATTTGCAGGCTGTGTTAGTTGTTAAAACAAACAAGGCATTTCTGTGTATGTTTCGATGTATATGTGATAAATAAATCTGAATCTGAAATTTGACTTTCAATTCACAGGTCACGGGGAAAGAGGGAGCTGTTCCTCTGGAAATGGACTTTATTTGAATTTTGCTGAGACCAGCATTCTGGCAAAATGAGCAAAAGGACAAGGTGATAACAGCAATATAGTTAATGATAAGCTGTTTGTGGCATGAAAGTCAACATGTACAATGATAAGGATGCAGTAACAGATCTGGTCAAAATAGAGAAAGATTGGAAAAGGTCAAAAGTACATGGTCTCCATCTGAACATGTATATTTGAAACAGAACAGATAAACTTATTACGCAAGTAGAGAAAAATGGATAAGATTTAAAAGTTATTGCAGAGATATGGCTGCAGGATAGTATGGGTAGAACAAAGAGAGAGGCACAGTACACCTGATAATAAAGATGCTGTTAGTACAGTGGTGAAACATGATCATGATTCAGAATATTGGGAAATAGATTGGCTGAGATACAAAATAATAGTTTGTAGAAATAAACTTTAGGTCATTTAACAGCTTTACATTGCACAGGGCATCAGTCAAGAAATATAGATGTGACTCTCAAAGCAGTGTGATATATGTGCATAACTTTTGGTCTATTAATGAAATCAAATTGGCCAAGGCAGTCCTGAGGTTGGAATACGATTGCCACTGTTTCCTGGATAACTATATCATGGACAAGAACAGGGAACTGTCTATTTTAGATCTGGTCATGTGTAATGAACATCCTATCCCATTATGGAAAATACCTACTGTACAGGAGGCATTGCCTCAAAAAGGCAATATCAATCAGAAATCTCCACCATTTGTTCTATGCTGTTTTCTTGCAGTTATTATCAGGCAGGAGGTACAGAAGCCCAAAGTCCCATACCACCTTGTTTAAGAATAGCTATGTCCCTTCAACCATTAGTTTCTAGGAAAACCCTAATCCGCAATCTCAGTATAACAACACTTTTTTTCATTTCTAATTGCTTTCTTTTTTGTATAATTCTGTATAATTTGTGTAACTTATGTTTCTCATGTGAATCTTATATCACTAATGTTATGTGCCTGTGATGTTACTGCAAGTAAGTTTTTCATTGCACTATGCATATATGTACTTATGCATGAGACAATAAACCTGTCTTTCGCATTTGACAAGGCTTCCTGTGGCAGGCTCATATAGAAAGTCAGGAGGCATGAAATCCAGGGAAACTTGGCTGCATGAATTCAGAATTGTCTTGCCCATAGAAGGCAGAGGGTGGTAGCAGATGGAGCTTATTCAACCTGGAGGTTGGTGACTACTAGTGTTCCACAGGGATCTGTTCTGGGACCCCTGCTCTTTGTGGCTTTTATAAATGATTTGGATGAGGAAGGGTGGGTTAGTAAGTTTGCAAGGTTGGTGGTGTTGTGGATAAGGTAAGAGGTTGTTGTAGGTTACAATGGGATATTGATAGGAGGCAGAGCTGGGCTGATAAGTGACGGAGTTCAATCCGGAAAAGTGTGAAGTGATATACTTTGGAAGGTTGAGCTCGAGGACAGAGCTTGAAGGGTTAATGGAAGGATTCTTAGCAGTGAGGAGGAACACATGGCCATGGGTGGTAGTAAATGCAGATATATTAGAGATATTTAACAGACTTTAACAGATAAGCATATTGATGAAAGAAAAATAGAGGGCTATGGGAGGAAGGGGTTAAATTGATTGATCTTGGAATAGGTTAAATGGTGAGCACAGCATCATGGGCCGAAGGGCATATACTGTGCTGTACTGTTCTATATTCTAACAACTCATGAACTGTTTGAGAACAGTGACTGTAGTGTGACAGAATTCAGTTAAAATATAACAAACAGTTTGAGACTAGGGATTTAAAGTTAAATGTTTTCAAAATTAGATTAAAAGATATTACTATGAATAACAGTAGCATATATTTGATATTACATTATAAAAAGCCATTCAAATGTAGAAATGATAAAAGAATAATTGTATTGGCATGAAAGATGTGGATTACAATGTGTTGTCTTCTGAAGATCTCCCTATTATATTTGACCTTATAATAGGGAGAACTTAAAAATATAATAAAAATGGATATAAGCTAGCAAGGAACAGAAAAAGAGGTTTTACGAGCTTTTATGATAATGTACAAATATGAAACTGTGAAAATAAAGGTTGGTCTCTTAGAAGCTGGAACAGTGTAATTAATTAAGAACATAAAAGTGTAGAAAACTATTTTGCATCGGTATTCATAGAGCAAGATCCCAAAACATTCCAAAAATTATAAAAAAAAACAAGACAAAAGAGATGAAGGGAGAAATGTAAAACAATTATTAACAAAGAAAACATACTCAGTAAACTAATGTGATTACAGGCTGACAAATTAACTCTGTCCAGGGTCCTTAAAAAATTGGCTGCAGAGATGGTGGATATATTGGTTATGACCTTTCAAAATCCCCAAGTGTCAGGAAGTGCCCTAATAGTTTGGAAAACTGCACATGAAGCCTCACTATTCAAGAAGGGAAGGGAAGTTGGCTTAATATATGCTGATGAAAAACTGCTGGAGTTCTTTATTAAGGAAGGAGTAACAAGACACATTATGAGATCATTTACTGATCCTGTCTCATTGCATATGACCAGATCTAAAATAGCCTATTCCCAGTTTTGCTGATGACATAATATCTTAGGAAATGGTCTCAATGGCATTTCATGAACTCATACTTAACATTACATTGATTTTCTCAGTCTACATTAAAAAAGCACGACAGCACCTCTGCTTCTACAGGAGTCTGCGGAGGTTCAGCATGTCAGCGAATACCTTGGCAAACTTCCATGGATGTGTGGTGGAAAGTGTGCTGACTGGCTGCATTACGGCCTGGTATGGGAACACCAACACTTTTGAGTGGAAAATCCTACAAAAGGTAGTGGATTCAGCCCAGTACATCACGAGTAACACCCTCCCAACCATTAAGCATATCCACACTAAATGCCGCCGTAGCAACCATCATCAAAAGTCTTCACCACCCACATACTCTTTTCTTGCTGCTGCCATCAGGTAGAAGGTACGAGTACCTCAGGATTCACACCACCAAGTTCAAGAACAGTTACTACCCCTCAACCATCAGGCTCTTGAACAAATGGGGATAACTACACTCATTTAAGGACTCTGTTATATTGATGGATGTTATACTGTTATTTCATGCTCGTTATTTATTGCTATTTATTTATATTTGCATTTGTACAATTTGTTTATAGTTAATAATTACTGTTCTATAGATTTGCTAAGTATGCTTGCAGAAAAAGAAACTCAGGGTTGTATGTGGTGACATGTATGTACTCTGATAGCTTCCATTTAGCGCGGGAGGGGGGAGCTGGGGGGTACTTTGGGGTTCTAACATTTAACTGTTCATTCTTTGGGGCACTCCTCTGTTTTCATGGATGGTTGTGAAGAAAAAGCATTTCAAGATGTATATTGTATACATTTCTCTGACATTAAATTGTACCTTTGAACCTTTTGATAATAAATTTCACTTTGAACTTTTGAAAAAAAAGAGCCAGCATGGCTTTATGAAAGGGCAACAGATCTTGACAACTTTATCAGAGTTTTTTTCCCCCCAAAGAGCATAAAGGAGAACCCAGAGATGCAGAATATTTAGATTTCCAAAATGCAATCATAGATTTAGAAATAACCTTTCAAATTATCTTTCGGAAGAATTGAAAAATTTAGAGCTAAACAGATTTAAAAATTTACTGTATGTAAGTGGAGGAAGAGGAGAAGAGAGCAAAAACATCTGTGAAAGGATGCAAGGCAAGACAAAGTAAATGACGTAAAGGACGACTCTTTCTCAGTGCAGCCCTAGTGCTTCACTTTTTGCTTTCAGGAGTTATGCTAACTTTAGTTTGTTGAATTAGGTGACCCAATTATGACTTGACTATTTCAAGGGAAACATTATACTCAAATATTTAAAAGCATTAAGTTAATGGTAGCTGACAGTAACTCACTTCATCTGGGGCACCACTGCCAGGAAAGAAGTTTCCATCATCATATCGATGAAGCGAAATGTATAACACATTAGGATCATTGTAAAAGGCCTGCTGTGTGCCATTTCCATGGTGAATATCCTGCAAGTAATGCAAACAAACAGATCAATTTCAAAAGCATAAAAATGGAGGAACAACAATATTGATTAATTTCCTGAGCCCTCCAAAATTACCTTTTAATTATCCAAGCTAGTTCATACATTCTTTGTACCAGAAATTGCTGCCTTAAACGTTCAGAATTCATATTTTTCCAAATATACAATTAGACAAAGCTTTCCGTCCAGTGATTAAATTGAACGAAAATTTAAGACAGCTACCATTGTTGTCTTAATAAACACAATCACTTGTACTGCAGAGATGTTGCCTGAATTTTAATATTATTTATAACTCTTTAATCAAATGTAAAACATACCCAATCCACAATTAAAATTTTTCCAATGCTAAGTTTCTGCTTGAGTAGTTTAGCTGATATTGCCACTGAGTTGAAAAAGCAAAATCCCCTGGAAGAGAAAATCAAAAAGACAGGAAAGCAAATTTAATCTAAAGGTAATGGTCATAGGTATCAAAATAACTTGGGGGTTAATGATTTTTGTTCCTAACAACAAGAAAAAACTTATTTTCATCATTATCACAAATATTAAGTTGTCAAAATTAACTTCAGATACTCTTTTATTTAGAAATTGTAAAGGCAACTATTATAGAATATGTTAAAAAACATTGAATTGTTCAAAAAGAACACTATTTGTTTAAAAGGGTCCATTTACCTCTCGTATTTCTTGAGAAAAATAATTCAATCCTCCAATCCAAAATATTAGAAGGCAATATACAATGTAATACAAAGCTAGATATTAAAATCTAACTTTAATATTACGGTAGCATGGCAGTTATTATGATGTTATTACAACTTGGGGCATTGTAGCTTGGACTTCAATTCCGACACCATCTGTAAGGAGTTCGTATGTCCCTCTCTGTGAATACGTGGGCTTTCTCTGGGTGCTCCAGGTTCCTCCCATGTTCAAAGATGTACCAGTTAGTAGGTTAATTAGTCATTATACATTTTCTGTGATTAAACTAGGGTTAAATAGATGGGTTGCTGGATGGTGCGGCTCTTTGGGCCGGAAGGGCCTGTTCCGCACTGTAACTCTAAACAAATAAACAGAAATTGTCTTTTGAGTATGCACTGCTATCTAGGCACTCTGAATATATTAGTTTAGTTCTGTGGACATGTCACCCTATGGATTTAACTTTTGTTGTAGAACTTACATTGCAGTGGATTCTTCTGCATGATGTCCAGGTGGTCTGACAACAGCAAAACCATTCTGTGCAAAACAAAATTCATCATAAATCCTGAAACATATACTTCACACAGATGACAAACTTCAATTCTTTTTGAAATTAATTTGCACATTCAGATTATACAAATGGAAAAAAAAATAATTGTATAAACACAGCACATTATGTAAATACAGTACAACGAATGCTCCACGAGCAAAAGGTATTTAAAACTATATACAGATTATTTTTCCTGATGGTTCACTTGAAGATTCTGTAGAATATTATAAAACTGAATGATAATAAAAAAAACTATGCTTATTTGATGAGACATAATTTAAGACTTATATGGGCGTGACATGGTATTTTCACAAGGACTCTGCAAGAACAAAATAACAGATAATTTTCTAGACTATCATCTCTCATATTGTGTGATGGATAGAAGCTGAAGCATACTAAAGACCTTATCTAACCGCCTGCAAAAGTCAAGCTGCAGGTGAACAGGATGAAATAATCACTGTTCAATGGGGCTATGTTTTAATTACCTAAGAATGCTATTTGATTTCAAATTATACTGAAACAAAAGAATCACCACACTGTTCCTGGCTTCCCAGGATGCCAATATAGGCATTACACATCTTTGGGCAAAAAAAAGCTTAAGTTAGTTTTTATGAATAGAGTAAGAAATGGTGAAATCATCTAATCAGGGTTAATAAACATAGAAATGGAAAAACACCCGAAACATTTGAAATTTGGTTAAGGACTACTAAAATTTAAGGAATGTTATATAATACTTAATTTGTTTGAATTGAGTAATACTGGATTTGTGGGATAGAACACTATTAAGCTTAAACCCATGATTAACTTCAAGGAGATATTCTGATGAGATACTTGCAATAAAAGCACTCAATGACAAGAGGATAGAGAGGCAAAAGTAAATGGGTGCTCCCACAAGGTATTCTCTCAATTTTGTGGATGCTCAGTTACAAGATAGACTATAATGAAGTTTTCCTCTAATTAGTTCCTCAACCGAAGGCTGATAAGAGATATTTAGAAAAGATAACTTATTTAAACTATTGTTAAATACCTTATGTAAATAAGTAAATAATGTTTCAGATTTTGTTGAGCATTTACGGCTGTCCTCATTTTTGGAAAAATATTACACACTTGCTTCCAGTGATTCTCCTACTTGAACTTAGAGAATTCTAACACCAAGGATATGACCAGAACTAAAATAGCCTATTCCCAAATATTCTTTTCATTTCCTGAGACGTGGCAGTATCAGCATCGAGTTCCTTCTGTTAGTTGCAGCTTGTAAGCCTAAATTCTTATGCCTATGCTGAGTTCAATGGTGAGCACAATTTACAGGATTGTGGCAAACCACTGATGGTAACGTAGATTTCTTGCATTTGAAAACTTGTGAAAAAATCATAGGGTTTCTGAGGGTTTCAAAGAAACCAAGAGTTTCCAACAGTGAAGCTACGCCATGTTTTTAAAAGCCATATAAGGGTTCTGTTCTTGTTCACAATAGATACAATAGTCCTCGTCATACCTTGAGCTCCCCTGCAGCCACCTTGAATGAAAGTTCAATGACACAGCCAACTGCCATGCGAACAGCGCTAGAAGAATGCATCTCATTCCACACAGTGTCACTGTCCACCTAGAAATATCAAAAAATCTTATTTTCTAATTATAAATTAGACATTCTAGAATCAGTTAGCCAAATAATTTGGTCACAAAAAATGGGTAAATTAGTTCATTATTATAAATAGCTACTATTTACATGCTTTTCTTCAATGGAAGGAAATGCTGGAATGTATATTTCAGATGTTATTGGACAGAAAGTGAGAGAATTTCAAAGCTGAGGTTTCCAACAACTCTAGCACAGCTAAGAATTGTTGGCTGAGGGAAGCTAAGAACACTAGAATTGAAGGAAAGCAAAGTTAGGGAGACGATATAAATTTGATGCAAGTCACAGAAATACTGAGAACCAAGCAGTGAACGGATATGACATAATTTTTATAGTTTGTGGGCTTATAGGTCAGTAAACTCAAAGGGATGGGTGAATGGGTCTTCCTCATTATAAAATGAACAGTAGAGTTTTGAATTTGTGCAGGTTTGCACAACATAAAATATTGAAGCCCAGGAGAGAAGAAGCATGGTTAAGTATAATGAAGACTGTAGCATAGCTGTGACCGGAGCAGCAGGTCTCTAAGGGCAAGGGTAAAATGTGGCAATGCTCTAAAGTTGCTAATCTTGATGCTGGAGTGTTTTTGGATTGAAAGGTCAGCCAGTACCAAATCCAATACCACAGATGCATTCTACAGGCCTCCAAAATAATAGTAATAAAACATAAATACATGTGTGAGCAATCACATTTTTGAGAAGCATTGCAATAAATGATATTGAAAATTTCTAGGTAGAACACGTGCTTGGTTGTATCTTGTTAAAAGTTTCAAAAAACACTCTCTGATGGCTGGCTTAAGAATACTGCTTAAAAATACTAAAAGTCTTAGCACTGTTATTGAGTAGCTGAGCTGGCTTGTTAACTTGCAGGTGTTTCGTTACCCAGCTAGGCAACATCATCAATGCAACTTTGAATGAAATGTTGGTGATCTACATTGTGAAGAAAATAGAGTTGTTCCCGTGTGGAGCTTTGCCAGCTAGCAAAGGTTTCCCATTGACAAGCAAGTTTGAGCTTGTTGCACCTGTGGGTCTTTAAGATGTTGGAAAAGATTTGTAGCTCGGGTTGAGGATGTTAATGTAGATAACCAACATTTCATTTGAAGTTGCACTGATGATGTTGCCTAGCTGGGCAACGAAACATCTGCAAGCTAACAAGCCAGCTCGGCGAGCTACATCCTCAACCCAAGCAACATCTTAAAGTCTTAGCACTCCTTATGCCAAAGGAAATTCAGCATAATTATTAATTCATAGGGTGCGACATCAGTAACAATGTCAGTATTTGCTCTTCATCTTCAACTGCTCTTTTCCTGAAAGACTGTTAGGAAGCAATCTGATTAATGAGTCTGGAGCTTCATTTGACCAGACCAGGTGAGGATGGCAGATTTCTTTTCCCAATGAACTTCAAGAATCAAAAGGGTTTTTGCATCAACTTACTAGATCCATGGATACCACTACAGTTGCTGGAAATCTGAAATAAAGGTGAATGGTGCAAATACCCAACAGGTCAAGGAGCATTTATCTCCTATTTAGACTTTCCTCAGACACAACCACTGCTATTAACAAGCCTTGAACAGCTTCTCTCAGTTGTGTTATCTAGTCAAATCACTTGTGTCATTTATTTTCTCTTGCTCTCTAGCTAATCACAGAAATTCCTTTTGCTTTCTCCTCCTCCGATGCAATTTAAAATATGTTTGAATTTAATTTTTCTTAGTTCTGATGAAAGGTCGGCCAACAGAAATTTTAACTTATTCTGATTGCCAGATTCTGCCAAACCTGCTGGTATTTCCAGCAATTTCCACTTTTAGTTCCGAATTCCCGCATCTGTCATTATTTTTGTTTTTCCATAGTGCTGTCACACTCTAATTTCCCTCAGGTTTATTTATTTCCAATATAAGGGCATATAATTCATAAACTTCAACAAATTCAGGTAAAAGTCATGTAACTTATTACACTCCAAAAAAACTGAAGATTTTGCTGACTGTACCATAAGCCTGCTTGATGAAAACACAACATAATCAATAACCATTTAAAAAGCAAAAAATACATTTAGTGCATGAAATATATTACTTTCACGAACTCCGTATTACAGGTGCTTCTATTTCTCAAGGAAACACTATGCAAAGTTTCTCCCGATCTCCAAAAGATAAAGGAACTAATTCCAAACTATCTAGTTAACTTACATACTTTACTTTTAAGTCACTTAGTTACTTTTGCAGTTCTAGCAGTATTTTTATATTTGAACTGATATTTAGAAATTACAGGAAGAAGATAATTCAAAGGAAACGTTTTAATAAAGAAGAATATCAGTGTCGATCAAAAATACAACTTAATTGCAGTGGAAAAATAGAGCTCAGTGGTACTTTGCACCTGCAGACAAGAATAAAATGCTTGGAATGTACAATTTTGGCTCCATTTATAAACCAATTTTGTATGAGAATACAGGTTTCCCCCGCCATCCAAAGGTAGAGCGTTCCTATGAAATGGTTCGTAAGCCGAAATGTCGTAAAACGAAGAAGCAATTACCATTTATTTATATGGGAAAATTTTGTGAGCATTCACAGACCCAAAAACAACCCACCAAATCATGCCAAATAACACATAAAACCTAAAATAACAGTAACATATAGTAAAAGCAGGAATGATATGATAAATACACAGCCTATATAAAGTAGAAATACTTTTCCACAATCATTACTGCACTGTTCTCCGTAGCGAAAATCTCACACAAGCGCCGTCGGCAGAAAATCTCACACAAGCGTTGTTGGCAAAAACACGCGCAAGCGCTCTCCAGTAACCTTTAAGCTATGAAGCTGCCAAATCATACCAAATAACACGTAAAAATACACAGCCTATATAAAGTAGAAATAATGTATGTACAGTGTAGTATCATTTACTGGAATTGGTTCAGCGCCGAGCATGCTGATGATGGTGTGTTAGACTGAGTCGTCACAGGTTGGGGTGGTGCAGTGGCCCCCCACCCTCCGGGCCGCTGACCAATACATTGCCGCGAAGCATGCAGGGGTGCGGCGGTAGCCGGGAGGCACACAGCACATCTTTAAGAAAAAAGCCGAAATAAACATGCTAATTAATTAGGTGCCGCCCAGCATGTAATTGTCGGCCCAGATCAGTGCCGATTTCCGACTGCGTTGTCTCTGATCTGGGCCGACAATTACGTGTCGGGCAGCACCTAATTAATTAGCATGTTTATTTCAGCTTTTTTCTTAAAGATGTGCTGTGTGTATCCCGGCTACTGCTGCATTCTCCGTGAATCGGTATCTCTCTGCGGCCTGGGTGTTGGGGTGGTGGGACACTGGGGTGTCATCTTGTCGCCTGTTTCCATTGGAGCAGGCAACTCATCTTCTCCTATGACTGGCTGGCTCGATTTCGAAAGTCAAGGTTCGTCGTCTGCTGTGGCTGATGTGGAACGCTAACTTGACTGCTGAGCCTTGCGCATTTTTCTATCATACAGTTCTTTGTAAGGACTCAAACCATCTTGCAAATATCCCCTAAACCTACGTACCCTTTCAAAATTAAAGTCGTACTTTATCATTGCAGCGAAAATCTCATGCAGTTGCTTCACGTTCAGTTCGCTACTGCATTCGGTTTCCATTGTTATCCTTTCTTCTTCCAATTGCATCAGCTCTTCATCTATCAGTTCTTGGTCATGGGATGCCAAAACCTCTTTAACATCATCTTCGTCACCTTCCACAAGCCAAACTCACGTTGTCCTTACTTTGTTCACCACGATCGAAATGCTTAATTATGTCTAGTTTTACGCTAAGTGCAACACCCTTACGAGCTCTTTTAGGCTTTTCGGATACCATAGAACTCATTTTGCTAAAGGCTGCTCACAGGCACGTGTTTAAGCAATGCCGGCGAGAATGCCGTTCCGAATCCGGGGGAGAGCGGCTGCCCGGGGCGCGCGCTGGTTTTTTATCGCGCACTGCTTTTTTTTCGTAACAGTGAAAATACCTTCTGAAAGCGAAAACAGGGAACTAATGTAGGTCTTTTGTAACAGTGAGGTTTCGTAAAGCGAACGTTTGAAAAACGGGGGACACCTGTAGTTAATAATATCAGGCAAAGCATTAGAGGATAATTTGTGCACAGTACAGACACACATAAATAAAGTACTGATGGCGGTGGATTCCTCATGGAGAACAATCATATAATGTTGGCTTTCAACATCAACAGTCACCTGTGAATGACACTCCTCCAGTGTGAAAATAAATTGATGTCAAGACATCCTCAATAAAATGTGTGCACAGCAGTAGTGAAAGAATAGAAACCAAACAATAAAAAAGTTTAAATTGTGACTTTGCATTGTAACAAGATTACTGCCAAATCTTGCTGATTCTTCATACCATTTAAGGCTTTAAAAGGGATATCATTTTTGAGAAACAGTGCCACTTTTTGATCATTGTAATTTGTGGTAACTAAGTACACACAGACATGAATGTAAACAAAAATCCTATCTTAATTAGAGTTATATAGCACAGAAACAGGTCCTTTAACCCAGCTTGTCTGTGCCAACGAAGGTGCTTTCCTGAGCTAGTCCCACTTGCCTGCATATGGACATTAATCCTTAAAACCTTTCCTATCCATGAACTCATCCAACTAAATGTCTTTTGAATGTTGTAATTGTACCCGCCCCTACCACTTTCTCAGGCAGCTCATTCCATGCACCCACCACTATCTGTACAACAAACATGCCCCTTAGGTCCTCTTTAAATCTTTCCCCCATCATAGTCGACCGTTATTTTGATCTTTGACGAGGTTATTTCCTGGCAATAGGCTGACAGTTGGCAATTGGATGACTGGAAGCCAGATGCTCATTATTACAACACCAAGTAACAATTCCATGAGATAGCTTGTCTAAAATTTCAGAGTACTACAAAGTCATTGTAACTTTTGTATTTTTTTTTAAAAACAGCTGGAATAAAGCTCTGAATGATCATGATTTAGGTAAGTCTGCCGTTTTAACTTTGTTTCTCTAATCTTCTTAGTAAATAAAGGTACTTCTGGGTAGACTTTCATTGTCATTGGAGAGATCCAATGGATGGTTCTACAGTAGTTCAGTGCTTGCCCAAACGACAAATTCAACTTTTAGTTTAGAAGTGAATGTTTCTCAAGGAAACTGTGCTTTGAACATAAATAAAAATGCATCAGGAAACCATGCTCATGTGAAATCTGGTGGACAGCTGTTAAATTCAATGGCTCCCAAAATCTGAAGAATGATGCCTTATTAGTCTTTGTTAATTGCAAATCTGCTTCCCCAGAGCAGGTACAGTGAACATCAAATTAAACAGGAAGCAGATATGTTTCTAACAAGTTGTGGTTGAACTTTACATGTTTGCTGAATTGATCTTCTGCTGCACATTGAAGACATTAAAATCTACTCCTACATAATCTAGCCACGCAACATTCGTATTATTTCATGAGCTTTAAACTCCAGATTTGTTTTTTCCTTTACGTCTGATCTTCCTATTTCCATTTCTTCTCTTTGCAAATTATTTCATCTTAACCTTTCCAGGTCCTTCTGTTCCATTTGTTTTTTTACCATTTTCTTTCATGGTAGTTACCAACAAATTTACTGCTCACTTAGCACACACTGTCCATTTCTTGTTTTTGTCAAGCCACATCAACATTTTTCCTTCTGTTGAAGTTTACAACAATATTTGGCATAAGTTTCACATAATCAATATGGGTGGTGTATACTTTGATTCAGTGGTATCAAGTCTTAGAGTTACATTCCAATTCAGCAATTTCCCTGGGTCAGCAAATCAGTGAAGGGCTGAACTACTGGAGTTATTCTCTGTGAAAACTGTTTTAGGAACATAATAAACAGGAACAGGAAGAGGCGCATTCTACCCTTTGAGAACACCTTGCCATTCATCAAGATGATGGGTATTGTACTTCAGCACGATACCATAATAAATGGATTCCTTGATACCCAGAAATTTATCGATCACAATAACTGAGCTTTCACAATCATCTTGGATAAAGAAATCCAGAAATTCATCACTGTAAGACAAGAACTTTCTCCATCTCACTGCTTATCATTCTCCCTGCATTTAACTCTTGAAACCCTTAAGAAATTATGTAAATTTCAATGAGATCTTGTCATATTCTCTGAATTCTAAAGAATACAGTCTCAGTACTCAATCCCTCTTGAAAAGGCAACCCCACCATCCTTGAAACTAGATAAGTGAATCTCCTTCACAATGCCTCTGGCATGTATTTCCTTTCTTAACTAAGGTGATCTAAACTAGACAATACTTCAGATGGAATCTCACCAGGGCTGTAAACAATTAAAGCAAGTTGTCCTTACTTCTGGAATCAAACCCTCTGCTTAGAAAGGCTGAAACCATTTGGTCCTTAATTGCCTGCTGCATCTGCATATTGGTCTTAGTAACTTGTGTACTTTGGTCTCTTTGAACATCAATCCTATTCATCTCTCACAATTTACCAGATACTCTTCTTTTCTGTTCTGTGCATCAAAGTGGATAACCTCACATTTTTCCACCTGGTGTTTCATCTGTCATGTTTTTGTTCACTTAAGTAGTTCATCCAAATCCGCTTGAAGTTCTCTACTCATAATCCCAACCAGTTTAGTGTTATCAGTGAATTTATAAATATAACAATTTGTCCCTTCAGACAAATCATGAATTGCTGGAGGCAAACGCTGATCCCTGCTGATTCCAACTAGATCTTAGTCTGTCTAACCTAACAAGGATACATTTAATCCTTTTCTCAGCTTTCTGTTCAATAACCAATTCTCAATAAGTACATGGCCCTTAATTTCTAGTGGTCAAACCCTGTTGATCAATTTCTTGTGCAGGACTTTATTAAATGCCCTCCAGGTATCTACTGGTTACCTCTTATTTACTCTACTAGTCATATCTTCAAAGAACACCAACAGATAAATCAAACCTTATTTTTCCTTCATAAATGAATGTTGACCCTGATCAATGCTTTTCTTCTTTCCATGGAGCTTTGTTATTACATCTTTCACTACCCATTCCAGCATTTTACCAACCACAGATTCTGGGCTACTGGGCTGGTAGTTTACTCTCTCTCCTTTGTTAAATAGTAAATAGCCATTTCCTTCCATTCCTCATTCTCATTATCTGGCAAGTTTTGTGCATCTTCTGTGAAGATAGACACAAAATAATTGTTTAATTTCTTTTCTTTTACCCCATTGCAAGCCACCCTGTCTATTAACTGCAGGAGTATCACATTTTCTCTTGTTATATCTTCCTTCTATAGAATCCTTTTGAGCATGTATCTTCGCTAGTCTATACTCAATTTGTATCTTGTCTTCCTTTATAAATTCCTTGGCTCTTTTCTGATGAGTTCCACGATACCCTCAATCTCCTGGTCTACTATCATTTGTGGCAAGTTTGTAAGCCTCTTCTTTCAATTCAATGCCACATTTAATTTCTCTGGTCAGCCACAGATGAATCACTTTCCTTTTTGTGTTTTTGCACCTTAAAGAAGTGCAATTCTTCTGTAACTTGTGTATATTTAAATGTTAATGCTATCAACTGTCAATTTTTTCATGTATTTTTGTAATCAATCAAAGCTAAACTCTCATATCAACACACACAAAATGCTGGAGGAACTCAGCAGGCCAGGCAGCATTTATGGAAAAAGAGTACAGGCGATGTTTCAGGCTTAGACCCTTCATCAGGACTGGAGAGAAAAATAATCTCCTGATGAAGGGTCTCGGCTCAAAATGTTCCTCCAGCATTTTGTGTGTTGCTTGGATTTCCAGCATCTGCAGATTTTCTCGTTTGTGATTAAACTCTCCTCTCATCCAGTTGTTAAACTGACACCCCATATAGAAGTAAAAAAAAATCTATAGTACTATTCAAACAGGTGCCTTGGCATACTTTTATTCTTCAAATAATACTCAAAGTCCATATCACTTGGGCATTTTTAATAATATTATTTGTGACACTGCAAATGTGCTCAATGGTTCGTACTTTTTATTTAAATTGATTATTCTTCTTAGAACATAGCTGTGTGAATTCTTTTTGTATTGAGTAGGGCATTCCACCTGAACTGTGTTGACACGTCCATAGCTTTGGCAAATGATGTCTTGAGTTAGCAGGCGAACTACAGAATACCCAAGTCTTGAAAATGTACAGAGAATTACATGCAATTACCACTGGCAGTGATAACTGTAACAGTTTTTGAAAAGATATTGTTAACTGTCACACTTAAAGTGCAGGTACTACCACAGCAACACTTGGTTCCTGTGTTTGTATCCAATGAAAACAAAAATCAGTGATATATTTCCAAATTGGAATGATATGACTTGGAGGAAAACCTGGAAGTGGTGTTCTCCTCAAGCACTCCCTTGTTAGTTTTGGTGGTAAAAGCCACAGATTTGAATGGTAGATTGAAAATATATTAACAGGTTGCTGCAGGGTAAACATGACACATCATGAGGAGAATGAATATTTAAGTTGGTGGATAACTTGCTAATCATGCAAGTTGTTTTTTCAAGAATGGCACTCATATTCATTTGCCTTACGACAGGGCCAGTTAACCCACCGAGTTTATAATCGGCTTTCAGAGCAATCCCATCAATCCCATTCCATTACGTGTTCCCCTTCAATCTATCCTTTCTTCCCGATTCATCCACCACTCACCCACACGAGTGATGATTTACATTAGCAAATTACCTACTAACTAGCAAGTCTTTTGGATATGCTAATAGAGGAAACAGAAGCATTCAAGGGAAACTAACACAGTCACTGGGAAAACACACATTCCACACGGACAGCATTGGAATTCAGGTCGTAGAGCCGGGAGGGAATCTTACTTGAACTGCAGTATTTGAACAAAGTGTTCATGTCTAATTGCTATAAGGGCTGCTGAGATTTAGCAGTTGATTCATAGCACTGGGTACCCAGTTTATGACCTATTTTACAGTATTTATATTACTCCTTCTGTTGAGATTCTGGTCACTGATAATATTGAGATGGGGGTATGAGTTTCTACTGAATAATGAGAAGTGGTTGGACTGCTGATGGAGCAGACGCTGTCACAAGCATAACAAGAATGATACTTGCCAGTTTCAGTTCAAACCTACGTACTTTTACATTCAGGCACAACTTACTCTGTTAGCTGGGCTGCATAGCCCCTCAGCACCCTTGTTATATCTTCTTTGGGAAATGGAACTGATTAAACTAGAATCAGCCCATTTCAGATATTTTAAAGGGCGAAAGATTATTGAAAAAGGATATAGATCAATCAATTTTAAATGAAACATTGAAGGGAGCGATAAAGAATATAGAAAATAAGGAGAGTTATTCTGCGTGGCTGCTGGGTGAAAACATATGGTAGAGCTTTTACAAAATGCCTCACCGTTTTACTACAGTCAACTCAAAGACCTCTTCAGAGTCTAACCAGGATCCTTTTATAATTTACAACAAATAAATGTGGTAAACAGTAAGGGATTTAAAGAGGTTTCAGAACACCTTCCAGATGAAGCAATAATTTATTACTTCCAATTTGGTGCTCACAATCGGGGGACAGGATGACTCTAAGGTCAAGAGCTGTGTTCTCCCTGCCATCAGGAAGGCAAAGCGAGAACACACAGAAAAAATTCACAGACACCTTTGTGACACCAAGGACACACAGTGCATGTGGCAAGGCATACAAACCATAACCAATTAAAAGTCCACCCTGCGCTTCAATGACAGCGACAGCTCTCTTCATGATAGGCCGAATGCCTTCTATGCACAATTTGACACACTGAATGATGTAACATCGAGGAAAGACTCCTCTCCCCCTAGGAACAGGAAACCTCTCAGGCAGCAGCCAAGGTGAGGAGGATCCCATGTAAAGTTGCAGGGCCAGACAACATGCCTGGTCAGGTGCTGAGGGACTATGCAGCCCAGCTAATAGAGGTCTTAATGAGGTCTTTAATATATCTCTGAAACAATCTACTGTCCCTGCAGACTTCCAGGTAGCCACCATCATTCTGGTGCCCAAGAGGGCAACAGTAACTGGCCTAAATGATTACAGCCCAGTGGCACTGACTTCAACAATCATGAAATTCTTTGGGCAGCTGATAATGGATCGTACAAAATCCCACTTTAAAGCTACAATGGACCCTTTTCAGTTCACCTACCGCTCAAACCAGTGCACTGATGATGCTACAACCACAGCCTTCCAACCCATCCTGTTACACCTAGAAAATGATGCATATGCCAAGATGCTGTTCATCAACTTCAGCTCAGTGTTTAACACGATCATTTCTCAGAGGCTGGTAGGTAAACTGTCCTTGATGGTACTCAAAACCTCTCTCTGTAACTGAATCGGGGATTTCTTGATGGAAATACCCCAGACAGTTCAAATTGGCAGCAACATTTCAAGCTCCATCACACTGAGCACTGGTGCCCCCAGGGCAGTGTGCCCAATACTGCTGACTCATGACTGCACTGCCAGATCCAGCTCAAACCACATCAAGTTTATTGATGATACAACAGTGGTTGGCCTCATCAGCAACAATGATGGGTCAGCATACAGAGTAAAGAGGCTTGTCAAATGGTGCAAGAACATCAACCTGAGTCTCAACGTGGACAAGACGATGATGATTGTGGACTTCAAGAAGGCACAAGTCAACCACTCTCTATTGCACATTAATGGCTTTGCTGTGGAGAGAGCGAAGACCACAAAGGTCCTTGGTGTGCACATAACAGATGATCTAACCTGGACCCACAACACCACCTCACAAGTCAAGAAGGCACAACAGTGTCTACACTTTCTGAGAAGATTGAGGTGTGCAAAACTCCGTCCCCATTCTAATAACTTTCCACAGGAGGACCATTGAGTGTCCTATCTGGCTACACCACTGTGTGGTATGGAAGCTGCAAGGCATCTGCAAGACCTTATAAAGTACTGCAAAAGATGCTGAGAGGATTATCGGGGATTCTCTTCCCCGTTATTTTTGTAATTTACCTGGAATGTTGCAGACAAAGATCTAGAAGCATTATTGAGGATCCCTACCACCCATCCCACAATCTCTTAGACCCATTACTGTCAGGAAGGAGGTACAGGAGCATTAGGATTAGGACTGCCAGACTGGGCAACACTTTCATCCCTAAGGCTGAGACTAATGAATACCCTGCCACCACCAAGGTCTTGTCACTAGGACAGTGAGCTGTTTACTATTTACTACACTGTTTACTTGTGCTGTACATAAACATGCATTTTCAATTATATTTTATTGACTTACTTATGATAATGTTTTGGTTGATGTGCTGTGTGTGATATGCGCTTTGTGGGTGCACTGTGGTCTCGAGGAACATTCTTTCACTTAGTTGTATATATGTACAGTCAGATGACTATGAACAATGTATCCTCTTCTACATTGGAGAAACTAAAAACAGATTTTACAGCTGCTTGTTACCTTCTAACTAGTTCTCAGGACTGAACAAGCTTCAACCCCTTTCTCAGCCAGCAGCATCAGCACTTGTGTCATTCATTGTCTTAGGAGTTGTACCCTATCACAGACATTTTGTTTGCTTTCTCTTCGATTTTTAACTTTTTCCAGCTCTGACAATTGTTTATCAACTTGAAACTAACTTTTCCTCCCTCCACATCTGCTGCCTGACCTGCTGAGTATTGTTAGTTCATTCTCCATTAATAACATTCTCTGTTATAACTGGTCTACAAACTTGGTCTGCCTCTTTGAGAGATAGAATATTTCCCTGCTATGATCTGTCAATTTTGTACATTATGACCAATAGCAAAGTAATGAAGCCAGTAAGCTGGAAGTGAACACTGCTTAATGTCTTATATCTTTGTGCATCATACATCCATTTGCTGCTGTAGCTTGAAATTTAACATGATCTGTCTCATTTGTAGAGTTGTGAAAGGAACATGGTTATGGTGCAGAGTAAGAAGAAGATATTTCAGAAAGAGAAAACACTTTTGAACCTACTGCATGCAGTTTGCCTGGTCTATTATATTGCCTAGCTAAGTCGGAGACATCATTCAACACGTTCTAAGGAAATTTTGAAAACTATGCCAAAAAATCCATATCCAGATTTATATTACTTTAACTGCTTTAAAAATTATTTGTGGTTTGGCAGATACATAAATGCCAAAGCCTTGAGGCTTTGAATCCCTCATGCAATGGGTTCATTGTTTGCAACCCAGATGTCTTACAGATTCATCACATTTTTTTAGCTGATGAAACACTGCAAGTGATGTGGTTTAAAATGAATGTTTTTTAAAAATTGAAGCACCATCCTAAGCTTTTGCCTTTGCGTAGTGAAAATTGCTGAAGATTATTCATAGGTGAACTTTGATTATTTTCAACAAAAAGTAATCTCCAAGACCATACCATCTAATAATCTTTGTCAAAGCAACAGTATATACAGTAATACAAACAGAAAAATACAGGAAACGTTCAACCAACAAAGCTTTGAAGTCTTTGACTTGAAATGTTAACAGTTTCTTTTAACACAGATGCTTCCTGATCTGCTGATACTTTCCAGCATTTTTGCTTTAAAACAGATTTCCAGAATTGCAATTTTCAAAATTTTCATAAATAGAATCTGTTTTGCACTGACTTTGATTAAATTATGCTCTTCATTGAAAGGTTGGTACACACACAATTTGAAATGAAATGGTAAATATTATGTATTTCAAGACCAAAGCTGATTTAATGACATCTTAATGATCTTATTTATTATTGTGTATAGCTATGATGATAAACATTCATTTTTAGAACAAAAATGTAACAGTGAGAACTACTTGACTTAAAAAAAAACAAATTTTGTCACAAAGCCAAAATATATTAATAACTATGTTAAATAAGTGCATTCGATCCAACAGCGATAGTATCAATTAAAATGGAAATGTTGCACCTCAATGAACAAATACCATAAACAACTTTATTAGATAATAAAGAAATATGAATGTTGAAAATTTATAATATTTTTGATATTCACAGAAACTGAATGGAAAAAAAGACTAATTAATAGTTCAGATGAAGACTGAAATTCTAATGGAGGCCTGCTGTGTACGTCCAGCCACGTCATCTTACTCTAACATAGATAAATGCAGTTCTGTTAGAAAAGGCACATAACATATTCACTACATAAATAATAAAACAAAAGGAGCATTAATATTAATTTCAATGGGCCTATTTAGGATTTTAGTCTATTTGAAATTGATCCTGCTAACTTGTTCCCATTCTTTGTTGCAATCTGAAAAGTTTCACTCAATTGATTTACCTTTTATCTATAGAGATCATGCTTAATACAACATGGTAACAAGCCTTTTTACCTCAAGTTTAATGCTGATGCCTTGAAAAGTGCAAGTTAATATTCAACATTTTTAAAGGCCACTTAGGTTACAAGGATATGGGGAAGCACAAATCCCTTCATTATCAGTGGTTACAGAACCAGGAATTGTGATATGCCCCAGCTGCTCATACAACCATTCACCACTTGCTCTCATGGCTGCACATGACCCTGATCAGGAGTCTAAGCAGGTGCTACACCTCGCCCAAGGGTGACCTGCAGGCTAGCGGAGGAAAGGAGTGCCTTGTACATCCTTTGGTAGAGACGTATCTCCAACTGCCACACAACCTATCTACACCTCTCATAATTCTAAACATTTATACAAGGTCATCCCTCATTCTCCTATATTCCAAGGAATAAAGACCTAGCCTGGCCAACCTCTCCTTAAAACTCAGATCCCCTAGTCCAGGCAAAATTCTTGTAAATCTGTTCTGCACTCTTTTTATTTTAACTACTTTCAGTAACTTTAAAGAGGTTTTCATCTTTGGGATTGTTGTTTATGGCTTTGATATTGAAGGAGTCATGTGAAATATTGTTGAGCATGGAAAAGGCCATCACTTTAAGAGAATTTTGCTATTTAGTGCGAGGAACGTATTCGTTTTCAAGATTGCTTTGTATCCATCAGACTTGAAAGGAGGCAATGCATGAAATTAAACAATAATCTGGCGAAAGTTGACTTTGATAGGTTTGACTGAAACTGCATCTTTTAAGTGGACATTTAAGGGTATATGATCATGTCTATCATTAGGAGGAAGGCCCACCAATCTAATTTTTAGAGCACAGCAGATGACATACTTTAGGTCTGAAATTTTGGTTAATGAGCCTGATTTGCTAGCCCCTGCCAGCTTAGAACTTGCTGTAGATGCTGAAAGTGCAAATTCTGATCTTGAATGAGATAACCTGGCATGATAATTACGTATTGATGTGCAGTTTGAATCATTCTAAAAGCCTAAAAATAATCAGTATTATTGTCTTTTAACACTTTATAAATGCCAATGAAAAGGAACATGGATCAATAAATTTTAAATGAAAACATTGAAAGGAATTATAAGAGTATACAGACTCAATTTTATGTGATGTTTTGAATATGGCATAGAAGGGGTAATTTCACTTGCCCCATCATTGAAATGTTCCCACAACTCATGGACTTACTTTCAAGAACTCTTTATCTCATGTTCTCGATATTTATTGCTTATTTATCTTTCTCTCTTTTTCTATTTGCAGTTTGTTGTCCTTTGCACACTAGTTGAATGCCCAAGCTGATGTCGTCTTTCATTGATTCCATTATGCTGTTATTCTATTATGAATTTACTGAGTATGCCTGCATGAAAATTAATCTCAGGTTTGTATATGGTGACATACATGCACTTTGTTAATAAGTTTACTTTGAATTTTGAAGTACTTCTGTAAGCTTCAAAAAAATGATCATATTCTCTATATATTATGCATGGGCCATTCTTCAACCACAGTAACTAAAGAAAATTCTGCAGACACTAATTTAAAACATAGAAAATGAATTGCAGCAGACATGGGATGCAATGTAATCGATATTCTGGGTTACTGAATTGGAAAGAGTTAAATGAAAAGCTGTAATTTAAGATCTAGTCAAACGTTCCACATTCCATTCTGCAAAAATGTTTGCAAGGTTTCAATTGCTAATATGCAAAACATTTTGTCCTGGTGCAGCAGCTTCCAAAGTTATAAGTGAAGAATAAAAAGCAGAATTGAAGGGACAAATCATAGCGTTATTTGATTCCCTCTTAAACCACATCAAATATAAAGAAAATAAAGAATTGTGCTTAGTTTTACTTACCCCAAGTCCACCACAGGGTAGCAGGGCATACATTTTCTGTGTAATAGGACCTAGACAAACATTCCAACACAATACTCTTCAGTCAATGATGAAAGCTGACAGAGGGGTTCACTTTCATTTCTTGACAAGCAATATAAAATCCTTCAATAATATTTAGAATACAAGGCCTGTCAGTAGATGATATTACTTTTCGGGTATTTTCAATTGTCAAAGTGTCCAATTTATAAACCTTCAAGCATTTGTATCCCAACAATGTAAGAAGCTCATTCTGCACAAGAAATCATATAGGAACAGCCTTCTTTAAAACCAGCAAGTAAGTCTAATATGAAAAACTTGATGCAAAGAGAACTCCTAACATGGACAATGAAAATGAAGTTCAACTGCTAATCTTTTGTCAAGTTTATTTTTCATTTGGCCTTTAAGTGATGAAGTGCAAATTATGGATTGGTATACATACCTAGCAACTTCTTACTGTCTAGTTTCTGTCTGTTCAGAGGGCTGGTGCCATACAATAATGTGTGATGTTCTGAATGCACAGTTTGAATTTCATCCAAAGTTGCTTTTCTACCTCGGATCCGCTGCAAAAATAAGTACAGAATATTAACTCTTTGAGGTGTGAAACAGCATTTCCTTACCATAATAAGATATGGAGCTTTTAGCAATTTATTCCAATGGATACCTTTAAATTAAAGGTCAAGGTAGTCTCTAACATTTAGAATATTTGCCATGCAAGCTTTTAATTTCTGAGGGTTTTGGAGATATCAGAAAGTGAAAAATCTCTGAATCAGAGGAATTATCATTTAGTTTGTACGTGAGAAATTTGCTGGCTGGGAAATGGCAATGACAATAAACACAAGGAAGAAGTTTCCAAATTGATTTGTTTCCTGTGAATAATGGCTTCAAACATGTTCCATAAATATGTATAAATCAGAGACATCAGCAGCATAAGTATTAGATTTGACATTTATTAGATAGTGTATATGGATACCTCGCAACTAAACACATCACTTTTATGTTGATTTTGAAAGTTCATTATGCTTTCAGGTTCAAACTTCTAAGTTGATTGTTTTACATCCCCATTTTCCTGTTAATAGTTAAACATCAGAAATTTAAAACTATGACATGCCCTGCAAGCTATCAATACCACATCTTTTCTCCACTAACAGATAAAACAATTGCGTGTATCTATTGATAAATATTCATTCTGAGATTCACTGCTGTGAGCGGAATGTTAGCAAGATTTTTAAATTGCGGCACAATGACCTTTGCCTTTGGTTATGGCTTCTGAATTAGCAATTATTGCAAAATAGAACATCAAAATTTCTTAAGGGTAGAACAATAACTTTTTGTTAAACTACAAAATATATATTAATTCAAATAATGCTTAAATTTGATTTAAACTATTTCAAAGTTGTGCTGTCAATTTCATTTACAGATTTGCTCAACTTTTTTTAATATAAAGTATACAATTTTCTGTCTTTCCAATGTTCTGTCTTTAATAGTGTTTTAGTGAAATTCTTGTGTGATGAATTCTCATAATGAAAGTACAATTACAACTATTCCTATATCATTTATGTACAGCTTAGTTACTCTGCTCAGAACAAGAATAATTTACAAAATATAACTAGAATGCATATTATCAAGATGTATATGTATTAACTAAATTTGTAAAATGATTTCAACAGGGATCTTACGTTTCAGTCTAACAGAATTTATGTAGTCCAAATAACAGACAAAATACTAAAAAGTGCAAGCAACAAGTTTTAATTATTTGCAGATCTTCATGTCAGTTATTTAATATAATAAATGTTGCATAAGTACGTAAATAAAACATATGAACATTCTCTAAGTGACAGCACACTACCTCAGCCAGTAGGTTTCCTAATAGACACAATAGCAGGGTATCTAAACTTCACTGTCCAAGAATGTTTCTTCCATTTCTCATCATTTAAGCTTTGTATGTTATTACCTGTATAAGTTTATGGGGCATCTTTGCATTATGTCTCTTTATATATTGTGAAATAAACTAAAACCATTCATTAGATCTTAATCATCAACTCAAAAACATTTAAAACTCCAGGCTTGAGGTTGTAAAGGACAATATGCTCGATTTACGCTATCCCAATTCTGCCTTTATTTTGAATTGATAGCCGGGGGGGGGGGCGGGGGGGGGGTTGTACTATGTAATAAAGATAAACCACTCGGCAGGATTATGCTTAATCTGACCCACATCTTGCTTTTGCCCCATGCATTATCTCAGAGCCCCACAAAACAAATCAAGTTCCAGGTCTTCCCACTGCAATCACTCTGCGAAACAGAGGCCCATGAGTAGTGACTGGGCCCTGAACACCATGGTGACCTTTTGATAGCTCATGCTGTCAAGGACCTTTCCAATGGTTCCTAAAAAAATTTAGAGACATTCAAAAAGAGTTGATTCAGATAATTAAAATATTTTAAAAAGTTATTTAAAACATATTTAGCTGCTGGAAATTCGGTAAAACATTACCATTAACTGAAATAAAGAAAAACAACCATTTGCTTTGTAAGTGATTGTGGTGGAGACAGATACATCAGGGACTTTCAAGAAACTCTTAGATAGGCACATCAATAAAAAAAAAAGCGGAGGATGATGCGAGTGGAAAGAGTTAGACTGATCTTGGAGAAGGTTAAAAGGTTGGCACAACATTGTGAGCTGAAGGGCCTGTAATGTCCTGTGCTGTTCTGTATACTTTTTCCATCCAGGTTGGGAATCCTGAGCCATGTATGACAGCCAAGTAATGCTAAAGAATTAGATACAAACTATATCCAGCCCTTAGACATGGTGCTGTATTCAGCAGGGGACCAGGGACAGGCACAGGTACTGTGAAAGTGATGACCAGTATAACACAAAAAGTCTTCACAAAGTTGCTAGTTGAAGTGGACACAACCATTGATGACAGATTTTTACAGTACATTAACCCAGAATATATCAGATGATTTTGAACTTTTATTTTTGCTTGCCATTTCTTTCCCAAATTTGTATTTTTATGTGGGTGCTGCAGTTTTGTCTTGATATTTCGATTACACATCATTTCAGACCTGTCAACTGAGTTCATAATGGAAATTTGCAAGTTTTCTTGGTACTTCTCCAAGTTTTAGTAATTTTAAACTTAATGATATTAAATGGTTAGTTAGAAGCTTAGAATTTCTTGCCAGATTCTGCAGCCTCGAAAGAGTTGGCTGGACAATTCATAGAACTGACAGATAGACTGAGGGGTAATAGGTTCATATTCGATTTGGTAATTGACAATCCTAATCTTAATCCTGAAAGAGGCGAGTTGATGTACAAGTTTTACTGCACAACTGCTCATTCTTGTTGCCCAATACAATTTAAACAAAGGTTTTCAAAAGATCCTCGTCTTCTTTTTAGTTTTGCACAAGGTGGATATTTGCAACAACCAATGAAGTGATCAAGACTTAAAATGTTTCTTTAAATGCAATTATAGACCATTCCAGTAAAGCTGCAAATTGTCATTCAAAGCAAAGTAAATCATATATACAGCAAAGCAGTTACTTCTTTAAACAGTGAAAAATACCATTGATCAAATTTCAGTTTTGGATTAGATCAGTGTTGTCTGTTGTTGTACATTTCACTCCTTTTCAGGTGCAGGTCCACATTTCCAAATTAATCAGTTTTGAGATTTTTTGGCCTGCAAACAGAATCTTCAAATAAAATTCAGGTTGTTTGTTCATAATGATTATTTCAGGGTCAGAGTTAAAATGCTAACATTTGCAAATTGAAACAACCCTCTGTTATTCATTCACTTCTGGGAAACTGTACTTAACTAATGTACAAACATATTTTTGGAAGGAATAAACCATAGTCAACAGTTCCCCTGGCTTTCTTACCTCACACTTGTTGATTAACCCTGTTTCCTGAAGCCTAGACCAGATGCTCTGTATTCTTCCTGCATGCTCGGGATGGTTGTTAGTATTCCCACAAGTGCACTGGTGTTTCAGCATAAATGTATCATAAACCAAACCTACAGAGGAGCAAATTTAACAGAAAGAGGAAAGATTAAAAACATCATGTAACTCACTTTACTTACTTATTTAACTGTGCAACATGTATGAATCAGTCACATAATATAGATTGATGGTCAGATTAATGAACAACCTGGGACACCATTTAAATATAGCTGGTGCACAATTTGTAGATTTTATTGACTGCTTCTTGTTCCACAGATGCTTCCTAGCCTCAGGTACTTTGATTTTAAGCAATACAAAGTTAACAATATTGCTTTTGTATTGAACTATAAACCGGAAGAAATGATGGCGAAGAACAAGACAGTACTGTTGAATTTATAGTATATGTGGCAATATTGACAACCACTCATCCAGTTATTCACCCTTTCTCATCTGAGGACAGAGAGACACACACTTAAGGGTATATAGATTATTGAGATACTATTTGGAACTTGATAAAACAAAACATGAGAAAGCCATATAATGCAGCTGCTAAAGGAGGTCATAATATACTGTTTAGTGAAACACAACATATAGCCAAAGACCATTTTGGAGAATAGCTTCCCCACGAAATGCAACAGATAGCTTGTTCAACAATAAGAACTTCTGCCTTGCTGGGTGCTAACATATGACTAGGCCACTGAGAGAAAATAGTGATTCTGATTAGTTCTTTCATTGCTTCAAGGTATCCAACGTAAGATAGAGAAAAGTAATGAAAGCCTTCAAGTTTTAGAAGACTGTATTGCAAAGATATTGTCAAACTAACTCTGGAGTATACAGGTCTAAAAGCAACTTGATAGACAGTTGTGATGTCTGGAAGTCTATTCTACCAAGTCAAAATTCCATACTCGTCAGCAGACATTGTTTGTGCACGTCAAAGTGGCTACCTTCTTTCGTGCAGCTACCTGAGATTATCTAAAGTGGGAGTCCATCTTTGAGTGTCAGGTTGCATTCTGCATTGTCATGCTTTGTTGTGGCTCTACAAGAGGGAAGACTATTATGAGAAATGTGTTACAGTCAGTGATTAATGTTTAATAATAGTATCATCATGCTTAGATGTTGGGTTTATGCTGGAAGAAGTTCAATGACCTAAAAAAGCAGGTCTTAATATAGCCCTTATTCTCTTCTAACAATACTTTCAGCTCCCTCTCTTACAACCGTCAGGATAAATCATAATAGTGTACCATAATGTATCTTCCAGAAAAAAAAATCACGTTCGCTTTATTCCTAACACACATTAATAAGTATTTTCTTTTCACGTCCTATTATTTGCGCAATCAGGAATTATTTCCACACAACACACTTAAGATACAGCTTTACCTCATTTACCTTGCCTACCTCATTTAATTTTGTTTCTTTTCCAGCTTGCTGGGAGTCTGTGGCTAAACTCTTGTAACTCTACTTGACATTTCAACAGCTGCACACCAACTCGTGTTTTCTTTCTCCAGAACAAGACTACATTTATTGTGAAAGATTACAAAACATATCAGCTCTTATCCAGATGGCAAGGATACCCTGGGTAGTTAAGGCCTGGAAAAAGCTATGCTAACCAGGACGTTGATGTTGGGTTTCTGATGAGGGAATATCCAAATTATTTTCACCTTGGCAAGTATGCAAATTTCACAAATTTTAGCTGCATATTGAATTATTGGCATTATTACCTGCTATAACACAGAGCTTGCAATGCTCCTAAATTGGTAACCACTTAGTCATCTTGTTTATTGCAGTCTTCCAAAACACACTTTGACATAACCCAGTACAGTACAGCACAGAAGCTGACTCTGCACAAGTGGGCTCTCTGAACCACTTTCACAATCAATGAGTCTTTGCACTCATGGTCTATCAAAGCTATGTATGACCTTTGACACAACCATACAGCAACAATTGAGACGTGTTAAAGATATAAAACACTTATAACTATTATTTTAGATTTAAAACTATGAAAACACATTTCACAGACTAAAAATCAATCTCAAACATTGAATATAGTCGAATGCACAACTCTTTAACTCCTCAATTTTCTTCTGGCAGCCTATTTCCCCTAGTGGGGACCACAATGGTTTCAGTAGGTTTAACCTGACACATGCTCAATAGGTAGGTTTTACAACCCAAGAGCTAGAAGTCTGTGTAAGCTCATGCTGTTGTTTCGGGTTCCACAAGTAGTAGATTGGCACTGAAACACAAGGACAGCGATAGAAATCAGAGGTGGATGCCAAGGGCTGGAAACCAGGATTTCTGCTGGGATCTCGAGGCAAGTCCTGGTAATAAGAGCTAACATAGTAGCACAAGGTCTACCCCAGTGTTAATCCTGATGGGGCTTTGTGCAGGATTTTAAGACTGAGACATAAGCAGTTCATACCTGTTACTGTTATGAATTATACCTGGGCTATTCAGAGGGATGTACAAGCCTTTATGTAAAAATGACCCCATGTAACTATCTTGGTATATTGATGGATTGTTCAAATACAGAAATGCTTGAGCATCCAGGATAAAATGATGATGATAGAAACGTGGATACACTGCACAATCTTAATACTGCAATAAGGGATTAGTTGGTCATTAACAGTGGTAGTACTCCCAATTCATACTATAAATGCTGTCTATTGTCCCAGCTGTGAGATCTGTCTGCAGTTAATAAATTCATGGAGAGGAGGGAAAACAATTGCTACTCAAAACTGCCAACCATTATTCCATTGACAATTAAGATTAGTAGGACAAAAAGAGCAACACTGACCTGGTTAATGCAGGTTTATACAGTAGACAGACAGACAAGAAGATGCCTTCTTCAAAGTCACTAAGGCTCCTTACCAAAACCACATATCCTTCCTTATGTGGGAAGATGCTACTTAAGTAAAGGGTTACGGGAATACTAACAGGTAGTACAGCAAAATATAGCCCCTGGTTCACCAGGTTCTGTAAGAGTTTAAGTAGAAGTGTGCTCTTTGATGTGCTACTCTTCAAACAGACAAAAGAAACTAACTCTTGGCTTAGCCATTTAATATACAGGACATGGCCTCCTTGAAGAAATCCCTTTAATTTGTTTTTCATCCTTTTACAGCTGCCCTTTAAACAGGCTATGAGAATTCTGTTAGCTTTCTTACTCAAAGCTTTCCCTCAATCCAAAACAAAAACATTGGTAGACCCAAAGTAGAAAGAGCTCAGGGGCGAAGACAAAAACAAAATCAGAAAGTTGCAATTCCCGATTTGTCATTCTGCAATCCAACAGTACCACTTAACAGATCCTTTGATGATTTGCTTCTATTTTTATATTGCTTCAGAGGCACTGAGAACGAACTCATTTAACCTCACTGGTAGGTTAAGTACTGGCTAGGTCATTGACAATTCATTTCAAATTCTGTTACAGGCAGCTCCAATTTGCACACACAAAGTCCCCGTTAATCTTTGGCGGACACTTCAACTTACTAAATTAGTGAAGGACAAAATACAGCCATTTTAACCACCCAACCACCACACCAAACAATTTGAATTGGATGCACACTGTTGCATTTGTTTCATTTGTCTGTTCCTTACTCATCTATGATGAGAACCTGATAGGATTTTCCATCATGGACTGAAGGAAAGCAGGTTTCATGACTATTTGAGTAGTAATATACAAAGTAACCATATTCATAAAGAATTTGAATATGAATTTAAAAAACTGCTGTCATTTATTAAAATGAATCATTGAAGATCATTAAGCTCATCTGCAAGCAATTCTAGTCCAAGAGTTCTGTGAACTCTGTATCCATGCAATTCACAACTTCTATGGATTTCGGACTCCTTTCACCCCATCAATTGCGCCTGGACCCCAAGTTCTGAAACCTCTTTCCTAATCTCTCCGCCTTTCTCATTAAATTCCACCCCCTTGATCACGGTTTCTCTAACAATACCTTATCTTTTGCCTCGGTGTCAATATTGTTGTGATTATATAATCTATGCATATGGGATGTCTTACTACATTCAAGGCATGATATAAATGTAAATTTGGAATATTGGTACAGAAACTGCTTTTGATTAACTTCTTATTAAATAGAACATGTGATATTAAGATGAAGGATTGGTCTATGGTCATACTTAGGTGAGAGGAGATTTTATGAAAACCATCAAGACATTGGTAAGATGCGACGGATTTTTGATGCACTAAACTTAACCAATGTGCATTATTCGTGCAAATAAATCCGCCTTGCAGATATTGTCACCACACCCATTGCTCATCAGTCATCTTTCACCGTTGGGAATAATCACCAGCAGCCTTCCCAGCGTAACACATGGGACATTTTTTTTTCTCTGTTAAGATATGAAGGACACATGCTTTCACAACTTGTGTGGCAATGCTATGCATGTAATGCAACATCCAGCCTTGGCAGACATCAAAATCTTTCATTTTCATCATGAAATGAAATACTTAATTACAACAAAATTGTACACAACCATAAACTGTCATTGACAATGTCCAGAAAAGATTCATGAAGTAGTAGGAAGAAAATTGTGTTGGAATGTTCCAAGTAATCATAGCATAATCTGACCAAAGAAATTAGAAACAAAATAATCAAAAACAAGAATGGGTAACACAACAAAGTGAATTATTTCCATTCAACAGAACTTGCATGAACAGTGATAATGCTTCTAAAACACATGAATACAATTAGAAAAAAATTAGCAGCTGATAGCTTTATTTAGATTGCTGCCGACAGAAAATGTTATTATTAGAGGGTTATTCTGTAACTGAAGCAAGTTGCTTTCATCTTTGATTGGTAATTCCATACATTGTGATCAATATCATCATTTAAATGCAAAGTCTAATTACAATTCCACTTGTTAGGTACTTTGAGGGTCAATTCTGCTACATTTCAAGAAATTCAAAGAAAAGCAGCTGCAAGTCTGATATCTCAATCATTACATTAATATAAATCCCTAATATTTGAATGGTTTATTTTTCATATACTTGCTCCCAATAAATTCTTCCAAAGAATCACCTAGAAATTAGGTCATACAGTACTACATTGGTCCTGAGCAATTTACAAATGCTTTTCAATAATGAATTTTTCTGTCCTTTCACATCGCCCCAGAAATTCAACTAGACACTTGCCATCAAGTCACACTCACAAGGGAGAAATGATTCTTCATTTATATCATGCTCCTTTTCCAGCATTCCAAGAAGAGGTGTGAAAAATTAGATCAAGAAGTCCTTGAAGCAACAATTATTAGGTACTTATGGGACAAGTTATTCATCATCCACTTTCTGACTGCCACTCAATTTCTACACCAAACTATTATCCCTTGGAATTCCCTCCTAGCCCCATCCCACCGGTGGCAAAAGCCCACCTACCAGAAAATAGGTCTCACTGCTACCTTCTAACTTGTCTCAAGGCTAATGCATTGACCCACCAGTTACCAACATCAAAATCCTGAATTCCCCAACTCAACAGTCTTCATCATCCACAATAGCTCCTGACTTATTTCACCTACCAACTTCCCTGGCGAATCACCAATTTCTACCATTCCCACAATGATTAGCCCAGGCTGATCACAACATTCACTGATTTCCTTCCAACCCTCTGATTGGTCTAGGCCCAATTCCCTACAACCCACTAATCAGCACCCTCAAATCTCTAATTAGCTCAAGACATACCTCACAATCTACTGATTTTGCCTTTTCACCTCATCCTGACCCTTCAATCACTCCTTTTCCCATTAAGTCGGCTAAGTGACATCCCTAATCTTTCAGTGAGCTTGCGATATGCCCATCTCCCGAACCCTTTATTTGTCCATTAAGTAATCACCATGTGACCTTCGAATCTGAACCTGATATCCTTCTTGCCCTTGGACACTTCCAAGGTCCAGATTGGGTCTATGACTACAAAGTTTCATTTCACAAAATGTGCAAAAACAATCCAGTTTTCAAATTTGATAATGTTTACAGTTTTTTTTAGTTTGTGGGAACTGGCCCACAACCAAATTTCTAGGTCTATTGTCTTCTAACTAATTCACATTAGCGCAGATGTTACTTTGAGATCTTGAAGCTATTTCTGAGGTTTCCTTACCAGTAGTGAAAAGGTGCTTGACAGGTTTCTCAGTACTAGGATTTTTTAAGTTTGCAGTTGCTGGAGAGGACTGGGCTCTGCAGAGTGGTTGATGCCTGTCCGTCACAGACATGCTTCCCATAGCTACAGAAGCCTGATACACATGAAGCTTTTGCATGCGCTGCTGGTCCAAGAATTGCTGCTGTAAAAATTGAAAACAAAACGCTGAACTTACTTTTTATTACAATAAAAAATGCAAATAAAGATAGTTCAAGTAAAAAAAAATTAAATCACTGAAAGTTTTAAGAGAAAAAAAGTACTTTCTCCAGGGTTGATGAAATGAAAAAAAAACAAGCCTTTCTCTTCATCTAGTTCACTATAACAACAAACATATGGATTTTTCAAAGTTGCTTTTCTTTCCACATTTGACATCTTACAACTTTTGAATTATTTCTTTATTAAATAACCTTGTGTTATTGGTATCCTTACCTAATGTTTAAAGATCAACGTTCTCTCAAAGAACACCATTATCTGGACCTACATGTTTTGTTTTAACCCAGATACATAAATCCATAATGATAGTTTTTATTTCTCTCAAAATTATTTTCCATTTTCTCTAGATGAAGGTGTGGAAATGATCCTGCTCTTTAACAGTTGTATTAGTACAAATATAAGTGACAAGGAACACTATTATACCTATTGAACATTCTTTTCTTTGGGGATTTTGTAATACTTAACTTCTTCCAAAAGTCAGAGCAAGGTTAGAAGATTCATAATTGCAAGCTATTTGCGCCATGTAAGTAAAAACTAATCAAACTAGGGTTTCCACATTTATCCCTCGGAAACCAAAGCATCATTTTATTTAAGCATTAACTGAACCCTTGTAATGATGTTTAAGACTCAAATAAGATAACTTAATTGATACTTTCTATCATGCAGTTTATCAGAAGGGTACCTTAATTAATTTTTTTTGAGATACAGCACAGAATAGGCCCTTCCAGCCCTTCAAGCCCAGCAACCCTGATTTAACCTCAACTTAATCAAGGGACAATTTACAATGGGCAATTAACCTACTAACTGGTGTGTCTTTGGACTGTGGAAGGAAACTAGCGCACCTGAGGAAAACCCATGCCTGAGGACGTACAGACTCCTTACTGATGACGTCAGAACTGAACTCTGCACTCCGACGCCTAGCTGTAACAGTGTTGCACTAACTGCTATGCTACTGTAGCACCCAAGGTTGGACTGACAGTCAGATTTCTGTCTGGTAAGGAAACAATATAAGTAACAAACATCGACCCCCCCCCTCTTAAATTTTGTCTTTGTTCCTTTATTCTGCTTAGAGCTTTTGTTGACAATCATATCAAGAGCTAGAGTTTACCTTATATAGAAAATATTTATGCAATTTTTGGCTGACTGCACCTTTATGCAGAAAGAGGTCATTCTAACCCTTTCACTTCACTATAAAACAGGTTAGGTTTGGATACTTACCAAATCTGAATGAGATATTATCCTACTCGTTATTTGTAGGAAGTTTTGCATTTAAAAAAAAGATTTGTGGCTAAAGCAGATTGCTAACTCCTTTTCCTTAAAATTCATCCCTTCCTAAATCTGCCTTAAATCCAATTACTGCAGGAAGACCTATTGAGCAACATTATAACACACAGAAAATGCCTAAAGCAAATCAGCATTTATCATAAACCTTTTTAGCTGCTGTCAAAAGCAGGAAATCTGAAAAGATGATTCGCTGTTTCTGAAGGAAGACATTTGATGTAAATACTAGATCCTTTGTACTCAGAGGTTGGAGGCCAAAATATCATATGAAAAATATCAGTTGCCTTTTTCATTATGTTGGGAAAAAAATTGAGTTTGTGGCCAAGTCTTTTGAAGAATGCCAAAAGTCAGTGACAGACATCTTAAAATTCCCCAGTCTATCTATCCAATATGTTTACTTAGGAGACACTATAAGCTAACTTTGAAAATATTTTAATATTGCCAACAGAACAATGTCAGACAGCAAAGAATAAAACAAAAAAGCATCTGTTCCATATAAACTGCTTAGACCTACATACCAACATAGAAGGGAAAGGCAGTGACAGCCTTTCCACACAGAAGGGAATTCCACCCAAAGAATGTTAATTGAGATTGTTCATTTTCTCACTTACTGAATATATGTAGCTTTCTTGACATTATACTTAAGGATGCATGGGATTTTATTTGCTCCAATTAACTCTTTTCCCTGTATCTTTTCACTTGTGTGGCAAACATACACAGCTGCATAATTACAAAAAAGCAGTTTTCTATTAATATCATTTAATGATCTTTATTTTTTTGACTTCCAAAAAATTAACAATCTCAACATCAGGTCAAAGTATGACAGCAGTTTTTCCATTTAATATGCAAATAATTACAGCTATTTAGAAACATGTCATTTCAGTTCTGGAATTTAGGCTCCATTCCAAGTCAGGAGAAAGATTTAAAAAGATCCTCAACTTGCTGGTGGTTCAAAGAATTAGAACCAAATTGAATTTGATTAGATGCAAACCTCTTTTGTTGGTTACAAATGTACAGCATATATAATTAAACTTCCAATTCTAATAAGCCTGCAGTGACATTCTCAAGGATTTTTAAGATGATGCATAATATATTTCTTACTATACTTGCAGAGAAAATTTAAAGAAATGTTGATTTAGTTTTGAACAAATGATAGGAGTACCCATTCAGTCACTCAAGTTATTCAATTAGAACATGACTGATCAGTATCACAATACTGCTCTCTGTACTCTTTAGTCCTTGTACCTAACAAAAAAGTTAGCAGTCTCAGTTTGAGGTTTTCTACTGACATAGACCTGACAGGTTTTTAGAGGAGCTCCAGACTTCCATCACCTATCTGTGAAGAAATATTTCCTGACATTACCTTGACCATGCTGAGGAAGGACTTTATATAATTTTTTTAAAACCAGTCACTGAAGGATATGATTTTGCTATCTGTCGAATTAAATATTCCAGTCACTTAAACACATGCCTTACCTTTCAGAGCAAATAACCTTGTCTATGTGATATTTCTTGTTTACCATTTTGGTGAATGGATGCTTTAACCACTCCAAGGTCAATACATCCTCTCAGAGTCATAGAGTCATACAGCATGGAAGCAGGCACTTTGGCCCAACTCATTCATGCTGACCAACACGCCCATCTAAACTACTCCTACTTGCCCAGATTTAGCTCATATCCCTCTAAACCTTTCCTATCCATGAACCTGCCCCCACTGGTCTCTTTTAAACCTTTCCCTTCACACCTTAAATCAATGATCTCTAGTTTCTGATACCTTTTCACTGGGGACAAAGATTGGTGCATTCACCTGATCTCATGATTTCATATACATCAACTTTGTCACCACTCAGTCTCTTATATTCCAATGAATAATGTCTGCCCAATCCCTCCCTATAACTCAGGCTCTCAACATTCACTGGGGTACTCACAGTTGAATGTACAACTCTCAGTCGAGAATTATAGACAATTAGATACCGGTTTGCATCTCTAATATCCTTCAGATTACGCATTTTCACACTTCAATGGAGATTCTCAGGTTGATCAGGTATTAAATACAGTCAATTCTCCATTGGAAAAGGAAAAGGGAGTATATGAAACACACCCAGTGGATTCCATCAGATTAAGTGATAAATTCTTACAAGTACTGGTCACTAAAAACTACCTCAGCTGGAGAGATTTGTGGAATTAAAAGTAAACAACATGCATCTATTTACTTCAAGGGCGATTTTTTTTCTTAAGTCAAAACTGTAAGGAGACATGTATATTTACTTGCAGCTTTTGCTTCTATTTTCTCAACATTACAGCCAAGACTCGCTATTATGACATAACCAAAAGTATATGGCCTGAAACGTCTTTTCCATAGATGCTGCCTGATCTGCTGAGTTCCTCCAGCATTTTGTGTGTGTTGTATATCCTTGATTGATCCACTGCAATTTTCATTATTACAAACCATTTATTTTTATTTAAAGATACAGCACAGAATTGGCCCTTCAAGCTGCACTACCCAGCAACTCCCAATTTAACCCTAGCCTTATCATGGGACAATTTATAATGACCAATTAACCTACTGATCCATTCATCTTTGGACTGTGGAAGGAAACTGGAGCACCCAGAAGAAATCCACACAATCGTGGGGAGGAGGTATAGACTCCTTATAGATGACGTCAGAATTGAGCTCTGAACTCCATCACCCTGAGCTGTAAAAATGTCCTGCTAACTGCAATGCTACCAATTATAACATGAACATTTATTTACTGTCTTCTCCTGTGTATTTACAATGGTATAGAATCAATTTCCTGCATCCAATGACTAGATTTGATGGCGGTGAAATATCTGACTAGATTTGATGGCAGTGAAATATCAATGGATGCTACATTGCTTGACAAAGTGTTTTGCAAGTGTCAATAGAAGAGATTTACCTCCCCAGTTCCCAAAGCAAATCTCTTAAGTGGGCTCCCACAATGAACTGGCAGGTGCATTCTGAAAGGCAATGCTTTGGTTTGATTACTGTGGAGAGAATACATGCACACAGTTTTCTTTTTGAAGACTGGTTGTCTTTTGAAAACTGTTGAAAAAAAATTAAACACTGCTTCAAAAATTAAAACCAGGCATAAGTTAGGAAACACTTATTTCAAGAAAGCGACAGCAATTTGGATTTTTTTCCCCTGCAACTGACCATTTTATTATGCAAATTGGTAAGTTTAAAGATAAGATTAATAATGGGGCTAGAATTCTGTTCCTCAAAGTTTACATGTGACCTATCCAGAATCCCATCACATTTATTAGAAACTTGACTAGTTTCAAATTCCATGTCCTTCAATAGAAACATTACTTTGCTGGCAGTGTTAATTAGTTTACCAATTATGATGATTTTAATGATTTGTTCATTCTTTGACCTAAATCTGGTCTGTCCCACCCATTTCACTTTATATTGACTGGTCTCTAGTCAAGAAGTCTTTATCTAGCTTCTCTTTTGCATACAAAGATAACATTAGCTATCTGTCTTGCTTCTTCAAAGGAACTTTTGTATATATTGTACATATAAAGTGGTGCTTCTGAATTTGCTTCTTTTACTTCCCCTAGACTTGGAACTTCTAATCATCTTCCTATTTTCTTAGTTTCTATTTCAATACATTACATTCTCAAGTCAACTACAAATTTCTTTAATGATAAATTACTTGTTTTTGAATATTTCTGCTATTTTCCATTACCAGTATGTTAACTTTATTCATTGGTTTTTAGCTGTTCATTTCCTACTTTATTTTTCTTTTTGTTATTTGTGCATCCATAGAAGAGTTTATTTCTTTTATCCCCTTTCATAGCGAGATTTTATACTTTTACTTTGGCTCCCTGATTAAGTGTTCATGACCTTTCCTCTATTCTTTAAGCACCTGTACTTTCGTCCTAGCTTTAGATCAACTGCCTCCATATTCCGTTGCATAACTACTAAAATAAAGTATTGCTATACAGTTGAAAATCAGCGTCATTCAGAGAACAGCAACATTGTACCCATTTCTGCTTGCCTCAGCAACTGTGGAGAAATTCAACCATTGACTTTTTGTTATGATTATTTGCTCTATTTCAGAATAAAACTTCCCTAAAATGATGTCAACAGAAGAACAAAATGCAAAATCTGTCTCCAGTGTGACTTTCTGGTCTGCAAAACACATTCTTAATTACTCAGGGAACCAATAGGTTTTATAAATGCTTTTTCCCTAAAACCACACAACTTAGCTGGTTAATATTGAAAATACGTTCTTGTCTTCATAACTTCAAGTGTGCCTGAACTACTTGCCAGCGGATGTCATGATCATGGCCACACTCAGCTTCCTTAGAATCATTCCAAACTCCTGTTGGTGATCTCTGCCCATCTCATGGTTTCTTGCTCAATGCTGTATTAAGAAGGTCACCTTAGCTGCACACTCAAGGAGACTTCATCTCTTAATGCTTGAACCCAGCAGGCAGAGCAGACATGAAAAGTTGCATCCATTGCAGGCTTTCCCAAAGTGGAAATTGTCATGCAGTATAACTTCTTTTACATACTTTCCTGGTAACCTCATATTAGAAGCATTTGGCTGGTAGCCACTGTGGTTCTCCATGATCCCCATGGATAAAAAGCACTGTTATGCACACACCATTTTTCACCTAGCCTGATCAAGGACCTTTGCTTTTGACTGGGGGCACTCATCCATCATTGTGACAATTATTCATTTAGTAGCAGCAACTCCTTGAAGCTGAAGGAGTGTACTGTTGTAAATCAGATCATAGTGTACATGAGTGAGGCTAAATTCTGGCAGCTAGGAGAACTTTCCTATTTTCCAAAACTATGAAAGCTGAGCTATCTCCTTAAACTGCTACAGTTCACTACAAGACCAGATATCCTCCAATATCTTGCAGCAAATGACTTGCTTAATACCCAGAAGCCTATCTACTTTTTATAGAGCACAAGTCAAAGGAGTGATAGAATACTTTTCACTTGCCTGGACAAGTGCAACTCCAACTACAGTGAAGAAGCTAAACATTATTTAGGAGAAAGTAGCCAGCTTGATTTGCATCTCACCCACCCTCAACATTTATTCCTTTCAACGCCACTGTTGAAAAGTGACTTAAAATATATTGCTACTGTTTCAATATTGATGAGGTTAACCCCTGGGATTCCCTATCCAAAACCATTGAGAGAAAACCCTCAACAGAAGGGCTGCCATAGTTTCCTCCTTCCGAAGATCAATTTTGTATGATGGTCTTGCCAGTGATGCTCACATCTTAAACAATGAAGAAATAAAGGCATGTGTAGTGAAGGTGCACAGTGGAGGGAGGTGTAATTGGACTCTTGTTGAGATGGTCATTACCTGCACTTGCCTGTGCCAAATATCACTTATCAGGTTTTCTAACTCAAAAGTTCAAAATTGAAAGAGAATTTTATTATCAAAATATCAACATATACTACCTTGAGATTCATTTTATTGCAGGCATTTATAGTATAACAAAGAAATAAAAAAGCAATGAAAAACTATGCACGAACAAAGACTGAAAAACAACCAATGTGCAACAGAAGATAAACTGTGCAAATACAAAAAAAACAGGTAAATAAATAAATAATACTGAGAACATGAGTTGTAGAAACCTTGAAATTGAAAGTCCTTGAAGGGTTGTGGAATCAGTTCAGAGTTGAGGGGAATGAAGCTATCCACACTGTTTCAGGACCCTGATGATTGAAGGGTAATAACTGTTCCTGAACCCTGTGGTGTGGGACCTATGGCCCCTGTACTTCTTTCCCGATGGCAACAGCATGGCCTGGATGGTGGGGGTACGTAATGATGGATGCTGCTTTCTTGTGGCAGCCCTCCTTGTAGATATGCCCTTTGGTGGGGAGGACTTTGCCTGTGATGGACTGAGCTGTATCCACCACTTTTCTAAAGCTTTTCTGTTCAAGGGCATTGGTGTTTCCATATCAGGCCATGATGCAATCAGTCAGGATACTCTCCACTGTGCACTTATAGAAGTGCGTCAAAGTTTTAGATGACATGCTGAATTTGCGCAGACTTTTAAGAAAGTAGAGGTGCTGTTGTGCCTTCTTTGTAAAGGCACTTACGTGCTGGTCACAGGACAGACCCTCTGATATGATAATGCCAAGGAATTTAAAGTTATTTGCTCATGCTACCACATCCTTCCAATAACAAGCTTTCACATCAAACGATGTAATATATCATTTATACCTTAACCACCTTATTCATCTATTCTACTGCATTCTAGCACCTATAGATTCGCAGTCTAAGGACATCCAGTTTCTTTAACCTTTCAGCATCCTATTACTCACAATACATTCCTGTGCTTCATTTGCTCTCCCCAAAATGTACTACCCAAGTTCTCTAGAAGGAAATTAAGTTGCAACATACACTTTAGATATCTTCCTGCAATCTGTAGCTTTCTTTCTTATTATCAATTACATTCATATTTTTGTGCCATCTACAACGATTAAACATGGTCCTCACATTTAAAATTAACTGAATGGTCTTTTAACAATCTGTTACTCAGCCCTTGAAAATCCCCCTATTGATTTCCAGTCATCATAGCACCTGCTGACAATTGCCTTTTGCTCCATGTCATTGAAATAATTCTGGATCTACTGGCCAGTCTCCCTTGGAAAATATGGACTTTTACTTTTCTGACAATCTGCCATGTGAGACCTCCTCAAAAACCTCACTGAAATTTACGAGACTATTGAAAACATTAATCTCACTGAACCTCCTTAGGCTTGTTAATAAAGGTTGTTAGACATTTCCTTCCCCCTCCATTTTACTTTGACTTGTACAGTCTTTCAGAACTGCCCACTTATAATATTAGGCTAACTGGTTGGCCCACAGTTATACAATCTATCTCTGGCTCCATTGCTGAACATAGATAGCACATTTACAGCCTTATAGTCCTCCAGTACCATAACTACAGCTAGAGGATTGGAAAAAGAAATTCCAAGCCCCTGTTATTTCCTTTCTTCCTTTCTAATGATAGATTGAGGTAAATTTCATCCAAGATTTCAAAGATACTTTCTTAATAATTTTTCAAAGTTGCTTGTGAACACAGCAGGCCAGGCAGCATCTCCAGGTAGAGGTACAGTCGACGTTTCGGGCCGAGACCCTTCATCAGGACTAACTGAAGGAAGAGCTAGTAAGGGATTCGAAAGTGGTAGGGGGAGGGGAGATCCAAAATGATAGGAGAAGACAGGAGGGGGAGGGATGGAGCCAGCTGCTGCATTCACCAGCAACTTTGATGTGTGTTGCTTGAATTTCCAGCATCTGCAGAATTCCTCGTGTTTGTGTTCTTAATAATTTATCCATTTTCAAGCGTACTATATCTCTTAACATTTTCATTCACTACTTTAATTCTGTCCATTACTCTGCACTTCAACAACTCTGCATTGTTCTTGTAAAGAAAAAGGTGACAAAGCACTTATTAAGATCCATACATAAATCTTGCATCACTATGAATACAAATTCAATTTGTTCCAATATACTGGGTCTCCTAGAAATCAAATTTTCAACATTATACAAATATCTTATCTGTAAAAATCACATTTGGTACCATTTCTGGATCAAATCATACTAACCAGGAAATGTGACTGGGCACATATGTGTGAATGATGTGATTTTGGCATCAGGAACACAGGTGATGATAATAATTTGGAACATACTGTAGATACGCTTTCCTAGGGGCAACATCGAGAAATTCTTGAAGCGGAAGCAATTAAAAAAAATGAACCAAGAAGATGGGATTGCCTTACAGACCCAAAAATCACTAGAATTCAGAATAATACCAGTGATCTTTTTGAAATGTACTAGATTCTGAACGGACTTGACAGGATGGATAAGAATGTATTGCCTTTTAAAGCAAGCTGGAACTTAAGGAGCATAATTTTAGACGAAGGGGTTGCCAATTCACGAATCTGAAATTCTCTACCTGTGGATGCTGCACAGGTTCAGTCATTGAGTATCGGCCAAGGTAGACAGATTTTTGGGATCAAGGAGGAAGTTAGCGTGGACACTAAGATCAGATTAGCAATGATCTTAATAAATGGTGGAACAGACTTGCAGGGCTGGGTGGTTTCTTCCTACTCTTACATCTTATGCTCTATAGAATTCATCCTAGCTCAACATCAATACACTTTTCTACCCTGTTTCTCTCATAGATATGCAATCTTCCAATAAGAAATAGATTATCAAATGTAAAACTTAAACTATTAAACATAATAAAATCAATGAAATTTGCTTGCATATTGCACATATAGAAGTGATTGCACTGAATAAAATGCTGCATCTGCTTGAACTTTGCTCAAAAATATCTTGTTCTGTATTTTGGAAAACCAATGGTAGTTATTTTGTTACCCAGTGAAATCATCTCATAATCAACTCCAGACATCCAATTTTAAACACTGCTTCATACTGTATCAAAGTAATTCAAAGGAAATGTTTTAAGCAATGCTCTCCTGCCACATCTCTCCGCCACTAAAGAATCCAATCCTCAAAAGTTATATTGGAAAAATGTCAAATAAATAAATAAATATTTTCATCTAATACCACACTGCAACAAAATTGATTTTCTTTTGGAAGATAATCTGAGTTTGCAATTGTGGTTACATTTCATTTACTTTTGCAACTTCCAGATAGATTACATTATGTCAAATGAAATTAACTGACAGGCTAAACGGTTGAAGGCTAAACAAATCGTTTTGTTTTAGCACTGATAAACATTTTACTCATGGAAACGGTTTTGTGTTTAAATCATGATAACTCTTTGTGCTAACCGAATTATGATTGCAATGAGCTAATACATTCAATTTTTCATTCACTTTTGCTAGAGCTAACAATCATTAGAAACACAGAGAGAATGGACACACACAAGGCTTACTAGAACGACAAATGAGAACTGATAAGTTATACCTTTCAAAAAGGCCCGATATGACAGATGTTTTCAGTTGCTGACATAATTAGAGTTAGGGGTGATAAATTTAAATTATAGTTGTAATAGATCCAAAAAGGAAGTCAGGAGAAATCTCTTTGTTCTCCATGCTGTAAATACATAATAATATTTTGCAATTTTTGGAACAATCACGACTCATGGTGGCAGTCAGCCAAAATAAATTTAAAACATTAATAGTTTGTTGTGTCCTCGGGTAATGCTGTATTCCTGTTTTGAGTCACCCTTGAAATCCTGATGTGATTTCCATGTCAGGAACGTGCATATATGATTTCCTCAAACCCTCTGCAGTGCGCTGCTAGGATGCTGTTTTAATCACACAGCTTCTCTGTGGAAGGCCCACAGCTAAATATAACACGTAACTGAATCTTCAAGCCATTTCTCTCTCCCTCTCTCATTGTATTGTTGCTTAACCCAGCCTTATCTCCCATTTCAGGGGACAGCTGGTCAGCAATTTTCTGCTCAATATAGAATCTGCTTGACTAAATATGTATAGTTCTATCCCTGAACATGGCTGGGAAGTTTCACCAGGAATTAGTGAAAAATGCAGCTCTAAACCACCACCCTGTATGACTGTCTAACCAATCTTCATGTCAGGTCTGTAGTATCTATTACACTATGTTTGCTGCTTGATATAATACATCAGTTAATATAAAAGTGATTGTTGAAAATCTTGTTTTGCTTATTACCTTTTGTGAAAGGAACTTCAAGTGACTTGTGCCCATTGAAATTCCTACCACAGAAAAGGAGAAGAAATACAAGATTTTCACCAAAAGAATCGGTATATTAGTTTAATAAACCCTTAAGACTGCTGGAGGTGACTCTGAAAGTCATAAGCCCCTCATGTTCTCAAATAGTCACAGACCAACTGTGGTCTCAGGTAAGCTCCAATTTTATGGCCAATTATAAGGCATTCAGGACTAGGCCTGGCATGGACGTGCCCCTGTATTCATAAGTCCAGGTGCACGAATTCAGGCTGGCACTGCTTGGATTGACGGTAACAGCAGCAAGGTCCAGGAGACTCCCTGAACTCAGCTAAATTAATGGAGAGCGAAATAAAAGATGGACAAATTAGGACCTTGCCCATTTGCTTGTCGTTCAACAAGTGATGAATGTTATGGTAGCAATGGTTGGTGGATCCTTGAAAGATTTGGTCCAAAATGTCAAATCAATTCTGTATTCCATACACCTTTCTTGCTTTTCTGTAACTTTCATTTTGCACCTGCATTGCTCTACTGGGGAATTTAACACAGAAAAATAAATCCTTAACTTTACATTGGGCATGCTGTTGTTATTATATTAATCTTAACTCTACGATGAATGGGTATACAAGTTAAAAAGGCATGTGAATGAAATATTTCTCACACTTCGTCCAAAAAAACTCGTAAATCAAGATAACACAATTGTATATATTGATATTTAAAATCTTTATTTTCACTCTTCAAATCAGACTGACATTCCCAGCAAGAATGGCATCTTTCTTGATTTTAAAAAACATTTAAACTTTCAAAAATAAAATAATCAATCTTGTTTCCTCCCACAAAAACTAACCTTAAATAATGAGGTTTATGAGGTATTGACTTAAGAATTATGCAGTGAATGAATATGAAATGAAAACTAAAGCATTGGAATTACCTGATTAAATTGCAAAGATTGCTCCTCAACTTCTTTCTGATCTTCTAATTGATCTTCCTCTTCACTATCTGGTGGCTCATCCTTCACTTGCATTGCAACCTGTACAGGATTTTCATCAGCTGCTTCATTTCCTCCAGTATTAATGCTGCCACTTCTTGGTGCTGGCTGATCCTCTTGCATGTCTTGTTGCTCACACAGTTCTTCTTCTGTTTCCTCAGGATGACTTGGAGGCTGCCGAGGTTGTTCATTTGACTTGGAAAGCATCTGTGAAAAAGTCAACCATAAAATGAAATAAAGCAAGAGTTTTTCTTTGCAAGTGAAGAACAGGGAAGCAGCTCATTAGTACTTGTCCCATCATGCTCATACCAGTAATTAGTCACAGTCCCCTAATCCTTGCTCTCTGCATATTCCTTCAAGTAATCATCCAATTCACTTTTGAATGCCAAATCTAATTATATTACTGAGTACATGGTGCTACAGATTAAAAATATTTGATATGCCAAAACCACAAGACTTCACAAGTTACCTTTTGCTTTTTTGCCAATCACCTTAAATTTGTTCCCGTAGTTATTGATGCATCAGGTAAAATATTATTTGTACTGGTCAACAAAATGGAAATGAGTAGCTCATAAACTTAAGGTTAATAATGGTATAAACAGGAATACAATTTTAGCACTCTTAAACTGTGTTAATCTTTCAATTTGTCAGAGCATTAGATTCCAGAAAAAAATGCATGGAGAAAAAATGAAGCCATGAACACCAATCACAGGCAAGTGTACCCATTACAATGCCCCAATGCACCAAAAGCCATATTTAGTGTTGAACATTTCATGACTGTTCAGAGGTCATTCCCTGCACAACTAATGGGAAAGAACAGGGACATGTGTCTAACTGGATGACTTTTCAGAAGGTTGGCAACTGCAATCTTTTGTCATATTATGGTAAAGCATCCAAATGTTTGCCTGAAAAATAAGATCTAATCATGAAACATGTCATTTACTGTAAATTGTAGATTCAAAATTTGAAATGCCGTCCCTTCAAGTTTAACTCTTTTTCGCACCTTAAGCTGCAGTTGTTGTTGGTACTGTTTCTGTTTCTCCAAAAACTGTTGGTGTTGTTGCTGCATTACCAGTTGCTGTAAGGCCTGGGGACTCTGGGGTAGAGGAGCTGACTGAGTTCGACTGAGTGGGCGGTGTCGAGGCAACTTGTTCACTGTTCGAAGACTAGTTGAAACTCTCTCACCCGTTACCAATGGTGACTGAGCATGCAGTGGCACTAAGATAAATAACAGGAACATTGTTATTCGTATGCTACAATACTTCAAATTTGAACATTTTCCATGACCAGTTTTGTAATATTTCATCTATTTATCACTGTGAGGTTTATGTAATCACTTTTAGTTTCACAGAATCAATCCTTTTGCAATGTTAATAACAGGAAGGCAGTAACCTAAAATATGAATCATAAATAATATTTCTTAATATTTGTGTGTTAAATTTCATACTTATATGTTGTGTACTTCAGAAGGTGTAACAGCATGAGTCAAGTGATAGTTATAGAGCAGTTATAATATTACCTGAAGGAGGAATCCTCATTTCAATAAAGCCCAAATGTTGCCCATATAACTAAAAGGTTATGGTTATTATTTATACTTTCTTCTATACATACAGTTCCTCAGTCCCATAGAGTTATTATATTGAAACATGAAAGATAAAATGGACAGTGCACCTATTTGATAAAATATTGTGATAGTGAGTTGTGTATTTGATTAATACATGGGAATTGATGATGTTTGATAATTATTTCTCCTTGAACGTTCTGGTATTTGTAAAGAACAATATAGAAACACAATTCTGGGCTTAAAAGAGAAAGCTGACCTTTCAACAAAAACTATAAAGTTCATTTTTCTTCTTACTGATATATGTTTATTCATTAATAAAGGGTATGGGATGTCTACAAGCTTTTGTTTTAGATTTTTCCTGACTGAATTAGGCTGGAACTTGCTGTGAAATGCTGGCAATTCCACAATTTTGTTCCTATCCTTCAGTAGATTCTCAGAATCATATAGTAGAGCACTGCAGTTACACAACAGGCCCTTTGGCTCATTTAGTCCATGCCGAACTGTTATTCTGCCTAGTCTCATACAATTTCAACATAACATCCCAACTCCTATCCTCAATACTCTGACTTATGAAACTCTCTTTACAACCCTATTTACCTGTTACGACACTCTCAAGGAATTACAGATCTGTATTCCCAGATCCCTTTGTTCTAATGTATTTCTCAGTGCACTGTGCAAGTCCTCCACTGGTTTGTCCTCCCAAAGTGCAACTCCTCACACTTACCTGTATTAAATTCCATCTACCATTTTTCAAAGCAACATGTGCAAAATTCTGGAGGAGTACAGCAGGTCAGGCAGCTTTTAAGGAGAGGCATAGACAGTCAATGTTTCAGGCTAAGACCCTTCATCAGGACTGGAAAGGAACGGGCTAGATGTCAGAATAAGAAGGTGGGGAGAGAACAAACTAGGTGACAGGTGAAACCAGGTGGATGGGGGAGGAGGAATAAAGTAAGAAGCTGTGAGGTGATAGGTGGAAAAGGTTAGGGCTGAAGAAGGAGGAATCTGATAGGAGAGGAGAGTGGATAGGCAGGTGAGGAGAAGAGGTAAGCAGGGAGCCAGAGTAGGGAATTGAAGAAGAAGGAAGGTGAGGGGAAAAATTACTGGAAGTTGAAGAACTCAATGTACGTGCCATTAAGTTGGAAGCTACTTAGATGGAATATGAGGTGTTGCTTCTCCAAGCTGAGTGACCTCATCATGGCAAAAAAGGAGGTCATGGACTGTCACGTTGGAATGGGAATGGGGATTGCAATTAAAATGGTTGGCCACCAGAAAATCCAGCTTTTTGAGGATGGAGTGAAGATGAAGTGAACTTAAGTCTTAAAACTCCACAAGGAGCTCTGCAATTGAACATGAGCTTGCTTTAACTTCCCATTAGTCATGCTGAGTATCTGCCTATTGAACTTACTACAGGTTTAGAGTTGTACAGGAACAGCAAACCAATTAATAGAATAGCGATTAGCTGCGAAGAAAAAGATTATTTACATTTTAAAAATAATATTTGTTTAAAATTATTTATTTCTCATTTAAAATATTTTAAACATATTTGAATAATTTAATATTTGATTACATTTTGAAATAGAGTTGATTAATTGATTTTTAATAGATTTTGAAAAGGGACATTTTCAAAGCCTTCAGAAATTGGAAAAACTGTAGATATTAGACATCTGAAATTTTAATATATATATATTGCTCAAAAATGATAGAATTAATATTTAAGGTAATCTTTCCACATATGTGATCTGACCAGAGTGTTTCCAACATTCTCTGTTTTTTTCCCCCTCATGTATGCATGCTAATTTTGCTAAGATCAAAAATTTTTCCACGGTTTTACCAGTTGGCATTTTTTTTTAGGTTTTAATTAGAGGAGTTTATTTTGCCCAAGGTGTCTTTTTCTTTGCAGGACTTCATCATTTTGTATAAAAATACTTACCAGCAGATTAATAGTTGGACATCCACAAAAAGTACAACATTTATGTCAGTGGTAACTGTCAAAATAACTAATGAAGGATTTCAACCACAGAGGAAGCCAATTAAAATTCATATTACATTTGGTGACACTACCTTTCTGCAAGTCCTCACAGAAATTGAAAAATGGAATGGCATGCATCTACAATGTAAAAATTTGAAGATCTGTATTTCAAATACCCTTAGTAAGGACAACGTACACTCAAATTTCACTGTACCTGTATTTGGAATCAATAGGATTTATGTCACAGTTACAGAGCAGTTAAGCTGATCCAGTTCTCCCAGCCAATTTTCATTTTTCTTATAATTTTCTTTTCTTTCAAGAACACATCCGGTTCTCTTTAAGTATCATAATTGAATCTACCTCCACTACTAGTCCCTACGATACAAACCTACTCACTCCTTGCATAAAAAAGTTTACCTCATGCCACTTTTGGTTCTTTAGCCAATTACTTTGTCAGTTGCTTCTTGACTCCTGCATCGATAACAACAGCTTCCCTCTAACTAACTCGTCAATACTTTCACCATTTTAAAACAGCTCTGTGAGATTCCCTCTCAACTTTCCCTGCTCTAAAGAAAACAACCCTAGCTTTTCCAGTCGATCTAACAATTTAAGTCTCTAATTCCTGGCAACATTCTTGAAAATCTTTTCTGTTTCTTCTTTCCATTAACTTCACTTCTTTCTTAAATTGTGCTGCCTGGAATTGGACATAATACTTGAGTTATGTTTCAGAAGGGTTCATCATGACTTCCTTATTCCAGTGGTCAAGTGCCTTGGTTTGTATAGCCCAAGATCTTGCCCTGGCACATTCAATAATCTCTGCACAAATTCCCCTGATCCCGCTGTTTGTATATTCTTTTAGAATATTTTATTGTATACATTAAAGTTTATTTTGCTTTTATTTGTTTTTCCTTTCAAAATGTAATACTTGGCATTTTCTCTTTTAAATTTCATCTGCTTATTTCCCCATGATATTTGCAGTTATTGTCCTTGCATTTCACAACTCTTTCAAACTGTGTACTGTTACAAATTCGGAAATAGTGTCCTACTCAGCCAAATTATAGTCATTAATATACCTCACAAGGACTGGTGCTACTATTGATGAACGGGGAAACCATTGCACAGTACCTCCAGTCAAAAAACAAATCTGTTCGTTATTACTCCTGTTCCCTCTTTGTCCTTTTTTTTTTAACCCCTACTGCTCCTGCACCTTGTATTGGGTGACATTCATCAGCTCAAAGCTGCCTTGCATCATTTTTTCTTGAGTCTTTTGAAAGAACAGGTCAAATCAAGGAAGTCTAATGCTTCCATAATGAACAATTTCCACTAGTAGGAGAGTCTAGGATCAGATGGCACAGACTCAGAATAGAAGAAAAGAGATGAGGAGAAGTTCCTTTAAGCCAGAGAATAGTGAATCTGTGGAATTCATTGCCACAGACGATTGTGGCGGCCAAGTCATTGGATATATTTAAAGTGGAAGCTGATAGGTTCTTGATTAGTAAGGGGGGGGTCAAAGGTTACGGGGAGAAGGCAGGAGAATACGTTTGAGGGGGAAAGAAAAATCAGCCATAATGGAATGGCAGAGCTGACTCAATGAGCCGAATAGCCTAATTCAGCTCCTACTAAGGAATAACCTCATGGGGACTTACATAATACATACTCCATTTAGAACAAAAGAAAGGTATCAATATAAATACTTAGTAATAAATACTCATCAACCTTCCCCATAAAATCAATTGTTCATCCCAGAGGTTCTCAGAATATTCTGTTTTGTCCACACTTTAATGTATGAATATTTTGTCCATACCTTAACACAACTTAGCTGCTCTCATACATTACTCACATATCTAGACAACATTATCAGACTACAAACAGTCTCTCCATGGATTTTGTTTTGTTTTCAAATAAAACTATTCACCAGCTATTAAAGCATTTTGTTGTCGAGCCTGTTCTAGTAGCAGCACATGTTGTAGAAGGGAGGGGTGACTGTGAGTATTGGCTTCTCCTTCAATTGCTGTTGTTGGCAAGCAGGATGGGAGTGAAGTGGTACTCATAAACTTCCCTGTTAAGGCACCACCTTGACGCAAAGACTGAATAGCCTGTCGCTCTGCTTCTTGCTGGGCTGATATCTTTTGTGAGGGCTATAACGAGAAAAGAATGACATTAACAAAATAAAAATGTAGTTTTGAAAAAAATGTGTTTCCTTCAATCTACTAATTCAAAGAAATATTTATCAGTTTCACTGCTTTCAGCTTTGTTTGTAGAAAGCAAACAAAAATCAAAACAGGAGCTACAAATTTTCAAAATTAATCATGGCTGCATTAATACTCAGTATATACGCTCCACCAGCAGAAGAATGGCCTGAATGTTAACTATGAGAATAAGCTTATGACTGCAGTTACCTTCACTTGGGTAGACCTTACATTTAAAAAAAATCAGCAATTGAAGGATCTCTGCACATTCTGTAGCTTCAAATGCAGATCTGCTCAGTGAAGGTTCTTGATTATGAGTATTAGTCTTGCAAATACATTTTGAATACAAAGGGAAATACTTTCAACTGTCATACAATTTATTGTACTGGAGTACTAGAAAGTAGATTCAGTTTTCAACTATTCTTGGCGATTCCATAAGAGTACATTATTGGGACGAACCTACATATGGGCCTATAGCTCGTGGAACCAGCTTTATGTCAAAAATCAATGGACAGCTGTACTTTTGAAACACAATTCCTTCAAAGTTCATTCCCAGTCAGTTGCTCTAATCATATCAATGTGTTTTATTCCATCTTTGAAATAGATTTCATTGCCTCTAACGGAATGAAGTATGAGACAATACCATGTGATGACCTGACTACATAGCACGTTTAGGAGTGAATAAGTGGAATGAATCTCAAGGCAAAAATAATAAAGCCAGTTTTTCTTCACTTGAAATGTTATTTTTTTATTGCTGGCTAATTCATTAACACCCACTAGTAGAAAGTCAATTAAAATAAAAGATACAAATCTAAAGAAATCTCATTTTTATTCAATTCAGTTCACTTAAAAGGATATATGGTGCCATAAATAGACATTGTCTACTTACATTGATTTGTGAGTTGGATCCTGTGACCGTTGCTGGGAGCCCCAGGGAAATGTTAGGCAGAGAAGGGGATGTGTAAAGGGTGAGCTGACTTGCTGACCCATCAGTGTTTACTGCTTTGTGATGTGGGGGCATATGCTGTGGATAACAACAAAACATTGCTTTATGTTCATTAATAAGAATATTTGACCAAATTTTTTCTTATTTTTTGTACCAGGGTTCAAATTCACACCATCTCTTCACTACACTTCATGAGAAACTGGATTCTTCACTATTCATTAAAGTGCCTCTCAATTCCACCCAATGGATGTCCAACTTTTTATATGGTTACTGAAGAGTTTGGTTGGAACTTTGATATCAACAGGTGCTCATTAAATATACCAGGTGAATACTCTGCCACTGACAGTATTCTGTTTTAATGTGAAGTATGTTAAGATTTGCACGAGATTTCCTTGTCCAATAAAATCATCTGTTAGCTTGAATATTTAATAAAGAATTATTCAAAGCACACTATGAAGTATATGTCAGCACAAGTACCAAAGATGAGCATTAAAGTATTTTTGAATCATAACCTTTTTAAAAACTTAGAAATATGTGAAATACTTAGCATATATTACTATTTTCAAAGTATCAATAACTTGACTGTGAATAATAAAAGTAAATTTATATTGGAATTCTTCGTATTAAGAGCAGTGATTTGCAAATCCCAACAGGGATACGAGAGCAAATTATATTTTAGTATTTGTTTTCAAGGAATTCTAGGAGATATGATTATTTTCAAAGTAAATTATGCCTACAACATGGAGGTGAATACTGAAAGCAAATACAGTCATGTCAAATGGTGGATTCACTGTCTGTATCTGCATAATTGAAAACTAAATCTCTGAGGTACTCTAAGATGCAACATACAATTAAATTGATCTGAAAGACCATCTTTTTGGTAACTGGTTAATTAGTCCGTTCATGTATCAATACACAATAAACCCAATGGATAATGTAAATACAATCCCTATGCCTAGCACGTACAAGTGAAACCTTCCTGCTGCATGAAATTACTTCGCATTACTTCACTTCTTTTGTCTCCAGTTTCTCTCTAAAATATGGCAATCAAATAAAAATGGAAACTAAATATTGGTGCTTACAATAAGGTAAAAGCCAATTAATTTAACTGCTGAGACAAATTAATCTCTATATTTCATTCTGAAAGGCATCTCAGAAGGGTAGAGTATATTTGTGTGACAAACGTTCATTTATTTCACACATCAGGACCTGATAATTGTTTCTCAACAATGATGGAGCAAGTAGTGAATAGTTAAGTAAGTGGCAGGCTTCTTCTAATATTTACATTTGGTTTTTGTGTCGTCCTGCCAAATTGTTGGGTTTCTCAATGTTGATATTTCAATTACTATGTAGAGTCAAGTTACTTGGCATACTTCAAGATGATATTGACATTGACTAACATTTTTCAAACGGAAACATACTATAAATATTATGCCAACAAGTTAATACACCACTACCGGATTTTTCACTTGATACTTTGGGAAAACAGTTTATGGCCCAACAATATACAAGAGAAAACCTAGGTCGCTGGACTAAGGATATTTCATATTGCAATTTATTACAGAACTTTGAACAACTATTATGCTTACAAACGTACACCTAGGTAACAGTTCAGCTTTTTAATCAACACAGTATTCTTGATCATGAAGCAACAAAACTATCCTCCACAAAATTTTGTCAACCTCTTCTCTCCCCCTAAATCATTACTTAATCTCTTGCAGCAAAAAAATCCTTTATAAAGCTTAAATAATGACAAGCCTTGACAAAAATCATTATTCTTGATATGAGGAGTGAATCATCATTTGTCACAATACTTGACATTTCACACAAGGTTCTTCATTTTATAAATGTTTGCTCTCTACAGAAGTTTCAAGGTTAAATTACTTGTAAATGGTCCTACTGTGCATGCAACCTCAAAATAACTGAGCTTAACAGTGCGATAGTGTAATCTAAAAGATAAAAATGTTAAACTGGAGACCGAAAATCTTTTTATCTGACTGCAGTCTTACATGTTACTGTATGTTTCAGTTGTTACCATGTAAATACAACTATATTACCCAACACAATCTCTAATGAAAAATATGTACTGTATTATTCTTAATAAATCAAAAATATTTGAAAGCCATATTGAGCACATATTTGAAGAGAGTAACACTGAAAACAATCTTGATTCAGATTCAAATAGGAGACACAAAATAACTCCCATATACTAGCAACAGTAGTCCTCAGAAAATCAAACATTAGCCAGCTGAATCTTTGCGCTATTTTAAGTATTTTCAGTAAATAGCTCAAAATATGTGCAATGTGTACAACCATGCAAATCAAACTGCAGAGGTGGAGCCATATACATATGAATATTAAATATCTAATTTAGAGCAAACTAGTAAAGGACTACTATAAAATAAATACAGTCAGTCTTGATCTAGATTATATTGGACTCTATCCCAAAAGAATAAAACTCATTCTAAAATCAGAAAATTTGCACTGGTTCAATTGACTTGGCATAAAACACACTGGTAAGCCAGACTGTGAATTTTAGTTTTAACTCCTCATATTCTGAATAATTGGAAGGGAGAGAAGAAGGAACTACCTACAATAAACTATTAAAGGATATTAGATTTTAAATAACTCAGTTTACAAAATCAGTATAGATAGTATATTGTATACATAGTTCAAAATTACTGAAGCCTATTACAGCGCAGTCTGGAATATCTGCTATTTTTAAGATCTAATGGTTTTCATTAATCTTAATTTGACTCTGCAGTCTTGAATACGAAAGCAAATGCACAACATAAGGTACAAATTAATTTATGCGAATACTTATAAGGCCAAAACTCAAAATTACTACCTATAGACTTTAAAGAAACAGCTTATAAAAAGGTTTGTTATTATATACTTGGAAATAACTGGTTTACAGATTTAATGGTAGGTACAAGCTATTACCTCAGCATGAATATTGGGTACAGAACTAGTTGTTCCGTTCTCTGCAGGAATATTGTTTGAATTGTTCGGAGAGCTAGGGCCAGAGCCAGGAGCGCTATTACAGACTGAGGAAACTGAAACAATCAAAACAAAGAAACTAGCATCAGGGAAACAGCAGTTTCATCAGATTCTAGTTAAATGCTCAAGAATAAAAAGCATAGTTTAACCCCTATTACTCAACACAAGCCATATTTAGACATTTCAAGGGATGATTTGTTCCCACCCACCCCCCAATGTAAGGTGTAATACCTTGATTGATTCATAAGCTACGTTTATCAACTCCTGCACTTGCCAACTTGGAACTTTCCAACTATTTGTATTAATGGGTGGAAAATTTCTGGTTGGCCAGTGGAGGCAGAAAATTTCCAAACACAAAATAATAACACAAATGTTTTTACAAGCATATAAGAAGTCACAAATGATTTTCTTGGTTTTAGTCTAAAATAAGGATTGTATTGAAATATCATGAAGGCAGATATGGCCTTCTTCAAATGTTCCCTTATGGTCAATGATTTAAAGTAAGTTGAAAGCATACAGAGCCTGTCTGAAAACACCTTTTGTATGAAAAAACATTCTGGTGAGGCACATCCATTTACAGTACATCTTTATGGTAAATATAATTTTTTTCCCACAACCTGTTTAGAACAGCGGATGCAATTTAGTTTATTTGTAAAATCCTTGAATTGAAACTTCCACCTTTCACATTGATAATGGGAAGCAGCTCTGCATTGCTTGCAATTACTCTGTTGCAAATGCTACAGGACATTTCTCATGACAGACATTAGGCAGCAGTAAGGAGAGGAGCAAGCCTTGCTGAAGGATCACAATTTCTCCAATTCACGTATTAGAAACAAAAGTCAATGATAGTCTATAAAAGAGTAAGAACTTAATAAGATGTTCTTTCTTCTATGAATAAAACACTAAAAATAAGTTTTTTCTTTGTTCATCATACATGTTAGCAATTATCATTCAACTTTTTAAACAAACCTATTACAATTGATCACCATATTAAATACACCTCAAACATGTGTATCTTAAAAACTGAGCATTAATTAGTTTTCACCTAACCCACCTATGATTTGGGGTAGATTAAGGAAACTTTGCAATACTTAAATGATGCAGCGTATATGACAGTTTTTCCAGCATTTTTTTCCTACCAGCCCATCCCGGATTATAAAATTACCAAATTACCCTTACAGTTACCAGGCACTGTGTGTGTGTGTACATATATACACACACACACATATTTTATATATATGAGAGAGAGAGAGAGAGAGAGAGAGAGAGAGAGAGAGAGAGAGAGAGAGAGAGAGAGAGAAAGAAAGAAAGAGACAGACAGACAGACAGACAGACAGAGACAGGTTCAGCAAATTTGAAATCATTTATGCACTGATGCATTAACGTTAAAAAGCAAAGAAAAATAGTGTCCTGCTTCCATGGAGTATAATGAGTTTGTGGGAGCTATTTTGTCTTTTTTCTCCTCCTAGCTTCAAGAGATACAATAATGGGAGATCCACCTCTCAGTTATTAAAGGACAGAAAACTAATGGAAGAATAAAAATCAGGACTAGGCATGCACACATATCACTTTGGCAGATGATTAGTGGGTCCAAGGCTTCATTCCAAATGGAGGATGTGCTCATATTCGTGTAGGCCTAGGAATGAAACACATATTACAGCACTAGAATTATAGCACTCATGTTTTTAGTAGTACAGGTGTTCAGGGTGGAAAAAGAATGGCATCAGCCAGCATAGCTTAATCGTCTAGAGCTCCAAAGATGGTCACCATATTTGAAATTGCACAATGTCAACTTAGTAATGACCATAGGGAACTGTCTTTGGTGAATCTGGAACAGTAGAAAGCAGATGCAGAGTTCTGGCATACGCTGCAAAGTCACTACTGTTAATACATATCAAATAACTTGCACAGGAATTAACAAAAGGCAATTACAACTTTAATTCTGCATCAATTATTGAAAGGATTCAGAAATTTTAATCACTGAGCACTGTAAGGGAGTAAATCACATGGGCAAGTCTTCTCAAAACCATCTAATTCAGCATCACCTTCAGAGTCCTGGCCTGACGAATCTTAATTATTATTTGTTTCCAGTCTTGCCAAAAGCTGCTCATAGATTTGTGTACCTTTTGATTTTCCATGGGAAGTTAAAAGCTAAATCCTCCTATTATACCATTTCTATTACATTACTTTTGTTCCTATACACATTCTCATCATTAATGTGGTCCTAGCACCTGTTTGAATCTACACCTATTGCTGAGGGCAGAAAAATTGGTACTTGGTTTATTTTTGTCACATGTACTGTGCTACAGTGCAATGCTGAAAGAATAGACAGTTGTCATTATCATACCAGGTCTACCAGTTGTGAACAATTTGGAACTAATTTAGATGGCCAGATTGCATTCATTGTGTTTTATGAATTCATCAAAAATGGAGGGAATCTACAACATTAAGATGACAACCCAAGTATTATTGGGATACCGATGTACCAAAATACTCCAGTTTCAGTACCATTAACCAAGAAACATTTTAATACACAACCAGATTACCTATACTCCCCATAACACTGGACAACAAAAATCTTGCTTCCTGAATACTTTTGTGTGTATCTTATGGATTTTGCCTGCCAATCATAATAATCAACATGAAATTGCCCTATCACGCATCATATTTTGTTTGAAAGTGCCTATATTTGTTATTTCAATTTGTAATTCAAGTGAATTAAAATGTTGCCCACAATGCAAGCTGAAAAGTTTTCTATCTTCCCAGGCATGCTTAGGCAGGGCGGATGCTGCACGGCAGAACAGGTTTAGAGAGGCTATAAAAGCACAACCACACACACTGTTCTTTGCATTGCATTTACATGTATAATGGGTTTGTGATCATGTTGATGCACATGCTCTACACACATAGCATACTGTGTGTACTCATTATAATAAAGTGATTGTATTTTCAGGAGTATTTGTGATAACAAAATATCATGCCAATGTTGCAACTTTCTGTTATTTGTGGCAAGTATATGCTTAAATCTCAAAGATGGAGCCTGACTCCTCTTATTAAAAAAGCTATGAGCTCTACTTGGGTGTAAAATTGGTGACCAAGTCAAAGCTTTGGCTCCTCACATTTCTTGTGCAACATGTACTGTCAATCTCAGAGCTTGGCGTAAAGGTACTTAGAAGTCAATGCCATTCGCTGTCCGGATGATATGGCGTGAACAGAAGGATCACGTGACCTGACTGCTACTTCAGTCTGACCAGTGTGTCTGGTTTCTCTGCGAAAAGCAAGAAATCTATTGAATCTCTCTTCAGCCACAAGACCTGTGCTGCATGATGATCATCTTCCTGTATCGAAGCCACCAGAGACATGGAAACCACAGGAGGCAGGCGAAGGTGCCATGATGCACGAGTCTCATCTGATAACTCAGAGTTACTGTAAATGATCTGGTCAGAGACTAGAGTTTACCAAAGGCAAAAGTAAAATTACTGGGTTCAACACTGCAAGAATGGAATCTGCTGTCACCAGGCACAAAAATTTCCGTGAAGTATTTTGATATTTGAGACAGATGTTTCCCAGAATAACTGAAGCCAAGATTAAGGACGGTATTTCTGTTGGTCCACAAATCAAACAGGTCATCAATGACAGGCAATTCGAAGAACTTCTAGTGGGACCAGAGAAAATCACATGGAAGGCATTCAAGGATGTTATTGAAAATTTTCTTGGCAACTACAGAGCACCAAACTACGTGCAGCTGGTTGACAACATGCTTCAAGCATACAAAACCACTCAGTGCAACATGTCACTAAAAACTTATTTTCTACATTTCTATTTAGACTTCTTCCCTGCAAATTCTGGCAATGTTAGTGACGAGCATGGTGAAAGGTTTCACCAGGACACTGCAGTCATGGAGAAACGGTATCAGGGCAACTAGAATACATCAGTGCTGGGTGATTATTGTTGGACACTTAAGCGAGAAGCCTCAGACATTGAGTACAAATAAAAATCATCAACAGAACGCTTTTAGCTTAGTTGAACTATTGTAAAGTGTCAGTACTGTTATGCAATTAAACACATTATATTCAATAAAAGTTAATTTCTTGTTTCTCCAAATTTCTTCATGATACAAGTAGCCTGAAATTATATTTGGGTTCAACTTCAAGCGGTCTATCATAACAAAAAAAATTTTGAGGATGCATCACTTCTGAAAAAATTTGCTGTTCAGTGTAATTAGAACACCCTATCTGGATTTAAATTATTTTATTTGAATATTCCAAAAATGGATATATGTAATTTATTTTAACTTGCTGCAGACACAAAGAATGTGGATCTTCTATCACATTAAAAATCTCTTACTCAGTACCATTTAAAGAACTAATGCTCCATAGTTTGCAGAGAACTCCAGGAACTGGGTAGGTGTTGCTCCCAAGGTCCACCAATTTTACACATTTTAGTTAGCTGAGTTAACATAGATTAGGAATGTCCCATCTTTGATTTCATCATCTTTGGACTAAGAAAAATAAATCATCTGGATACCCGACCACTAGCTGTGACCACTCTTAGAAGTTGCTTCTCCTGACTTCCAGTTAGTACAGTTCTGGGCACTTAGTTATTGTGTATGGATGACACAGTGTTGTTGCCTCACAGATCTGGATTCAATCCTGGACTTGGATACTGTCAGTGTGGAATTTGTATGTTCACTCTATTATCCCAAAGATTTCTCTGGCTGCTCAGATCCTAATTCCCTAAAATATGCTGGTGGGTTGGTTACTGTCTCCTGTAAAGGACCTTTACAGGAGGCTGGCTATGGGGAGTTCATGAGCATATGAGAAAGAATAAGCTACGTGAAAATAAGAAGACATGAGAAACAGCCAGGTTAAGTTCACAGGTCACATACACATGGATAATGATTTCATGGAGACCAATTTGCTCCCATGAAATCTTACAGGTATTTAACATTTTAGGAAAGGAGAGAAAATATTAGTAAAATTACTAAAGTAATGTGAGCAGTGTATTGAATATATGCCAACAAAGCTATTTGTTTAATTTCCAGATTACACAGTTATAAAGTGATGTTCAGTGCATTATGTTGTTTCTGTAACCTTACCTGTAATTTCGATTGCTCTCTTCTTGAATGTGCTAATTATTGTGCCATCTTTCCTCCTCAATAATGGGCTGCTTCTCCTTTCAGCCACTTTCTGTTTTAATCTGGAACGCACCTTCAAATTAGGTTCGGAAGCTGTAAATATTATTTGAACAAAAATGTAATTAAGCCTTAGATTTGTTGATTTTTTTTATCAGTCTTGAACAGCAAGTGCTAAAGATTTAATATTCATTAAGACAAACAGATGCAGAGAGGATGTTTAGCCAATTATTTTTAATGATACCGCCTAACAGAGTTTCTTCCTCCTGTCCTCTCTAAAATTATTCTAAATAGTGATGCAGGGATAAAGAACAGTATAGCACAGTAGAGGCCTTTCAGCCCATGATGTTATACCAACCCTTTAAACTACACCAAGATAAATTTAACCCATCCCTCCCACATAGCTCTCCATTTTTCTTTCATCCATGTACCTATCCAAGAGTCTCTTAAATGGCCCTAATGTATCTGTCTCCACCAGCACTGTGCTCAAACACCTACCACTTTCTGCACATAAAAAACTACCTCTGACATCCTCCTATACTTTTCCACAAATATCATAAAATTATGTCCTCTTATATTAGCCATTTCCGCCCTGGGAAAACATCTCTGGCTGTCCACTCTATTTAAGTCTCTTATCATCTTGTACACTTTTATCAGTCACTTCTTATCCTCCTCCTCTCCAAAGAGAAAAGCCTTAAGCTCGCTCACCTATCCTCACAAGACACGTTTTCTAATCCAGGCAGCATCCTGGGAAATCTTCTCTGCACCTTCTCTAAAGTTTCCACATCTTTCCTGTAATGAAATGACTATAATTGAACACAATACTCCAAGTGTGGTCTACCCAGAGGTTTATGGAGCTGCAACATTACCTTGCAATTCTTGAACCCAATCCCTGACTAATGAAGGCCAACATACCATATGCCTTCTGAACCACCCTAACAACTGCACTGCAACTTTGAGGGATCTATGAATGTGAACTCAAGATCCATCTGTTTGTTCACACTGTTAAGAATCGTGTCATTAACCTGTATTTTGCCTTCGAGTCTGTTCTTCTAAAGAAAATCACTTCACACTTTTCTGGATTGAACTCCATCTGCCACTTTTCAGCCTAGTTCTGCAACCTATTAATGCCATGTTGTAACCTAAGACAATCCTTACTTGAATGAAGTTTCACTTACCTCTTGTTGACCCACACTGCTGATATTAAAGCTATCATTATTGTTTGTCAACCATCTGTTGTGTCCCTCTCTATCTCTGTAATTGCTTCTAGCCCTGAAATTTTCTAAGATAGCTCTGTTCTGAGCTCATGAACATCATGATTTCAAGTATTCCACCAGTTGGAAGCTCCAAACTCCAAGCATTTCTTCTGCAAGTATCCACACCACTTTTCCTTCCTTAAAGATGATCTCAGAACCTTCCCCCATGAAAGCTTTTGGTCATGTGCTGTAACATATCCTTATATGGCTATTTTTATTTGATAATACTGTTGAAGCACTTCTGGGCAATTTAGAAAATTAGAAGCACTCCATTAAAAACACTTTTAGTGGAATTCCTGCATATTAATGCCCCAAAAATACATTGCAATAAGTTACAAGTTCTTGTTACTACTCAAAGAAATATACTATACATAAAAATATTAATAAATGTGGCTTATTACATTTGATTCAAGATTGTTAATGTCATTTCCAGTTTACAAGTGTAAAGGGTAACAAAATGCAGCACAGAAATAAAACACAATAAATATAAATACATAAGATAGCTTATATACATAAATTGTATGTACAGTATATAAAGCAATGCTTGGTACAGAATTGTCTATACATAAGGATATTGACAGTAACTGATAAAGTAGTGGTGGTGGGTGGGGGATGTGGAAGGCTGAGTTATTGGGTGAAGGTGTTGATCAGTCTTACTGCTTGGGGCAAGTAACTGTTTTTAAGCCTAGTGGTTTTGGCATGGATCCTCCCTGATGGGAGTGGGACAAACAGTCCATGAGCAGGGTGTGTAAGATTCTTCATGATGTCATAGGCTCTTCTCTGTACATACAGTACGTCTTTGATGGCGGGTAGGTTGGTGCGTTGGGCAGTTTTGACTACCCATTATAAAGCATTCCAGTCCGCCACTGTGAAGTTTCCGTACCATGCAGTAATGCAGCTCTCTACTGCTCATCTGTAGAAGGATGTAAGAATAGATGTACATAGTCCAGCTCTCTTCAGCCACCTCAGGAAGTAGAGGGATTGGTGAGCTTTCCTGACTGTGTAGGATGTGTTCTGGGACCATGAGAGGTTGTGTGAGATGTGCACTCCTAGGTGTTTGAAACTGATTGCAGTTTCCATTGCTATGCTGGCAACGTAAAGAGGGGTGTTAAGTAGTGCGGGAATTCCCAAGTCGATAACCACCTCCTTTATCTTGTAGACATTAAGGAAGAGGTTATTTGCCTGGCACTGGGTCTCGAGCACTTCCAACTCCTCTTTGTTGGCCCTCTCATCATTGTTGATGAGTCCCGCCACTGTCATGTCATTGGCAAACCAGACAATGTGATTACCCGGGTGTTTGGCCGTGCAATCATGTGTGAGTACAGTGTACAGCAATGGGCTCAGCACACAGTCCTGGTGGGGGGGGGGGGGGGGGGAAGCACCTGTGTTGAAGATGATGGGGAGGAAGGAACAGTTGTGCATCCTGACTATGTGAGGTCTACTCGTTAGTTAGTCCAATACCCAATTGCCCAGGGGTGTATTTAGACCAAGGAGTAGGAGTTTGTTCACCAAGGTCTGTGGGACAACAGTGTTGATTGCTGAACTAAAATCCAGAAACAGCATTCTGTCACGTGTTCTTGTTTTCTTGGTGTTTCAGGGCCAGGTGCACGACAGATGCTGTGATATCTGTCATAGAGCAGTTCTGTTAGTAAGCATATTGGTGAGTGTCCAGTGTGGTAGGAATGGAGTTGCTGATGTATGCCATTACCAGCCATTCAAAGCACTTCATAATGATTGGTGTCAGTGCCACTGGGCGGTAGTTGTTTAGCTCTGAAGGTGTAGAGTTCTTTGGTACAGGGATGATGGTGGCTGATTTGAAGTATGTGGAGACAGCAGCCTGGATGAGTGAAGTGTTGAAGATACCCATGAAGACATCAGTGAGCTACTGGTCTGCACTCAACCCAAGAAACTGCAGAGAGTTGTGGGCACAGCCCAGCAGATCACAGGAACCAGGGTCCCTTCCATGGATTTTGTCCACACTTCTCGCTGCCTCAGCAAAACAGCCAGCATAATCTAAGCAACACACATCAAAGTTGCTGGTGAACGCAGCAGGCCAGGCAGCATCTCTTGGAAGAGGTACAGTCGACGTTTCAGGCCGAGACCCTTCGTCAGGACTAACTGAAGGAAGAGTTAGTAAGAGATTTGAAAGTGGGAGGGGGAGAGGGAGACCCAAAATGATAGGAGAAGACAGGAGGGGGAGGGACGGAGCCAAGAGCTGGACAGGTGATTGGCAAAGGGGATATGAGAGGATCATGGGACAGGAGGCCCAGGGAGAAAGACAAGATCTCGGCCTGAAACATCGACAGTACCTCTTCCTAGAGATGCTGCCTGGCCTGCTGTGTTGTGTTGCTTGAATTTCCAGCATCTGCAGAATTCCTGTTGTCAGCATAATCTAAGACCCCACCCACTCTGGACATTCTCTTGAACTCTCTCCCATTGGGCAGAAGATATAAAAGCCTGAAAAACACCAGACTTAAGGGTAGCTTCTATCCCACTGCTGTCAGATTCTTGAACAAATCTCTTACACGATAAGATGGACTGAGTCTCACAATCTCTCGTTATGATCTTGCACTTTAGTGTTTACCTGTACTGCACATTTTCAGCAGCTTTTACACTTTACACTGCATTGTTATTATTAACCTTATTCTCGCTCAATGGACAATACAATGAATTGACTTGTTTAAACAGTATGCAAGACAAGCTTTTCACTGTATCTTGGCACATGTGACAATAATGAACCAATACCAATACTGCACTTTGAAAATATTTGAATGATCAGAATCAAAATATGAACTCCACAGTGTGAGGGGAAAAAAAAGCATACAAACATATTGGGAAGATCTATACTTTGCACTTTCCACTCAACTTTCAATAATTTTTCCAGCTTTCTGCATACCAAAAAGTAGCAGTGATATGCTTTTAGACTTTATTAATACTGCATATATAAAGATCATTTTCATCTAATTCTAATCAGTCTAATGTGATATCAAGAAACAATGGAGTACAACTACATGGCAAAGGCTATGGGCTCTGGCACCATGTAGCTTGTTGCTCTGAAGAGTGCTCATCACAGACACATTTGCATGATAAACTGAAAAATTGCCCAGATATGCCCTATTCACTGAAAGCAGTATGCATTTATCCTGCCAGTTATCACCCAATCAATCCACTCTCAATCCTAAAAATGATCGAAGGACTCGACAACAGTGTGTGGTGAGTGGTATGAATAACAAGACGACTGAAGCTCACTTTGGATTTCATAAGGATAACCTTCCTTGACACTTCACTACAACCTTGGTCTGTTCGGAGAAGGAAGTCTGAGAATCGGAGTGGGAGTGCGGCAGAAGTCATTTTGAATTTTTCGGTTTTTTTTTCATTGGAGTTCAGAGAGGCGGGACTGCGCAGGCATGTCATATCGGGCAGTGAAGCGCGGAAGATTTAAAAGGTCAGAAGTCCTGATTCGGGTTTAATTCAGAGAAGGAAGTCTGAGAATCGGAGCGGGGGTGCGGCAGAAGCCATTTTGAATTTTTCAGTTTTTTTTCCCCATTGGAGTTCAGAGAGGCGGGACTGCGCAGGCGTGTGACATCGGGCAGTGAAGCACGGAAGATTTAAAAGGAACACAGCCTTATACAGCAGGCAGCGTCGTTTGCGGGCTGTGGAGTGAGCCGGGAGCAGAGTGAGGGCTTAAGGGCTTTGGCTCAACGGGCTTAGGTGGAAATGGGCGAGGCGAAGAAGGTTTGGTTTTCATTTTTTCCTGTTATTTGAGGAGAGGGGGAAGTATGAGTGTGAGGGCAGTTTGTTGTTCTCGGTGTCGGATGTGGGAGGTCCTGGAGTCTCCCAGCCTCCCGGACGTCCACATCTGCGCCAGGTATACTGAGATGCAGCTCCTAAGGGACCGCGTTAGGGAACTGAAGCTGCAGCTCAATGGCCTTCGTCTGGTCAGGGAGAGTGAGGAGTCGATAGAGAGGAGTTAAAGGCAGGTGGTCACACCGGGGCCACAGGAGGCAGACAAGTGGGTCACGGTTAGGAGGGGGAAGAGGAAGGGTCAGGTACTAGAGAGTAAGTACCCCAGTGGCTGTGCCCCTTGACAATAAGTACTAAATATTCCAGGATTTCGTTGCTTCAGGTGTGATAGAATAGGAGGGGCAAGGGGGGAGGTGTTGCATTGCTTGTCAGAGAAAATATAACAGCAGTGCTCTGGCAGGATAGATTAGTGGACTCGTCTAGGGAGGCTATTTGGGTGGAATTGAGGAATGGGAAAGGTGTAGTGACGCTTATAGGGGTGTATTATAGACCACCTAATGGGGACCGAGAACTGGAGGAGCAAATTTGTAAGGAGATAGCAGATATTTGTAGTAAGCACAAGGTTGTGATTGTGGGAGATTTTAATTTTCCACACATAGACTAGGAAGCCCATTCTGTAAAAGGGCTGGATGGTTTGGTGTTTGTCAAATGTGTGCAAGATAGTTTTTTGCAACAATACATAGAGGTACCAACTAGAGAAGGGGCAGTGTTGGATCTCCTATTAGGGAATGAGATAGGTCAGGTGACGGAGGTATGTGTTGGGGAGCACTTCAGGTCCAGTGATCACAATACCATTAGTTTCAATATAATTATGGAGAAGGATATGACAGCACCCACGGTTGAGATTTTTGATTCGAGAAAGGCTAACTTTGAGGAGATGCGAAAGGACTTAGAAGGAGTGGATTGGGACAATTTGTTTTATGGGAAGGATGTAATAGAGAAATGGAGGTCATTTAAAGGTGAAATTCTGAGGGTACAGGATCTTTATGTTCCTGTTAGGTTGAAACGAAAGGTTAAAAGTTTGAGAGAGCCATGGTTTTCAAGGGATATAGGAAACTTGGTTCCACTACCATGCCCCTGCTGTCATGACATGACCATGAGCATGTCAACACACTTATGTTCCTCCACCTATGAACACAGGACCCAAGCCGGGCGACTTGCCTGAACCCCGGAAAGGCTCACAATGCTGATTTTAGTGAATTCTGAGGGGGTCTGTGCAGGGTAATGTAATTGATGGAAACGTATATTATTCACAACTACCGATAATGCACTGGGGTTCACTTTAAGAGGCTGGTCTTGACATGATGAGGTAATTACATAAAGGAATTTTACCTCCCCTGGTGTTCAATAAATGAGTTGCCAAAGATTTTCTTAAACATGAAATGCCTTTGATGTTTGTAAAAACCAACAGTTTGAACTGCCTTTAACTGCTTCAGTTGTTTGAATTAGTGCAGCTTTAACAACACTCAAGCAACTCCACATCCTCTTAATTAGCAATTTATCTGCTGTCTTAATCATTCCCCTTCTCCACCAATGGTGCTTGTGGTTGCAGCGCTCATCGTCTAAGTACAGGTATTGAACGTTTGCTTTACAAAACCTCACTGTTACGAAAGACCTACATTAGTTCCCTATTTTCGCTTTCAGAAGGTGTTTTCACTGTTACGAAAAAAAATTCAGCGCGCGATAAAAAATCAGCGTGCCACGAGCAGCCGTTCTCCCCTGGATTCTCGCCGGCATTGCTTAAACACGAGCCTGTGAGCAGCCGTTTGCAAGATGAGTTCTATGGTATCGAAAAAGCTTGAAAGAGCTCGTAAGGGTGTTACACTTAGCGTAAAACTAGACATAATTAAGCGTTTCGATCGTGGTGAACGAAGTAAGGACAATGTGAGTTTGGCTTGTGGAAGTTGACGAAGATGATGTTGAAGAGGTTTTGGCATCCCATCACCAAGAACTGACAGATGAAGAGCTGATGCAATTGGAAGAAAAAAGGATAACAATCGAAACCGAATGAGTAATGATAAAGTACGACTTTAATTTTGAAAGGGTACGTCAGTTTAGGGAATATTTGCAGGATGGTTTGAGTCCTTATTAAAGAGCTGTGTGATAGAAAAATACGCGAGGCTCAGCAGTCAAGCAAGCCTTCCACATCAGCCACAGCAGACGACGAACCTGGACCTTCGACATCGAGGCGGGCAGTCATAGGAGAAGACTAGGCTTATACTCGTTGGAATTTAGAAGATTGAGGGGGGATCTTATTGAAACGTATAAAATCCTAAAGGGATTGGACAGGCTAGATGCAGGAAGATTGTTCCCGATGTTGGGGAAGTCCAGAACGAGGGGTCACAGTTTGAGGATAAAGGGGAAGCCTTTTAGGACCGAGATTAGGAAAAACTTCTTCACACAGAGAGTGGTGAATCTGTGGAATTCTCTGCCAAAAGGAAACAGTTGAGGCCAGTTCATTGGCTATATTTAATAGGGAGTTAGATATGGCCCTTGTGGCTAAAGGGATCGGGGGTATGGAGGGAAGGCTGGTACAGGGTTCTGAGTTGGATGATCAGCCATGATCATACTGAATGGCGGTGCAGGCTTGAAGGGCCGAATGGCCTACTCCTGCACCTATTTTCTATGTTTCTATGTTTCTTTGTGCTGCCTGCTCTAATGGAAACAGGCGACGAGATGACACCCCAGTGTCCCACCACCCCAACCCCCAGGCCACGGACAGATACCGATTCACGGAGAATGCAAAGGTAGCCGGGAGGCACACAGCACATCTTTTAAGAAAAAAGCCAAAATAAACATACTAATTAATTAGGTGCCACCGACACGTAATTGTTGGCCCAGATCAGAGACAACGCAATTGGAAATCGGCACTGATCTGGGCCTACAATTACGGGCGGCATGTTCGTTTGGGCTTTTTTCTTAAAGATGTGCTGTGTACCTCCCGGCTACCGCTGGACCCCTGTGTTCTTCGCGGCAATGTATCGCTTAGTGGCCTGGAGAGTGGGGGGCCACTGCACCACCCAAACTCCGACGACTCAGTCTAACACACCATCATCAGTGTGCTCGGCGCTGTCCCGATTCCTGTAAGTGATACTACACTGTACATACATTATTTCTACTTTATATTGGCTGTGTATTTTTACGTGTTATTTGGTATGATTTGGCAGCTTCATAGCTTAAAGGTTACTGGAGAGCGCTTGCGCGTGTTTTTGCCAACAGCGCTTGCGTGAGATTTTCTGCTGATGGCACTTGCGTGAGATTTTCACTCCGGAGAACAGTTCAGTAATGATTGTGGAAAAGTATTTCTACTTTATATAGGCTGTGTATTTATCATATCATTCCTGCTTTTACTATATGCTACTGTTATTTTAGGTTTTATGTGTTATTTGGCATGATTTGGTAGGTTATTTTTGGGCCTGCGAACGCTCACAAAATTTTCCCATATAAATAAATGGTAATTGCTTCTTCGCTTTATGACATTTCGGCTTACAAACTGTTTCATAGGAACACTCTACCTTCGGATGGTGGGGGAAACCTGTATACGATACATTGGAGCAACTAACCAATCCTTAATCAATTATAAGATCAAAGGCAGAAGGCACTTGAGAACACCAATACCTTTATGTACCCTCTGAGTAATGGACCATTCCAACTTGCAAATTTTGTGCATTGTTTTATTATCAGTGTGTTAAAATTCTGGGAGGCTAATAACTTCTTACTTTATTTACACATTATTTAGAGCTTGAGCCTAACCAATAAACTAACATGAAGAACAGAACAGTTAACTAGGCTGAAAATATTTTTAAAATTCAAATACAAACTGCCTAAGTATTACTGAACATGTATTGGGGCACACTTTGCTCTTTTCATTTTTACATGGCATAAAAACTAAGCAAATGGGATTTGTGATTCATTGGGAGACATCATTTCAATTAATTCATCTATGGAAATTGAGCATAGCTGGTAAGGACAATATTTATTCTCCATCTGTGACTGCCTTTCAGAACTTGGTGGTGAGTCGCTTCCTCGACCACTATTGTAGCCCACAACTAATGACACATCTAAATGGTTGCTGGGTAGGCAGTTCTAGGATTTAGATTCAGTTATAATGAAGTAATTACAGTATTTCCATATCAGGATGGTGTATAGCTTGAAGGGAAAAGCAGCATGCACCTTCTGCTCTCGACTTTCATGGTAAATGGGGTCATGGGTCAAAGAACTACTATTGTATTAGCCCAGCAATGTATACTATAGATAGCACAAATAGCCAGTGTGTTCTGCACATGGAGGATAAGAATGTTAAGTAGAGCAGATGGGGTGGTGATCAAGTGAGCTGTCCTGTCCTGTGTGATGTTGAGCTTATTTTGCTTTTGCAGCTGTATGTATCCAGACAAGTGGACAATGTTCCATTACATTTCTGACGTGACTTGTATTTAGTGGATGGCTTTGGGATATGAGAAGGTCAATCACTTGTCAGAATACCTAGCATCTAACCAGCAATACTTGTAGTTCAAGTGCTTATCAGGCTAGTTGAATGGAAATTCTAGTCAATGTTGACTTCTAGAATGTTTGTTTTTTTAGGACTTAATGACAGTCAAGTCATTAAATGTGACAGATTAGTGGTCAGACACTCTCTTGCTTTTTATACCAGCCACTACCATCCGGGAAACGGTATTGCAGGATGAAAGCCAGGACCAATAGGCTCTGGGACAGCTTCTTCCACCAGGCCATCAGATTGACTAACTCATGCTGATTTGAGTGTATTCTATGTTACATTGACTGTTGTATTTATTATGAATTATTATTACAAATTATGATTGCACATTGCACATTTAGACGGAGACGTAACATAAAAGATTTTTACTCCTCATGTATGTGAAGGATGTAAGGAATAAAGTCAATTCAATACGCATCCCATGAAAGAATTTTAAAAAAAAGATGTTTATCAATGGCTTGATATTCCTCGGTTATCTAGAAGGAAATCTATTTTACTTTCTAAAATGGGATAAACCAGCCATCTACAATTTTTAGTTTTGATTCCTCAGAATCCCTTTTGTGGTGGAATGCAAAATGCAGATAGTTACAGTCACAGATGCATCACAAGAATCCTTCTGAAACACAGAGAAAGGCATTTGTTTGCAAACTGTGATGGTAATTTCAGGGAAAAAAAATCAATTTTCCTGGTAAAAAATACAAATAAGGAAATTATTTGAAAGTTATAATAATATGCACTTTCCGATATTCTAGTCATCTGCTGCAAGAAAACGCAGGTGCTGGAAATCTGAAGCAAAAACAGAAAATGCTGGAAGTACTCAGCAGTTCAAGCAGAATAGACAATATAGAAAGAACCGACATTACAGATTAAGGTCTTTGATACTTTGCAATTATTTGTATGCCTTTCCATATTTTCAAAGGTAATCTTAATTGCAACCACAGCTGGTTGAATATTTATAAACAGATTAAATACATCTTACTTAACCACTTATTACTGTTTAACAACTGCAAATGCATGAGAAAACTCATTAAACTGATGTACAAAATACAAACTTTTGTAAGTAATTCACTTATTTGCAAGTAAATAAAAATACCAAACAACTGAACCATAATGTTGATTAGAACTAAATTCCTGTCATTGTAGTTGACTTAGACTTAACCTAACTTTTAACATTAGTTCATTACTGCCTGCTACATTACTGGCATTTAGGGCAGCAATATTTAACATTATACTAACATTATTTCTATGACTCGAGTAAAATGGACATTTACTCTTCTTTGCTTTGAAAATAATTGTCATTAAATGCTGACTACTTACCAGTTTTTCGGAGTGGAAAGTCATCTTTACCATCATATGATCCCAGCAACGGAACTTTATAGGTGGGAGGTGTTGTACTCTGGGGTGGGGAGCTCTGGTCCAGTGATGCATGATGGGCTCCCCTGATAGAAGCAAGAGAAAAGCTTAACATTATAATGGGGTACTTCCAATTGCACACTTAATGTGTACATGGAGTGGACGAAGACTATAACAGTCAGAAGTAACCTTGATTTTCCAATTACTAAGAAAATAATGCTTACTGAATGAAATTCCCTGCAATTTATTTACTCACTTTAGTTCAACCATCCAGAAACACACCAACTTTATTCATTTCAACATTTAGTTAAATGATTCGAGGATTTTTGTCTCTACCATTAATGTGTGAAATGATGAGGTACAGTAACAAAGCAGTCATGTTAGTAGACTGCTTTGTAGAGGCCTAATTTATAACCTGGTGACAACAGATAGGATTATCTCAAACTATGGCTTTAATTTCAAATAATTAAGTGAATATGGAAGTGAAAAGCTAGAACATAGAAATATTACAGGCCCTTCGGCCCACAATGTTGTGCTGACCATGTAATCTACTCTAGAAACTGCCTAGAATTTCCCTACTGCATTTCCCTACCCGATTTTTCTAAACTCCATGTACCCATATAAGAGTTGTTTAAAAGACCCTATTATATCGGACTCCACCACCATCGCTGGCAGTACATTCCACGCACCCACCACTCCCTGTGTGAAAAACTTACTCCTGACATGCCTTCTGTACCTACTTCCAAGCACCTTAAAATATGCCCCCTCATGTTAGCCATTTCAGCCCTGAGAAAAACCTCTGGCTATCCATACGATCAATGCCTCTCATCATCTTATACACCTCTATCAGGTCACTTCTTATCCTCCAGTCAAAGGCTGAGTTCACTCTACCTATTTTCATAAGGCACACTCTCCAATCCAGGTAACATGCTTGTAAATCTGCTCTGCACTCTTTCTAGAGTATCCACATCCTTCCTGTAGTGCGGTACTTCAAGTGGGGTCTGACCAAGGACTTAAATAGCTGTAATATTACCTCACAGCTCTTGAACTCAATTTCATGGTTGATGAATGCCAACATACCATACACCTTCTTAACAACACCGTCAACCTGTGCAGTAGCTTTGAGTGTCCTATGGCCACGGACCCCAAGATCTTTCAAATCCTCCACACTGCCAAGAGTCTAACCATTAATACTATATTCTGTCTTCAAATTTGACCTACCAAATGAACCACTTCACACTTATCTGGGTTGAACCCCATGTACCACTTCTCAGCCCAATTTTGTATCTTATCAATGTCCTGCTGTAGCCTCTGACAACCCTCCAAACTATCCACAACACCCCTAACCTTTGTGTCATCAGCAAACTTACTAAGCCACCCTAGCTAGCTTAAAAGATAGTGACAATAACTGCTGTTAATATCCATTTGGTTCATTGCTGTCCATCAAAAAAACCTGCCACTCTTAACACTGTAGAACATATGTGACCAAGGACCATAGCAATGCTTCTAATGTTAAAATACCTGCAGAAATTGTATCAGCAGTTCAGGGACAGTTAGGGATTGGTTTTAAATGCTGGTTGAGTTAATAAACCCACTTTCTTTAAATGGATAAATAAAAAATAACCACTATATCTGTTACCAGCTTAAATCTGTCACTCCTTAAATTAACCTTGGAATTAATTGAAAATAATTTTTCAAAACTATCACTGCAGAACTTCCTTTAGCATGAGAATCTCAGATTTCTTTCAGCCTTTCTAAATGATGCAGATCTTCAAGACTCGGACTCAACCCTGTGATGCTTTGCTGCATCATCCCCAAAACTTACCAATGTTACTTCGAATATGCCTCAAGTTACCAACACTGAACTAGCACCAAAGTTGTGATTTGATCACAGTACGAAACAGTTTCATCGTTATTTTTACTCGAATAACGCAGTTCAACAGGTTGAGCATCTAATCCACTGTCACTTTTGACAATAAATATAGAAACATAGAAAATAGGTGCAGGAGTAGGCCATTCGGCCCTTCGAGCCTGCACCGCCATTTATTATGATCATGGCTGATCATCCAACTCAGAACCCCGCCCCAGCCTTCCCTCCATACCCCCTGACCCCTGTAGCCACAAGGGCCATATCTAACTCCCTCAAGACAAACTTCGAATTAAATTCTATTGTACTGGATTGACAGTAAAGAAGCTTAGATTCTGTCTGTGAGTATCTATTTAACTGCTGTGTCATAGCTTTTAAATAGTCTATACACAGAAAAGATCTAAGTCTCTCCACTTAAATGCACAATGCTTAAAAATCTTGTCCCGATTTAACAGCTTGTGTATCAATCTTGAACTCTGAACTTCTGATTAGAAATTTTAATTGTATTTTTTTTCTTGGCAATTAGGTCCCCACGTAGTGAAAACATTGAAAGAGAATAATGTTGTAATTAGATCACACCATATAATTTTGCACTGAGATTTTTGTTAAGTCAAACTGTCCAAAATAGATAATTAATTTTTATCCAGAAGTCATTTCAGCAACAGCATTACATTGATTCTGAGACATAATTTTGATCCCAGTATGGCAGTGTGGAATTTAAATTCAAATAATTAAATTAATTAAGGCTGATCAGTGTGGTTTGTGTAATGGACTGCCTTTTAGAGGACACTGCAGTTCATGTTACATGTGTTTCTGGTTACTCGGTTTTTTTAATTGCTATTTTGTGCAATTTTGATTGGGGCAGACTGGCTCTGCGGCCTGCAAAAAACAAACAACAGCGCTAAACTGAACTGAACATTCCCAGACTGTTTCAAAGACTCTGCGGTTTGATGTTCAATATCCTGTGTATTATTCGCTCTTTTTTTTGCCGTTTGCGCGATTTGTTCTTTGTTTGCGCGTTGGGTGTTTCATGTTTCTATGGTTTTTTTTGTTTTGTATACTGCATACATATTTTGATAATAAATGCACTTTGAATCTTTGATAAATCCACATTATAAATTTAGAACAGTGATTGTAAAAATAATATTTTGTTATATGAAGCTATTTTGCTATTATCCTTCACGGAAGGAAGTCATGGAGTCATAGAAAAGTACAGCACAGAAACTAGTCCATGCTGAACCATTTAAACTGCTTACTCCCATCGACCTGCACAAAGACCAGAGCCCTCCATACCATTACCATCCATGTAACTATCCAAACTTCTCTTATATGTTGAAATTGAGCTCACACACAACACTTGCACTGGCAGCTCATTCCACACTCTCACAACCCTGAGTGAAGAGGTCTCCCCTCATGTTCCTCTTAAACTTTTCACCTTTCACCCTTAACTCATGACCTCTGGTTTAGATCCACCAACCTCAGTGGAAAAAGCCTATACCCCTCATAATTTTGTATACTTCCATCAAATCTTCTCTCAGTCGTCTTTGTTCCAGCCAAGTTCTAACCAATTCAATTCAATCTTTCCTTACAACTCAAGTCCTTCAGTCCTGGCAACATCTTTGTAAATTTTTTTCTGCACTCTTTCAATCTTTCTTACATCTTTCCTGTATGTAGGTGACCAAATCTGCACACAATACTCCAAATTAGGCCTCACCAATATCTTATACAACTTCATCATAACATCCTACCTCCTATACTCAATACTTTGACTTATGAAGGTCAATGTGCCAAAAGCTTACTTTATGACCCTATCTACCTGTGACACCACTTTCAATGAATTATGACCTGTATTCCCAGATCTCTTTGTTCTACCACACTTAGTGCCCTACCATTCACAGTGGTCCTACCAAAGTGCAACACCTTGCACTTGTCTGCATTAAATTCCATCTTCCATTTTTCAGCTGGTCCAGATTCCACTTCAAGCCACGATAGCCTTCCTCACTGTCCACTACACCCCCAATCTTGGTGCCATCTGCAAATTTGCTAATCCAGTTAACCACATTATCATCCAGATCATTGATATAGATGACAAACAACGGACCCAGCACCGATTCCTGCAGCAATCCACTAGTCACAGGCCTTTAATAAGAGAATCAACCATCTACCACTCTCTGGCTTCTCCCACAAACCCAATGTCTAATCCAATCTACTATCTCATCCTGAATACCGAGTGATTGAAACTTCCTGTCCATCCTCCCATGTGGGACTTTGTCAAATGCCTTGAAGTCCACGTAGGCAACATTCACTGTCTCGCCTTCATCAAGTTTCTCGGATATCTTCCTCAAAAAACTATAAGGTTGGTTAGACATGACCTACCACACACAAAGCTATGCTGACTATCCTTAATCAGTCCATGTCTATCCAAATACTTGTATTAAACTCGTCTCTCCTATTTCACCCAGTCTAGCCTGGTTACAAAAATAGCCTTCTGTATTATGTAGAGAAAACAATATTAAATATTTCTTAGGTGGATTTTCTCCATTCCTATACTAAGGATGCAGAAGCTTTGAGCAGCACCCAATCAGAGAGGTCAGAACCTCGAGAAGTCAAAGTTCACTCAGGTTCACCAATTGAGTTGAAAAGGCAGCGACTCACGGCAGTTTGGAGCTTTGAGCAGCGCCCAGTTAGAGAGATCAGAAGCCTGAGAAGACGTAGTTCACTCAGGTTTGCTGAATGGTAGAAAAGCCAGTGACTCGCAGCAGTTTTGAGCTTTGAGCAGCTGCCAATCTGCGATCAGGATTGATTGGCAAGAACAAGTTAAACTGAGGCAGGGGCAAGCGGAGTAAGAGTGGGGATCTTGAGGCTTTAGCTCTTTGAGGCTTCAGCGAGAGAAGGCAAAAAAAAAGCTGTAGGTAGAGTTTATTGTTCTTCCTTCTTTATATTTGCTCAGTTAGAACAATAGAAATGCCAGGCAGGATAGTAGAATCCTCCTCTTGCGAGATGTGGGAAGTCAGGGAGACCTCCAGTGTCCCTGTCAACTACACTTGCAAGGAGTGCATCCAGTTGCTGCTTCCAACACTCCATGTTAAGTAGGTGGAAATGGAGCTAGATGAACTCTGGATCATTTGGGAGGCTGAGGTCACGATAGGTAGGACATAAAGAGAGGTAGTTACAGCCAAGGTGCAGGATACAAGAAACTGGGTGACAGTCAGTAAGGGGAAAGGGGTTAAGCAGCCAGTGCAGAGTACGCATGGGGTAATCACCTTTGATAACAGGTATACCATTTTGGATACTGCTGTTGGGGGAGGGGTGACCTAGCAGATGAAAGTCGGAGTGGTCAGGTCTATGCTACTGAGTCTGACTCTATGACTCAAAAGTGAAGGGGTGGGGAGGAGAGACTACTGTGGTGATAGGCGATTCATTAGGAAGTTCTATGGATGGGAACAAGATTCCTGGATAGTTTGTTGCCTCCCAGGAGCCAGGGTCTACGACATCACAAATCAAGTCCTCAGCATTCTTTAGCAGAAGGGTAAACAGCCAGAGGTTGTGGTGCATAATGACATATGCAGGAAGAGTGACGAGGTTCTGCAAAGTAAGTTCAGGGAGTTAAGTGATAAGTTAAAGGGCAGGACCTCCAGGGTTGTGATCTCAAGATTGCTACTCATGCTGCATGCTAGTGAGACTAGAACTAGGAAGATTATACAGTCTAATGTGTGGCTAAGAAGTTGGCGTAAGAGGGAGGGCATAGGATTTTTTGATCATTGGGCTCCCTTCCAGGGAAGGTGGGACATGTACAGAAGAGACAGTTTGAACCTGAACTGGAAGGGGACTAATATCATAGTGGGAAGGTTTGCTAGTGCTGTGGGCGGGGTGTTTAAACTAGAGTTGCAGGGGGATGGAAACCAGAACAGTTAGTGAAGAGGTTGTGGAGACAGATGTTGTTAACACCTCAGACAAAGTCAGGAATCAAAAGGTTGATCATAGTGCAACCATTGCCCTGAGTTGCATATATTTCAATGGAAGTAGTATTGTAGGAAAGCAGATGAGCTCAGGGCTGGATCGACACTTGGAATTATGATATTGTAGCCAGTGGTGAGACTTGGTTGCAGGAGGGGCAGGACTGGCAGCTCAATATTCTGGGGTTCAGTTGTTTTAGAAACGACTAGAGCGTGAGGGATTAAAGGAGGAGGAGTGGCGTTATTAGTCAGGGAAAACGTCACGGCAGTGCTCAGTCAGGAGAATTTGTCTTGGTGAGGCGTTCTGGGTGGAACTGAGGAATAAGAAAGGTATGACCATGTGAATGGGGCTATATTACAGACCATGCAACAGTTCAAGGGATTTAAAGGAACAGAATTTGTAAAGAGATCACAGACCATTGCAAGAAACATAACATTGTTGTAGTAGGCAATTTTAACTTTACATATATTGACTGAGACTCCTATACTGTAAAGGACTGGATGGGACAGAGTTTATTAAATGTGTTCAGGAAAGTCTCCTTAATTAGTACGTAGAAGTCCCAACGAGAGTGTGTTTGATACTTCATCTCCTATTAGGGAATGAGACTGGACAGGTGACAGAAATTTGTGTAGAACACTTTGTATCTAGTGATCACAATACCATAGGTTCCAAAGTAAATATGCAAAAAGATAGATCTAGTCTGCAGGGTGTGATCCTAAATTGGAAAAAAGGCCAATTTTGATGGTATCAAAAAGAATCTGGCAAGTGTGGATTGGAACAAGCTGTTTTCTGGCAAATGTGTGCTTGGTAGATGGGAGACCTTCAAAAGTGAAATGTTGAGAGTTCAAAGCTTGTATGTGCCTGTCAAAATAGAAGGTAAAGATAACAGGCGTAGAGAACCTTTATTTTCAAGAGATATTGAGGCCCTGGTTGAGAAAAAAAAAAGGAGGTGCATAGCTGGTACAGGCAGGTAAGACCAAATGAGGTGCATATGGAGTATAAGAAATGCTTAAGAACATCTGAGAAAGAAATCAGGAAGGCTAAGAGGCATGAGGTTGCCCTCACAGACAAGGTGAAGGAGAATTCTCAAGGATTCTATGGATATGTTAAGAGCAAAGGGATTACAAGGGACAAAATTTGTCCCCTGGAAGATCAGAATGGTAATCCATGTGTGAAGCCAAAAGAGATGTGGGAGATTTTAAATAAACGTTTTCCATCTGCATTCACTCAGGAGATGGACAGAGAGTCTATAGAAATGAGAAAAGCTGCATCAACTTCCTGGATGCTATAAAAATTACAGATGAGGAGGTGTTTGCTGTCCTGAGGCAGATTAGAGTGGATAAATCCCCAGGGCCTGACAAGGTGTTCCTTTGGACCCTGCGGGAGGCAAGTGCAAAAATTGCCAGGGCCCTAACAGACATATTTAAATCATCCTTAGCAACAGGTGAGGTACCAGAAGATTGGAGGATAGCCAATGTTGTTCCACTGTTCAAGAACGGCTCTAAAAATAAACCAGGAAATTATAAGTTAGTGAGCCTGACATCGGTAGTGGCAAGGTTATTGGAAGTTATTCTAAGGACTGGATATATAAGTATTTGAATAGACGTAGATGGATTAATAATAGTCAACATGGCTTTGAGTGTGGTAGGTTATGTCTAACCAATCTTACGGAGTTTTTTTGAGGAAGTTACTGTTGATGAGAGCAGGGCAGTGGATACTGTCTATATAGACTTTAGCACGGCATTTGACATGGCCCCACATCGGAGGTTGGACAAGAAGGTTCAGTATCTTGGCGTTCAAGATGAGGTAGTAAATTGGACTGGACATTGGCTTTGTGGGGGAAGACAGAGAGTGGTAGTAGATTGCTGCCTCTCTGACTGGAGGCCTGTGACTAGTGGAGTGCTGCAAGTATCGGTGCTGGGTCTGTTGTTACTTGTAGATGGAATTTAATGCAGACAAGTGTGCGAGGTGTTGCACTTTGGTAGGACCAATCAGGGTAGGTCATATACAGTGTGTGGTAGGGCACTGAGAAGGGATCTGGGAATACAGGTACTTAATTCATTAAAAGTGGCGGCATAGGTAGATAGGGTCATAAAGAAAGCTTTTGGCACATTGGCCTTCATAAATCAAAGTATTGAGTGCAAGAGATAGTAGGTTATGTTGAAGTTGTACAAGAGATTAGTGAGGCCTAATTTGGAGTATTGTGTGCAGTTTTGGTCATCTAATTGATTGCAGGAAAGATGTAAATAAGATTGAAAGAGTACAGAGATGCAAGCAGACTTTTTCTACTGAGGTTGAGTGGGACAACAACCAGAAGTCATGCGTTAAAGGTGAAAGGTGGAAAGTTGAAGGGAAATATGAGTGGAAACTTCTTCCCTCAGACTGTCGTGAGAGTGTGGAATGAGCTGTCAGTACAAGTGGTGCATAGAAGCTTGACTTCAATGTTTAAAAGAAGTTTGGATAGATACATAAGTGGTAGAGATATGGAGGGCCACGGTTCCGTGGCAAACCAACGAGAGTAGGCAGTTTAAATGGTCTGGCATGGACTAGATGGGCTGAAGGGCCTGTTTCTGCGCTGTACTTTTCAATGACTCTATTCGCTAAGTACTATTCAGAAATTCAAAATTAGATTTTGACTTGACTTCCTTTTTCGTATCACTTTCAGAGGTGGTATTCCATAAAAGTTATATTGGACTAAACAGCCAATTTGAAAAAAAATATATAAATTATTCTTTGAGGTCTCTGCCAGGATATATTTAAATTTAGTGGAAAATGACGCTGAACTCCAAAGACTAAAGTATATGTGGTTAACACACATAAGGTATGCATAACCGACAGTACAATATACACATACAGTACCAGTTTTTTGGATGCTGGGGGATGGAATGATTCAGTCCACTGGTCATAGAATCCTTTGAAGCTGTTTTACTTAATAGGAACTCCTGAAGTTTTAGTTTGACTTCTGTACTAGCTATTGCACCTAAAGAGTAGAAGGGGAACATATGAGAATACACAAGTCATAACAAATACTTTTTTCTTAAGCAGCAACAGTTAATTGTATTGTCCTTAGTACCACAGTTTTACAGTTGTTCTTCCTCATAACCTGAATGTTTCAGAAAGTTAAAACTTGAATCTGTATTGGTTTGGTTCAGCAACTGCAGCCTCTTGTCTCCACTTACCACCTTCTAGTCTCTGTCTCAAGCTCCATCCTTCCCTCTCTGCCCCACTCTTACTTCCCCTTTCCTTACCTGTCTCTACTTTAGGAGTTTGTAAAGACTTGGCATGACATCTAAAACTCTGACAAACATCTATAGATGTGTAGTGGAAAGAACATTGACTGGCAGCATCACAGGTAAAGTTCTCTCTACCACTGAGCACATCTATATGAAGCATTGTTCAGGAAAGCAGACCCATCATCAGGGACCCCTCACAACCCAGGACATGTTCTCTTCTCGCTGCTGCTGTCAGGAATGTGGTACAGGAGCCTCAGGACTCACACCACCAGGTTCAGGACCAGTTATTACCCCTCAATCATTAGGCTCTTGATCCAAGGGTATAACTTCATTCAGCTTCACTTACCCCATCATTGAAAAGTTCCCACAACCTATGGACTCACTTTTGAGGACTCTTCGTTTTATGCTCTTGATATTTATTGCTTATTTATTTATTGTTATTATTCCTCTCTTTTTCTATTTGCAGTTTGTTGTCTTCTGCACACTGGCTGAATGTCCAAGTTGGTGTGGTCTTTCATTGATTCTATTATGGTTGTTATTCTATTATGGATTTTTTGTGTATGTTTGCAAGAAAATGAATCTCAGGGTTGTACATGGTGACATATATGTACTTTGATAATAAATCTACTTTGAACTTACCGCCCACTAGCTGTTGTCTCCTAACTATATCCTATCTACACCTGCATTTGGCTCCACCGGTCATCATTCCCCCTCCTCACCTGGTTCAACCTACCACATGCCATTTTGTACTGGCAATCTTCTCTCCACAGACTCAATCTTGATGCTTTATTTTTAACCCAAACATCAACTATCCCTTTACCTCCACAGATGCATCCTAACTTACTGAATTTCTTAGTTTGCTTTTTGATCCAGATTACAGCATCTTTAGTCTTTTGTGTCTCTTAGTTTAGTTGCTTAATGCTTAACTTTTACATGCTTTTGAAAACTCTACCATTTATCAAACTGTACCAAAATTATAAAATAGGGCAACAAATAATATAATATGAAAAAAAATAATGATACTACATTGAACATTCTAACCAGCAGACATAGAAAATTAGTCAAATTTTTTTCAAAAATATAAAACATATTGTATCCTGTGTTTTATGGTAGCTCATCACGAGTGGGGGCGTGGTAAAAACAAAAGGAATAAGGTATGTATTTGTGCTATGTTGGGGCAGTTTGCAGCTGGGGGCCAAAGGATGGCATATTTTTTGTTGGATGCTCAATTACGTTTAATTTTGTTTATGTTTCATTGATTCAAGATTGCGTGTTTGCTAAATTGCTAATAAAGGATCAAATACATATTTTTGACTTTTGGAACAATTATTAGAGCTGAGGGAGCATAATAGAAGTATAACAAATCCATGGGGGTTGCCAGCAGCAGCAATTTGGTTTGGTTAGAATTGGCCACTACATTCGGTCAGCAAAAGATTTCGACAATTATACCTAAAGAACATCAGCATTCAGATTGATCTCTGAAATTACAGGCACTGAAACTAGGAGCAGCTTGTGGCAAGTAACGACATTTTGTTGATTCATGTTGGGTGTTTGGGTTTGGACCACAGTTTGAATGCCTGTCCAATTGGGGAGCCTAAGCTTTATAGTGTGGTGTTTGCCTTAGTGTTCAGCACTTGGTTCTGTTGAAATGCTGAACTATTTTGATTGTCGCCATCTGAATTGAATTGCCATTGCTTTGTCTGCTTCGCGCACTTGGAAAACAACATGAGTCAAGCTGGTAGCAGTGACCTTGAAGTCAGGACTAAGACAGAAATAAAACTTACTGGGGAAGCTTTGGTGACTAGAATTGACAACTTTTGAGACGAGTATAATAAAACTGTTAAAAAGATTAAAGATTTAGTATCATTAATTATTTACAAGTTGAGCAAGATATTTCACAAGTGCAGTGTCATTTGGATGATCTAAAAAATTTTCATGAAGATGTTTCTAAGTGATATAACTTGTTGTTGTCTTTAATGCCTATCTCTGAGCAAGATAATAAACCGAAAGCTATGTAAACATTGATACACTTATTAACAGTCACAGCAGAGCTAAACAATGGTTGAAACAAGCATGTGATGTTGAAGGTCAAATTACTGGAGGAAATGAAAATATTTATAAAGCCACAGAGCATGCTGTCACTACGCATAAAGCTGATGACTTTCAGGATGAAGTGTACTCTGAAGACAGCGCGTCTAATGTGTGTGCAGCAGGTTCTTTTGCTAGCAGAGCGACCCATGCGCCAGATACCTCCTTGGCACGCATTAGAATGGAGGCTGATTTAGCTGAGTTATGCGCAAGACAACAAATATTGAGGGATAAACACGCACTGGACGAAAAGATGGAACAGTTTTGGAGAAGCCATGAAGAAAATACGGAACAGCTTTGGAGAAGCCAGGAGCAGATGGAAGGACAGCTTCAGAGAAAGATGGAGCAGCTTAAGCTGCAGGAAGAAATTCCATCCAAGATGGCCACAGCTAAAGTGCAAAGGGCTTTAAATGCGGTGGGTGTGAAACATGCTCCAGCAGGAAAGTTCTATGGTGTGAGTTCCTATGTTGACATGGCACAGAAAAAGTCCAACATACGTGATATCAATGTGGATACATTTATTCCTTGAATATCTATGAGCCTCAAGTTTGAACCCCAAGGTGCAGTTCAGGGTGTTCACTCTCAGCCTGCACCAAGGAGGCACTCTGAATCTATGCCATATCCAATAGCACAAGGTGCTTCTGAGGACATTCATTTACAGTATAGTGACACTTGTGTTGCAGATGATAAAAGTCTAAGGCCATAAGGACACAAAAGCAAATAACAAGCATAGTGAAGCAATAACAGCACATTGAATCTCTGCCTAAAAGAGAGATTCAAATCTTTGATCGTGATCCATTGCTGTATCATTCACTTGAGGGGTTTCAAGACTGATAATTATGGTCTCTGTTTTCTCCAACAGTTCACTGGAAATTACGTTAAAGAGCCTGTCAAAGGTTTCCAGTGAGCCAGCCCAGAGCAGGGATATCTAAAGGCCCAAGCTTTTCTGCGGGAACATTTAGGTGATGAGTACAAAATTGCTGCGGCCTACAAGGTAAAGGCTCCTTCTTGGCCGCATATCAAATCAGAAGACGTGAAAGCTCTTCAAAATTAGTTTTTTTTAAAGAGGCTGTTGCAATGCCATGGAAGATGTGCAGGACATAACACGAGTTGGACATGCCTGCTAATATGTGGATTGTTGTAAACAAATTGCCCCGTAAACTCAGAGAAAAATGGAGGTTGGTAGTCTGTAAACTGCAAGAGAGGCACAACCGTAAGGTCACTTT